>NW_024425341.1:35163772-35280941 GCF_017311325.1 Ursus maritimus | reverse complement strand
CCTTTCCGTCTCCAGACTCCTTGCACCCCTGCCGAGAGTGGCAGCAGAGGATCCCCAGCGCCTGGCTCTGTAAGCTCGGCCTCTGACATTACCTGCTTCGCCAGGGCCATGGGCACAGTCTTGCCCAGCTCGTTCAAGCAGCGGTTAATCCGGTCCCTCCTTCGCTTTTCTATCACTTTGTGGGAGACGGGGGTTCTCTGCGAACAGAGGTTTGTACGTTTAGGATAGTGGTGCCCAGGGAGTCGTCAAAGGCATGGCTGTAGCTGCGTGTCAGCCGTCTTCCCAGCCCTCAACGCTGCCCAGGGAATCCCCCCGGAAGGGCTCCCTGCTCCTCCACATAAGGGTCAAATGAGCTCTGCCCTCTCACAGCCAGGCTGGTGCGCTCCTCTTCCAGCCGCCCTACCCTCTCCAGCCACGCCGTCAGGCTGAGCGCCAGGCACTGGGGAGGTGGCCACCAGTCTCGGGCGTGGGCTCCTCCGGAGTTGAGCAGTCTCCTGTCTCTAACCTCATTCCCTCCCAAACCACTCAAGATTCCTCCGCACGAGAGTCGCGTGTGCCGCGTCCCTGCCGTCGGTCCAGCCAGGTGGCGGCTCGGGGAATCAGACGCCCCCACCATCAGGGCGCAAGGGCTGTTTGGGCTCAGCCGACTCACTTTGCGATCCTTGAGCTTGTCTGACATCCTGCTCTACGCGCCCTCGGGAGAGGCGGTGGCGCGAGTCACCCGTCCACTTTCCGCCTCGTGTGCCTCCTCGAGTGTCCCAGGTAGACTGCAGCCTCCCAACTCCGAGGGACTGCCTTATAAAGCGGTCATCTAGGGCTCCAAGTGCATTCACGAGTTGAATTATTCCATAGGATTAGGGGAGCTGCGTTTGGGGGATGTATGCATTCAAGATCAGTTTTAAAGAAGTTAAAAAAAAAAAATTAGCAGCCGAGGGGGGCGAGCTGGGGGCAGATCAGCTTTGTTAATCCACGTGGCCCTTCAAAGGACACGTGATCGGCGGGGGAATAACATTTGCATGGCAACAGCCCGGGCGGGAAAAGGAGGCGGTAAACTGGAGCCGGCGGGCGAGCGAGCGCCTGCAGCAGCCGCAGGCGCAGAGCGCCGGGGCGCAGCGGCCGCGGGCACCGGGGGGCGAGGATCCTCACAAAACAGTGTCGCCTCCTTTAGTCCCACCGCTGAGTCTCACACGATTGCCTGTTTACAAATCCCAGCAAGCCCGCAGTCCCAGCGCCGAGTGCGTTTTAAAGCCTGTCCAGAGTCATTAAAGTAATTAAGTAAGCCTTTAATAGGCTGTTCCGCCGGGTTCAAGGGAGAGCTCTTGGAGACGGAGGCGCCCCGTTTGTTCCCCAGGCTTTTCTCACACGACTTGGTGACACGTCCATCTCCCCTTTTGTTTACACCGCTTTATTTGTCGGACATCCCGGCAGGTGTGGGGCTACGTGGCTGGCACACGAGGCTCCCCGCCTCGCCTCGCCCTCCCGCCGGTCTTTGGCACGGACGCTCCCCTACTCCCTGACCACGTCGTTGATTTTCTTCCCGGGCTCTTTCTTCGCGGGGGGAAGAGGCTCAATTTGTAGCCTATTATCCTACACGAAAATGTCCATTGAAAAGTATGAATAGTTTCATTGGGCTAAATTTTAATAATGCCAGAGGGTGGGGGAGGAGAGACAGGCAGGCGTGTGTGTATGTATGTGTGTGCGTGTGTGAGTGAGGGGGGGTGGGAGGATGGGGGGGCAACACGGAGAAGAGTGGGCCGAGAAGAAAAGGGGGAATGCAGCTGGCCCAGGCGAGCATTATACGACGTCACCTGCGAGAGGGGGCGCCTACAGACCCCTATTCATTTGCCTAATTTTGGTCAATTTAACAAACTTCAGGAGAAATTATTGTGGCTTTGTCAGGGAGGGTGAAGCCTTCTGATCGAATTAACAGCATGTTTTGATCCGGTAAATGTCATTAGAAAGGGAGAAACAATCGCGCTTAGAGTGCTCTGAGTAATGCGCCCAAGTGGAGACGCCAAAGCGCACGGCTCACAAAGGGAGCAAGTAGCTGCCACAGGGAACTTTTGTACCCGCCCATCGCCCAAGTTTTGACACAAAAAGGCATTATTTCATACTTGAATACGTTTAATCCAACGATTGTCTATTTTCTGCAAACATATTTTCACAGCATTGTTAACTTTTTATGTCCCCCTTTCGCGGGCGCCTTTTCTTAACGTTTGGGGGCGGGAGAGCGCAGACACTTTGGGCATCAATATTTGTCACTGAAAAGGGCTCCGTGAAGTTAGGGAAGTTGATCTCTTTTTTATGGTTTTAGAGAGCGAATATATCGGGGGAGGAGGAGGGAGGGAAGGCACGAACAGAAACTAGGAAAGAAATTTGCTGGACGGGCCGAGGGGAAGGAGGGGGGCAGCGGCGGCTGGGAACTCTCTCCGCCTCCTGCGCCCCTGCGGGCAGCCTGGCCAGCGGCGGGGGCCTCCTCCCCCACCCGCAGGGCTCGCTCGCGTTTGCTGCCTCGGACCCGCACACCGGGGGCTCCAGGCGTGCGGGGTAGAGGTGGGGTGTGAGGTTTCTTGCAGATGGAAACTATAAGAATGGTGTTTGTTTTACGACCTGCTCTAGAGCTACTGAGCTCACTTTTTCCTCATCTGTTCCATCTGAGAACAACCGACATCTCTCCTTCCCAGCTTTTCTGCCCCCCACCTTGCCTAAATTCTCTCTACTCTGCTGGGCTACGGCAGGGCCCGGGCTCTCCCTTTGGGTGTCATTAGTCCTTGGCAGAGGTGGCTAAGGAGGAGCCTCGCTCACTGGTAGGACCTAGGGGACTGCTAGGGCGCAGAGGCGGGCCTGGGGTGCTGGGCCTTGGGGAAGAGAGCGGCCCACCCGCCATGGCCTGGGAGGTGTGGGGCTCGGTAGGCACCACGCACCCTTAGGGTGTCCCTTTGCCGACTTGCTTTCAGTCTGGTCAGGACGTTTCTCTTCTACATCGCGCCAGATTGGACACGACCTGCACCCTTCCGCAGGTCGCTCTGCCAGCCCCGGGTGCCCTCTCAGGGGTTGTCGATTTCAGTATATTCACTCGCACACAAAGGGATTTAACAGGAACCCTTATCATCCAAATTAACTAACGTGAATGGGTAAAAGGGAGTGCGCACACTTCTCACCCCAGCCCACCCCCCCTTTAAGCCAGCGGACTAGGCGTTGATCCTCTTACTGCTGGTGTTAACCACCAGCTGCAGGCACCTTCCAAGGCCAAATTTCATTCTGTGCAAACTGTTTAATTTCTCATGTTTGCTCGCAGAGCGGGGCTCCGGGGCCTGCCCAGGGCTGTAAGTACCTGAGTGTGGCTTGGCTGGGGGTCCAAGTGAAGGTGGGTAGGTGGGTGGAGGTGGGGTGCAGGCGCGCCCTTCCTTACCGCGTCTTCCAGCGGCTGCAGCCCTTTCTGGGAGAGGGGGAATGCCTCACCCGGTTCAGGTGAGGCAAGGACTGTATTCTGCCCCAGCCTGAAGGCTCCAGTCACCTGTCAGAAAGTGGGGCACCTGGACCCTCATGGCCGTCTTCTCTTGTATCTTTCTCCGCAGGATGGTGATAAAGCCTTCCCTGATCTTTACCTAATTCCCACCCAGAACCAAGCAGAGTCATGATCTGTGGGGGCTGGAGCCCAACAGGTGTTCACATCCCAGCTCCACCCCTACCAGCGGGGCCAGACTTTGGGCTGGGCCTCAGTGTCCTCTTCTGTAAAATGGAAACAATGAGTGTATCTACTAGGTCGCAAGGTGGCCACTGAAATGAAATAAGTAAATATAAGCAAGTCACCTAAAATAAGACTGAAATACTCAATTCATAGTTTCATTTTGCCTAGAAGTCTCTTCTTCAGTGGCTCTCATGTGGTAGTATTTTTTGGGGTCTGTGCCCTTGTGTGATATTTTCATTCATTTCATGGTTGTTGTTGTTTGTTTGTTTGTTTTTCTTTAAGAAAGCTTCCCTCTCCTGAAAAGGCCACAGTACTTTCTCCTGAGGTTTGTTAAATTGACCCAAACTGGACACATGATTGTGGCGGTAGATGCCCCCTCTTGCAGGTGACATCACTTGGTGCTTGCTGGCCTGCGGGGTCCTCTCTGTGTGTGCGAGACTGAAAAAGCCTCTAAATGCAGAAGCTTCTTAACATCAGAGTCATTTCAAATGGCTCAAACACTAGCAGCAAAGCAGAACTAGGAAGACTACTTAGAAATTAGACAATGCTAATTAAATTAGTCTGCACTTAGACTCCTAGTATCTGAAGACCTTTGTTGGAGAATACCACAATCCCAAGCAGAATATGTATGTTATTGTTGTGAATATTGCTCTTTTTTAAAAAATTTATTTATAGAGTTGACCCGTAGCTTCCAAACACTGAAAAGATGGATTCTTTTGGGTTTCTTCCCAATTCTAGAAACTGAGGATTTATGGATTTGGGAAGGGGAAGAGGAAATGAATAGAGAAAAATGTAGTGAGTATTTGGTAATTTCAGCCAAATTGCTCTAAGACAAAGTGTTCTGGGTGATTTCAAATTTCTCCCTCCAACTCTCACCTTTAAAACTCAAAGC
Source organism: Ursus maritimus (assembly GCF_017311325.1). NCBI lineage: Eukaryota > Metazoa > Chordata > Mammalia > Carnivora > Ursidae > Ursus > Ursus maritimus. Next base: position 35,276,358 of record NW_024425341.1, on the reverse strand, counting down.
AGGTTTTTCTAGTTTCATTAATGGGACTGGGGATTTAATCAAGTGAGACAATGTGAGTCTTGCCAGAGAGCAGAGAAAACACAGCTCTGGCTGCCCCTACTCCATTCCTGAGGTACCAGCAAGACAAGAGATGAAGGGAATCGAATTCCTAGGCTCTCTTTCTGAAGTGAGTAGCATCACGGAATATGGGGTGGCAGGATGTTTCCTCTGAGAGGAGCCTGAAAGACCATCAAATCCCACACACCATTTTACTACGGGAGAGTCTGAGGGGCTAGGAGGGGACCTGATATTGTGCGGTGGTGCCCAGCAAGCTGCTGTCTCAAAGTGTTCCCCCGTTTGTTGATTTGCTGTGTGCCCTCCAGGGCCGACTGCTCCAGCTTCCTGGCTGTTACTGTGCAGGAGAATCTAGTCAGGGACACTGTGATTTGGCACTGGCAAGCATTCTGCAGGACATCCTGCTGCCTTTGGCTGATGTGATTGTTGTCGGAGGCATCAGCTGTGTCCGTGAGCCTCCTTTATGTGCTCCTGCTTCTCACAAGTCCTGTGATGACAGCATGGTGAGCCCTGATAGGAGCCAGAAGCTGGGAATACCCAGCAGGAAAGGTCATATCCCATGGGCCGGTACTCTAAGACAGGAGAAAATATTCTATTGATGGCCCCAGTCCAGTATCCTCAACACAGCGGTCACTACCAATGCCTATTCTAGCAGGCGTGCATCAGGTATCCTCTTGGGCTGGCAACTTCTCTGGACTTTTCCTTACTCAGCATCCCCGATTCCTCACCCCTCTCTGATGGCCAGTAGTATTCTCAACTCAGTGATGGGATCAACAGGACATGTGTGGCGGGGACAGTGCCTGTCATGCAACCTGGCGAAGATGAGGAGGGCCAGGGAACTGCAATCTCTCCAACCATGAGGACACACACAAAGGTGTTGCTTCATCTGGAAGGAGTCCAGGGACTTGGGAAACCTGTATTCATCATAGATTTCCCAGGGCTTTGTCCCTATCTGCTTTGTTCTTGTCTCTGAAGCACTTAGTTCTTTGCTTTCTGTTTCTAGATACAGTACCTGACAGTCTTTGCTGAACGGGGGCAGCGGCTCTGAAACCACACTTGCTAATTAGCACCTCCCTTTATCCAGATGTGTTTCAGCTTCTCTACCCTTATGGAAATCTTGACACGTCACACCTGCTACTAGAATCTGATGCCTTCACAAATTGGTTTGTTTTTGTTTTAAGGAAAAACAAAGTGCTCTAATCCCTTGCCACTCAAACGTTCTTCTCACCCCAGCCGCGTCCTCACCACCTGGGAGCTCATTAGAAATGCAGACCCTCAGGCTCCGCCCCTGTCCTAACTGAATCAGAATCTGCATTTGAACGAGATCCTCTGTGGACGCCCGAGTTCCAGAAGCGCCGCACTAGCTGAAGCTGGAGGCCCCATTTGGTATTTAACAACTGATGGTTACCTGATGGGCAGATCCCAGGTAGGAAGGGCCACCCCGGAGCGGCAGCGGCGGAGCAAAGGTAGTGGAGCCTTCCAGGCTATCCTAGGTGGTATGAATTAATTGCATAGATTGAAAGGTTTCCCATGAACAAAGGGGGCTTTGTAGCTCTGCTTGTCCAGATATTCTATAGGGCATTTGCAGTACTTTCCTTAAGTACTGTCTCCTGTACTCAATGATTTCTTTCCTTCTTGTCTATGTAGTACTTGAAAGTAGCTGATGCTCTCAAATGTCGTTTTTCAACATTGTGTCATTAAATGAAGCAAAAACTGGGAGAGGAGCCCTGAGGAATTTTTGACGTCCATGCTCCAGCTAATTCTATAGGCAGTCTCTCACAGGACCCCATGTTGTCCTATTTTACCCTTTATTTCGGACTTTAAAAAGAACTGTAAGACTAGGGGGAGTGTAAACATAACTATTGAGAAATAATACCTTTAGGGAGATTGCAGGAGAGATGAGGCTGTTGTTATCCATATTTTGATGTTAACATTGCTTAGAAAAGTTGTGAATGGTGTCCCTTATGGGCTTTGATTATTCTAGGCAGCTGGCTTTCTTTTGGGTTGATAATTACAGCTTTTTGCTCTTGGTTAACTTGAGTGGCCATCCAGAAGTTACCCCTGAGGAGCTTTGGCTCTTTCTATAACATGAAGATTTCATCTGTTCTACGGGGTAAATTTGCACAGAAAACTAGAGGTGTACATTACTGAAAATAAGAAATTATTGTAAATTACAATACATGACAGAGAACTTGGGGAAAAGATTCAGGTTGGGGAGAAATGTACATTACAGGAATGTTAATAACAGTTCCATGGTATGGGCTGTAATCACAGAGATCTGAGGATGGGTCACCTGATCCAATCAGTTCCTGCAGCTTGGCTCCTCCCCTTCCTCCCATTCCTCTTCATTAATTCGCCACCAGATCCAGCATTCACTGTGTGCCAGGCATTGGATGGCGTGACATCGGAGCCACTGAGAACAAATGTAGGGTGCTTGAAGACTCCATAAGTTCTCATGTGTCAAAAGAAGGACCCTACTATGGGGATAGCCCTTAAGGGCAGACCCTCATTTGAAATTTGCCTGTTTGTTGACCCCCTCCCACCCCCCAGTTTGTACCCCACTGCTTACAGTTTTAGTCCACTCTATTTCTTTACATTAGTCTTACCAATGAGACATGAATTTGAGGAATTTTAGCTTTTTTGCAATGGGTTTGCCGCCAGAACACAGGTGTTTTGAAAACCACCGCTCAACTTAAACCAGAATGGGAAAGGAAAAGACTCACATCAACATCGCTGTCATTGGACCCATAGATTCAGGCAAGTCTACCACTACTGGTCATCTGATCTACAAATGTGGTGGGACCAACAAAAGAACAATTGAAAAATTTGAGAAAGAGGCTGCTGAGATAGGAAAAGACTCCTTCAGGTATGCCTGGGTGTTGGATAAATTGAAAGCCGAACGTGAATGTGGTATCACCATTGATATCTCCCTGTGGAAATTCGAGACCAGCAAGTGCTATGTGACCATCACTGATGCCCCAGGACACGCAGACTTTTTAAAAAACATGATTTCAGGCACATCTCAGGCTTGCTGTGCTGTCCTGATTGTTGCTGCTGGTGTTGGTGAATTTGAAGCATGTCTCTCCAAGAATGGGCACATCCATGAGCATGCCCTTCTGGCTTACACACTGGGTATGAAACAACTAATTGTTGGTGTTCACAAAATGGATTCCACTGAGTTGTCCTACAGCCGGAAGAGATACAAGGAAATCATTAAGGAAGTCAGCACCTACATTAAGAAAATTGGCTACAACCTCAACATGTTAGCATTTGTGCCCATTTCTGGTTGGAATGGTGACAACATGCAGAAGCCAAGTGCTAACATGTCTCGGTTCAAGGGATGGACAGTCACCCGTAAAGATGGCAAAGCCAGTGGAACCACACTGCCTGAAGCTCTGGATGGCATTCTGCCACTGACTCGTCCAGCTGACAAGCCCTTGTGTCTGCCTCTCCAGGACGTCTACAAAATTGGTGGTATTGGTGCCGTCCCTGTGGGCCGAGTGGAGACTGGTGTTCTTAAACCTGGTATGCTGGTCACCTTTGCTCCAGTCAGTGTTACAGCTGAAGTCAAGTGTGTTGAAATGCACCCTGAAGCTTTGAGGGAGGCTCTTCCTGGGGACAGTGTGGGCTTTAATGTCAAGTACGTATCTGTCAAAGGTGTTCGTCGTGGCAGTGTGGCTGGTGACAGCAAAAACGACCCACCCATGGAAGCAGCTGGCCTCAGAGCTCAGGTGATTGTCCTGAACCATCCAGGCCAAATCAGTGCTGGATAGGCACCTGTGCTGGATTGTCACAGAGTTCACATTGCTTGTAAGTTTGCTGAGCCAAGGGAGAAGATGGGACCATCTTCCAGCTTTTTTCCAGAATGATGATCTAAGTTCTTGACATCTGGTGATGCTGCCATTGTTGATATGGTTCGGGGCAAGCCTGTGTGTGTTGAGAGCTTCTCTGACTGTCCTCCTCTGTGCTGTTCTGCTGTTCGTGACACGAGACAGACGGTTGCTGTGGGCATTATCAAAGCAGTGGACAAGAAGGTAGCTAGAGCTGGCGAGGCCACCAAGTCTGCCCAGAAAGCTCCGAAGGCTAAATGAATATTATCCCCAGTATCTGCCACCCGTAGTCAGTGGTGGAAGAAAAGTCTCCGAACTGTTTGTGTCATTGGCCGTTTAAGAGTACAAGACTGGTTAATGAGAACAGTGCATCGTAAAACCTTCAGAAGGAAAGGAGAATGTTTTGTGGACCATTTGTGTTTTTGTGTGTGTCAGTTTTAAGTTATTCGTTTTTAAAATCAGTGCTTTTTAATGGAAACAACTTGACCAAAAATCTGTCATAGAATTTTGAGACCCATTAAAATAAAATTTAATGAGAAAAAAAGAATTGGAGGAATTTTAAATCCCCTCCTTTAAAAACTTCATTGCTTCTTAGGGCATTAAGGACTTTCCTTAGGGTGAATTGATAGAACTTGGTTTTGGTCCTCTGTAACACCAAATTAAAGGATGCAGTCAAGAAAATAAGTTTTGATTGAGTATAATTTTGGAAGACCTGGTGTATTCCTTTCCCGTGGCTGCTGTCACAAATCACCGTAAACAAATTACCATAAATTTTAAACAAGAGAAATTTATTCTCTCACAGCCTGGAGACCAGAAGTCTGGAATCAGTAGCACGGGGCGAAATCCAGTGTCAGCAGGGCTGTGCTCCCTCTGGAGGGCCTAGAGCACAATCTGCTTGCTTCGTGGCTCCAGGGTCAGACCGCCTTCTCCTCCCCACCTGCCCCTCTCTCCTAAGGATACCTGTGGTTGTATTTCACACCCACCTGGTCAGCCTACCTTAGGATGCTTAGCTTAATCACATTATGCAAAGTCCTTTATTTGGGGGGTGACATTTGTAACATTCATAGGCTCCAGGAATTAGGATGGGGATGTCTTTAGGGGGCCATTATTTAGCCCCTTGTACCTGGTGAAGTTCCATAGCAGGAGCTCAGCATCTGCCCTGAGGCCCTGAGAGCAGAAGGGGCTGAGGGCTGGACCAGAGAGACTGGGGTGGAGGAGAAAGGAAAAGCATGCTGTTTCCAAACTTAGCAGAGCTACCCCTCCACCTTCCTGTCTCCCTTCCTTTTTCCCTTCCCCCTCTTCATCCTTTCTTATCCCCTTTCTGTCACAGGACTCCTTGCTCCCAGGCCTCAGGATTCAAGATGCTCTGATGTATTTCTGCTGCATTAGGAGTTAGGTCATCTTTAGTGTATAACCTGTGCCTTTGTTATCGCACATACACGTGCATACACATGCAGTCTTGTGCTCACACACACACACACACACGCACGCACAGGATGGCCGTGTCTCAAACCTAGCTAATTAAGACTCAGTCTTTCTTTTCTGCACCCTTCTCCAATATTCTTCTTCTCGTTGGCCACAGGTCTTCTGAAAATGCCACGCTCACGCTCACCAGGAGCTCTGGATGTGAATCTTAACTCTGCTTATGCCGCGCTCACGCTCACCAGGAGCTCTGGATGTGAATCTTAACTCTGCTTATGCGGGAGGCCGCTGCACATTTGCATCCACAAAGCAGAGTAGACAACCTCCTTCCTAAGCTTAGTGAGATGACTCTGTGAGGTAACGTTTGTGAAGTTCGTGCTACAGCGCCTGGCCCCAGGAGGTGTGCAGGGGCTGACCTCCTCATGGGTTGATCTGGTAGAGCACCTGCTGTTTTCCTGGAACCGTGCCGAACCCTCATATGACAATGACAATGGGGATCAGAACCCGGTCGCGGCCTTTCAGGAGTTTATGGAGTGAGGCAGACCCGGGAAGGGAATTTGACACAAGCTGGCAGGAGGCAGCTGATGGTGAGAAGAGCTCAGAGAAGACTTCCTGGAGGAGATGATGAGTGAGCGGAGTTCTGAACGGTGAGTGAGTGTATTGTTTCCTAGGGCTGCCACAAACGTGGTAACTTCAAACAATGGAAATGAATTTTCTTAAGTTTTGGAAGCTGGAAGTCCAGAAAGGAGGTGTCAGCAGGGCCATGGGCCCTCTGAAGACCTAGGGGAGATTTTGTTCGTTGTCTCTTCCAGCTCCGTGTGGCACAGACACTTCTTGGTTTGGGGCAGCATAATTCCGGTCTTTGCCTCTGTCTTCACGTGGCTGTCCGTGTGACATTATAAGGACATTTGACCTATTTGTCATTGGACTTAGAGCCCACCTGGATAATCTGGGATGAACTCATCTCGAGATCCTTAACTTGATTACATGTGCAAAGACCCTTTTTCCAAGTAATGTAACAATCACAAGGCTGATGGACATAACTTTTGAGAAAACACCATTCAACCCACCACAGTGAGTAGGAGGTAGCCGAGCAAAGTCTGGTGGGAGGGGTGCTCTCAGTAAAGGGGGTGGCACAGAAAGGGGCACAGGACATGGAATGGCTTTCTGGTTTTGGGAAACCACAGTGTAGTCTTATTAGACCACGAATTGTGAGGAGGACTGAGGGAGGGAATGAGTGGAGAGGCAGGCTTGGCACAAAGCAATTTAGCTTCTGTCATGGGTTGAGATAAAGATGCTGAGGTCCTGCATGAGAGTTAAAGATGGCCGAACATGTTGGAGAGAGAAAATCATCAGGACCAGGGAAAGGATTCAACATGGCAGGAGAGGAATGGGGAAGATCATTGCTGGATTTCTGGTTTGGGGAATTGACTACACAGTGACCCCACTGGGATTAGCAATAAGAGGAAGGTGTAAGGGGGGCATGGATATGGGGCAGAAGGTGTAGGAGAAGATGACTGATTTAATTTGGGGCCTATAAATGCTAAAGCTCATATGAACACCTGTAACTGGGTGCCTGGAAGACAGGTAAGATATGAAACTGCAGGTCTGAGATAAAAAGGTCAGTGTCTATGTCCAGGGACCCACAGACGGTGACAGTGGATGAAATCACTTACGAAGAGCTTCAGGGAGAAGGGGAGGGGGCCAAGGACAGAATCCTGGGGGATGCTCACTGGCAAAGTGGGAGAAGGCCACCAACCAGGAAGGGGTCATCAGAGGGGGAGGAGAAGAGCTCAGAAAGCTGCTAGGATTCCTAGGAGCCAAAGTGCAAATGGTTCCAGAAGGAGATACTCAGAATAAGAGCGTTATGAGGATATCAGGTTATGAATTCAGACCACATGCCAGGAGAGACCAGTCCCCATAACTACCAACTGGGGCCATGGGGGGTATCCCTGTAGCACCACAGATCCACACAGAGCGCAGGCCACTGGTGCCCTGCAGAGGGCAGTGGTGGGTGGTGTCCTGCTCTTCTTTCTCCAAGGCTAATAATAATAATGGTCAGCACTTAGCCAGCATCCCTTTCCCTCCCTTGCACTAAGTGCTTTGCAGATCTTTGCTCATTTAATCCCCACAATGAGATGAGTATCATGTTTATTTTATGGAGAGGTGTGGGGAATTCAAGGATGCTTGACCCAGGGGCATAAAACCATTAAATGGTAGAGCTGAATACAAATGAGGCTGACCTAACTCGACACCAGCCCCCTTTCCAGCAGGATGCCTGGTGTTGCTATAGCCTTGATCCTTCTGAGATCAGAAGTCACGGAAGAGCACGTATTGCATGGAGCACTGGGTGTTATACACAAGTAATGAATCATGGAACTGTACATCAAAAACTAGGGACGTACTGTATGGTGACTAACATAACATAATAAAAAATTATTATTAAAATAAATAAATAGAGTTGCTGTTGTTCTCACAAATCTGAAAAAAAAAAAAAGTCATGGAAGAAGACTTCTCAGCTAAGAACTCACACCCACCTTCCAACAACCAAATGTAGCTGCTATTTCCCAAACCAGGAAGGCAGTTCTCAATATGCCCAGTGACCTTGTAGACTTACTCTTCCTCTTACAGTCCCCAAAGGTACAAGTTACCCACAGTCAGCAGATGTTTGAATTCAGTTTTCTCTCTCTTAATGTCCACATTTCTGATCCTCCAATTATATAGCAATAGCTTCTAAGCTCTTTTATAAACCAAAAGATTTTTGACACTATGCATTCTGGGGTCCCATTCCAGGCTTATTAAAAGGAATATCTGGGGTGCCTGGGTGGCTCAGTTGGTTAGGCAGAAGACTCTTGATCTCAGCTCAAGTCTTAATCTCAGGGTCGTGAGTTCAAGCCCCATGTTGGGCTCCATGTTGGGTATGAACCCCCTTAAAAAAAATATTTCCCATGGCGTGGTCCTTAGATCTGTATCTTTGATTCTGAGGCAGTGGTCCCTAATCTGGCATTTATTTGGATACCATTGTTATACAATGGCTTGTCAATAACGTGAGGTTATGTTGTGGTTATCTGTTGGCAGATGGAAAATGAGCATAGGTTTTAAAAAACGCTTGGTCATCGGTTCTGATCCATTTCTTACCTGTGGCCTTTCTTCTTTGTATTAGGTTAGTTGCTTCCCTCGCTCCTTACCCTCTTATTGGCTCAAGGATAAAGTCTGTGTGATCAGTTTAAAGCTTGCTTGATTTGCAAGACTTGTTTTGAGAAAACGTAAACGGTATTAATTAGTATTATGGATCTGGGAGCGTAGTGCTGGGCAGGTTTGGAGGTTTGAACAGATCTGGGGTTGGCTGGTGCCCTCTAGTGGTTGGAACGATTCAACAGCTTCTAAGGTGGGTTGACCCCTGTGGGCTGCTGGTTTAAAACGGAAGGAGTCTGTCTGCCTTGGACTTGCTGTCTGGATAGCAGCCATGTCTTGCCACGGGGCCTCCTCTCTCTGGCTACAGTATTTTTCCTGTATAAATTGGAAGGGGCGGACAAGGATATTAGTGAACAGGCAGTCAGCATGTACAAAGGGCTGCCCAGGGAGACCGGTCACGTGTGAAGTGTAGCCAAGGGGGCAGGTAACGCCCAGCACCGAGCACTGTCACAGCCCCGCCACTCCACATGCCGAAATGTGAGCTCTCTGAGGCAGGAACCCTGGCTTACTCGTCTTTGTGTCCTTAACATCTGGCACGGGGCCTGGCATGGAGAAAGTATATATTGAAAGAAGGGAGGAGGTGCCTGGGTGGCACAGTCGTTAAGCGTCTGCCTTCGGCTCAGGGCGTGATCCCAGCGTTCCGGGATCAAGTCCCACATCAGGCTCCTCCGCTAGGAGCCTGCTTCTTTCTCTCCCACTCCCCCTGCTTGTGTTCCCTCTCTTGCTGGCTGTCTCTCAAATAAATAAATAAAATATTAAAAAAAAAAAAAAAAGGAGGGAAGAAGGAAGAAAGGCAGGTTGGCGAACTTGCTTCTCTTGGCTCAGGATTAAGTCTTGCAAGAGTGGAGCTTAGCATTGCACCGCTCACATCAGAGACAGGACTGAGAGGTGACGGCACAGCTGCTGTAGGTTTCATGCTGCCCGGAGGAGGAGTGAATACCAGGATCCTGACCCTGGAGGCTCGGAACCCTTCTGAGTGCTTTGCCTCCCAGTTCCAGTGGGGTTTCTTGTGCTCCATGACTTCTTAGGCAGTCCTCACTGCAGTGTTTAGGCACAGCTCCTGGCCAAACTCTCCTGCCAGAAGACCTGGGCTCTGGCTCCGGCCCTCCACTCCTCTGTGGGGCTGGGACTTGCCAGCCTCCGTGATTGCATGCACCAACGCCTTAAAAACCTCTCTCCTTCCTTCTCCCTTGTACACACACACACACACACACACACACACCCTATTGGTTATTTCTCTGAACCCTGACCAATACTTCCGGAATCGTGTTAGCTGCTGAGTGCAGTGGGAAACAGACCTGAGAGGCTCGGCCCCCTGCGAGAGTCCCCTGCAGTGAGGAATTAGAGGTCCGATGATAGTGCAGTGATGGTGGACAGTGGTGGCCAGGGCGCGGGGTATGGGCAGGAGAGACCCTGAGGAGGATGTGGGGTGGGGTTGGCTGGGGGGCGAGTGGTGCAGACAGTGGGGCAGGCGAGGCAGAGGGAGAGTGTGCAGCAGGGCAGGGAGGAGCCACGGGGAAGACGGCCAAGCTGGAGAGGTCTCCTCGCCCTGCCTCTCTCAGTGTGGTGGTCACTTCCTCAGGGAAGCCCTTCCGGCCTTTGTGTTTGGTTGAAGCCCCTAATATATCGTCCTGGCATCGTGGACTCGTGTTGTGACATGTAATCACGCAGTTATGTATAAATAGCTATTGAGTGATGATTTGATAAATAATCTGTAATCTGAGTGTAGAGTGAACTGGAGGAGCTTGCTACCAGTGATGGGGAGAAGAGTGAGGGGCTCTTGCTGAAACCCATGAGAGAAATGATAGGGGTGTCCATGGCAGTGGCTGTGGGGGTGCCGGTGTGGGGACAGACGAGGCAGATGTCGAGAAGGGTCTGTTTGCTGCAGGGCTCCAGACCATCTCTTTCTGGTTTATTTTGATTTCACCGGAACTTAGTGTGGCATCTGGCACACAGTAGGGCCTCTGTCACATTGGTTACAGAATGAAGGAATGCCTCGTGGACAGCGGCCTGGCACACAGGGATGCGTCCTGAATATTTGCCCAGCACCCACATGAGTGCATAGAGTTGTCGCACTTCCAGTGTCCTACCCTCACCACCTCCTGGCCACCGGCGCCCTGCTTCGAGTGGTGAGACGTCCGCCTGCCTCCCGAATCTTACAGTAAGTCCTGAAGACTATGGTGTGAGCTGCCAGACTGTGTGCACACAGCGGGTGTCCTTCTGTCTGGCACAGGCTGGGGAGATTCCTCCTTTCACTTCCTAGGAAGCAGAAAGCCATGTTCTCTTCGGGAACATGGGCCGAGAGTTATGCGCTTCCCCAGACTCGGGCCTGCAGTGAATCCCCGTCTGGTCAGTCGTATGTCTCGGGAATGGGGTTAGGCACTTTACATTGTTTGATTTAATAGTTTCAGTTCTTGAAAGTGTGAAAATGTTCAATTTCTGGAGGAGGAAACCAAGGGGGGGGAAGACGAATGACTTCCCCCATGGTTACCTGACTGGTAAGGGGTAGCAAGGGGCGGGCCACCCTGCAGGCTCCATACCCTCCTCTCTGTGCCAGAGGGCCTGAACCCCGGCTGCCCCTTGGAATCACCTGAGGTGCTTTATCGCAAGCCAGGCCTGTTATCACATCAGAAGCTCTGGACCCAGGGCCCAGGCATCAGTGTTTTTCAAAGCTTTCTAAGTGCTGGCAGTGTGCAGCCAAGGTTGAGAAGTACTGCTCATCAGGTCCCCCCTGGGGCATCTCCCCGCTTCCAGATTCTTGTTCGATCACTCCTTGGCTGTCCCAAACTCGGGACACTCAAAACAGCATGCTGCCGTCTTCCCCTGAATTTGCACCTCTTCTCATAGCCTCGCTTTACAATTCTTTCTCCCAAGGCACACGGAAATGTGGGGTCGTCTGTGACTCTAGCTTTGCTCCCACAGCTGCTAAGTTCTGTTGGTTCCATCTTGATGCCTGTCCCCGCTGTCGCTCTCAGGATCCCTGCAGCCACCATCATTATTGCCCCACGGGTTCCCTCTTGGGTTTTGGCAATCGCCTCCTGACTTTTTGCTTGCCCCCAGCAAGCTCCAGTGCATTCTATGTATATTGTTGCTAGGGCGATCTTTCTAAGATGCAAAAAAGCCTTCAGTTGCCTGCCGTTGGCTTTAAGAAAAGCACCCCAACTCCTCAGTATGTCCGCTCTTTCTCTAAGCTGCCAGTCTTCTGCTGCGTTATTTCAGGCAGCCTCCGGTCCTGTGTTAAGGCATCTGCAGCTTGTCCTCAGAGCGCTAGGCGCCTTAGTGCCCGCCTCTCCCTGCCTCTGGCTGGGCAGTTTCCTGTGCTTACAGCACCCCTCTTGTCCTGGGTAAACTCTGTTTTTCTTCCACCACCCTGTTCAGGAACCTCTTCCAGGAGCCTCGCCGGATCCCGTCTGACCACCACGCTGGTGTCGGTATTCTTCCTGGGTGCCGCCATGACAGTGCCTTCGGTTATCTTGTATTTTTCTATGTGGTTGTCTGCTTCCCCATTAGATTGAGGGGCTCTTATGATTAGGCTTGATCTTACTCATCCTTGTAGCCCCGAACCAAGCACATTGCCTAGCAGGTCGTCACCACCCAGCATGTGTTTGCCAAGTGAGGAAGAACCATGAGATTATACAAAGCTTGGACCCTGGCAGCAGGCTGCCGAAACATCGTGCTGGAGTTGGGAAAGGACAGGGTGTAGGATAGCTGGGAGAAAGGAATAAAGAAAAGGCAGAGAGCCATCAGAAGAGATTCTATTATACGGGGTAGGAAGGTATAAGCCTCATGTAGAGCTTCGGATACAGAAACAAGGAGGAAGAAGTGATTTTAAGAGAAGAAAGGAAAGGCAAAACTTATGATCACACAGTATTTTTTGATAAAGGTAGGAACATTTTTATTTTATTTTATTTTATTTATTTATTTATTTTAAAGATTTATTTATTTATTTATTTGACAGAGATAGAGACAGCCAGCGAGAGAGGGAACACAAGCAGGGGGAGTGGGAGAGGAAGAAGCAGGCTCATAGTGGAGGAGCCTGATGTGGGGCTCGATCCCATAACACCGGGATCACGCCCTGAGCCGAAGGCAGACACTTAACCGCTGTGCCACCCAGGCGCCCCAACATTTTTAGAGAACACATTGCATGCATTCAAAAAACAGCTACATCCAACATGGTATCAGGGAAATATCTGGTTATAGATTCTTTTTTTTTTTTTTAAGATTTTATTTATTTATATGAGAGAGCACAAGCAAGGGGGGAGTGATGGAGAGGGAGAAACAGACTCCCTGCTGAGCAGGGAGCCTCCCACCTTGGGGCTCCATCCCAGGACCCCCGGGGATCATGACCTGAGCCGAAGGCAGATGCCTAACAGACTGGACCACCCAGGCGCCCCTCTGGTTATAGATTCTTCAATTATTTTTAGTTAGGAGTAAATTTCTATATATAAATCTCTTCTATGACACTGCTATAAAAGGTATTTATCATATTTGTGGCAAATATGGCCTCCCATATGTGGGGGGAGTCTCCATATAATGAATTCTTCTCTTGGAGGTAGAACCCAGAATTCAGTGTCCCCGTTACCCTCAAAGTCAGGGCACAAGAACTGACCTAGATTCTGCCAGTCAAGACTTTTATTTGGAAGAAGGTAATCTAAGAAAAGCAAGCTGTAGGGAGTCTCTTTCTGGAACTGGTGGTGTGTGGGACCAGCAATAATGAAACCTAAAGAATACAGATAAAGCAGAGCTCATGAGAAAATGTATAGTCTAAATACTAAATCAATCAAGAAGAAGAAGTGAATTAAATATTCAACTGAAAAAATTGAATAGAGAACAAGAAAAGAAGCCAAAAAAAAAAAAAAAAAAAAGCAGAAGTAAGAAACGAAACACAGTTAAAAAGCAGAAATTCATGAATTAGTAAATAGGAAAAGGTGGTGCCAAATCCAAAAGCTGGTTCTTTGGTAGAAAAAACAAATCCTTCGAATCAATCTAGAAATAATAAAAATAATCTGCAATTAGAATCAAAGAATAATCATGAGAATAAAACGCTTACAGCCAATTGGGTCACAGTCTTAATAAAAATAATGCTATGACGCCTGTCTTTTTACCCGGATGTTTGCAGTGATTGACCAATTGGACCATAAACTTGTTTGTATATGCGCTAAGAGTAAAAGCAGATCTGATGTAGAACACTCGTGTGGAGGGAAAAGTATTTGCGGAGGAATTTTGAAAAGACGAAACAGTTGTGTCATAACTGATTTTCAGTTAATTTCTGCCTAAAATTGAGATGTGCCCACGAACAGAATCTTGCTCTTCATGGTGGTCCCTTTGGCCTGGGTGGCCACTCCCATCGCTTGCTCCTGGTTTTAGCGAGGACTCCCTCTAGCAAGGATGAGAGCTAGATGCAAGCAGCTGTTAGAGCCTCCTCCCCCATCAATCTCAACACTCAGACCCTTTCCGGATAGAGTTCTGGTCAGGAATATGAACTAATTTTGGCTGTCATCCCCTTCATCTACTATCACCTCCACCCCTTCGTTCGCCCTTCTCCCTTCTGCTCTGTGCCTCCTGGGTAGGTCACTGTGGCCCTGTGGATTTTCCCACCAACATTTTCCATTCTACCCTTTTCCACTGCAAGTCACACTTTTGCTCTTGTCTAAAGAGACCACCTCCTACTGAGTCGCTTATTCTCTCCTGTCCCATGACTCCCGTACCACGGGGCCATGAGGGGACCACCTTCTCTTAGCTCTGCAGTCCCACTTCCAGACCACCATAACTGTGACCCAGAACCTCAGTGCGTGTGTGTTTCACCTCTGTACCTCCGTCTTATTTTACTTAGCATAATACCCTCCAGGTGCATCCATGTTGTTGCAAGTGGCAAGATTTCATTTTTTATGACTGATATTCCATTGTGTGTGTGTGTGTGCATATATCTATATCCCACCAACAGTGCACGACTTTTTCTCTACATCGTCACCAACACTTGTTTCTTCTCTTTTTGATACTAGCCATTCTGACTAAAGTAAAGTGATATCTCACTGTGGTTTTGATTTGCATTTCCCTGATGATTGGTGGTGTTGAGCATCTTTTCATGTATCTATTGGCCATCTGTATGTCTTCTTTGCAGAAATGTCTATTCGGGTCCTCTGCCCATTTTTTAATTGGATTGTTGTGTTTCTTTGGTGCTGGGTTGTATGAGTTCTTTACATATTTTGGACATTAACCTCTTAATCAGATATATTATTTGCAAATATCTTCTCCCATTCAGTAAGTTGCCTTTTAGTTTTGTTGATAGTTTCCTTTGCTGTGCAAAAGCTTTTTATTTTGGTGTAGTCCCAATAGTTTATTTTTGCTTTTGTTTCCCTTGCATAAGGATACCTATCCATAAGTATGTTGCTAAGGCGAATGTCCAAGAGATTACTGCCTATGTTTTCTTTTAGGAATTTATGGTTTCAGGTTTCACATTTAGGTCTTTAATTCATTCAAGTTTATTTTTTGTGTATGGTGTGAGAAAGTGGTCATTCTTTTGCATGTAGTTATCCAGTTTTCCCAGCACCGTTTATTGAACAGACTGTGTTTTTCCCATTTTACATTCTTGCCTCCTTTTTCATAGATTAATTGACTATATATGCATAGGTTTACTTCTGGGCTCTCTGTCCTTATCCCTTGAGCTATATATCTTTCTTTGCGTCGGTGCCATATTGTTTTGACTATACAGTGTTGTAGTATGTCTTGAAATTTGGGATTGTGATACTTCCAGCTTTGTTCTTCTCTTTCAAGAGCATCATAGTGAATTGACAACTTTATACATAAGTTACTGCTCACCATGATGAGTGTAGTCATCACCTGTCACCATGCAGGTTTGACTATTTGAGGTCTTTTGTGGTTCTATACAAATTTTGGTATTATTCTTCCCAGTTCTGTGAAAAATGCTATTGGTATTTTGGTAGGGACTGCACTGAATCTATAGATTGCTTTGGATTGTATGGATATTTTAATAATATGAATTCTTTCAATCCAGGAGCTTGGTATATCTTTCCATTGTTTGTATCATCCTGAATTTCTTTTATCAGTGTTTTATAACTTTTAGAGCATAGGCCTTTCACCTCCTTCTTTAAACTTCTTCCTAAGTATTTTATTCTTTTTGGTGCAATTGTAAGTGGTATTATTTTCCTAATTTGTTTTTATGCTACTTCAATATTGGTGTGTAGAAATGTTACCAATTTTTGGGTATTAATTTTGTTCCCTGCAAATTTACTGAATTCGTTTATCAATTCTAATAGTTTTTTGGTGGAGTCTTTAGGATTTTCTATATATAATATCATGTCATCTGCAAATAAAGACAGTTTTACTTTTTCCTTACCAATTTGGATGCCTTTTATTTCTTTTTCTTGTCTGATTGCTCTGGCTAAGACTTCTAGTGCTGTGTTGAGTAAAAGTGGTGAGAGTGGACATCTTTGTCTTGTTCCTGATTTTAGAGGAAAAGCTTTTGTTTTTTCACCATTGAGTATGATGTTAGCTGTGGGTTTTTCATATATGGCTTTTTTCTTATGTTGAGGTATGTTCCCTCTAAACCCACTTTGGTGAGAGTTTATCATGAATTGATGTTGTATTTTGTTAAGTGCTTTTTCGGCATCTATTGAGATGATCATATGATTCTTACTTGCTAATGTAATGTATCATACTGACTGATTTGCAAATATTGAACCATCCTTGAATCCGTAGAATAAATCCCACTTGATCATGATGAATGATTCTTTTTCTTTTTCTTTCTTTCTTTTTTTTTTTAGAGAGTGACACAACAAGAGAGAGGAAGTTGGGGGGAGGGGCAGAGGGACAGGGAGAGAGAAGATCTTAAGCAGGCTCCATGCCTAGCTCGATCTCACAACCCTGACATCATGACCTGAGCTGAAATCAAGAGTTGGACACTTAACTGACTGAGCCCCACCCAGGGGTCCAGTGAATGATCCTTTTAATGTATTGCTAAATTTGGTTTGTTAATAATTTGTTGAGGATTTTTGCATCTATGTTCATCGGTGATACTGGCCTGTAGTTTTGTTTTTTTGTGGTGTCTTTGTCTGGTTTTGGTATGAGAGTAATGCTGCCCTTGGAGAATGAATTTGGAAAATTTCCTAGAAAGATCTTTCTGTCTCACAATCAGATAATGTTGCTTTCCTCCCCAGAATTTACAGATGACTCCCAACTGGCTCTAGGACAAAGCCTAAAATCCCTCCCATGGTGCCCAAGGCCTTCACAGAGGCCCTGCTGAGCTGTTCTCAATCTCACAGTCTGTGCTCCAGCAACACTGACCTGGTTGTCATGCTCTCTATTGAGAACAACCCTCCCTTCTCTGTCCCTCTAGCAAATGCTTTTTCTTCCATAAAAACTGCTCAGACACGCCTCCTGAGAGGCACCAAGGAGATACGTGGCATACCTTTCCCACTTCCCTCATCATACCTCCACTATACTAATTATCTTATAGTATCAGATTTGGTACTCCAGATTTTACATCTGCTTCTATTCATATCCTGAGTTTGGTAAACTCCAGATTTTACATCTGCTTCTATTCATATCCTGAGTTTCCGGTGCAGTTCCTGGTACCTTGCTAGTGCTCAGTAGATATTTGCTTGGATTATCTTGACCCCCAAACTCCTTGGTAGCTGTTCCTTCTTTTTCTGTTACAAATACAGGGACCCAGAGTGGCCGTCTCCCATCATAGATCTGTTGTTCTCCCTTTTCCTTTCTTTGTCACTTAAGTTTCTTTCCTGTGATCTTTCCGTGGAGAGAAAACTCTCTTCTCTCATGCCGTATCTTGAATTTTTCTTCATTCTGTATCCTAGCTTGTCCTGTGAAAATAGGCTCTGAAACCCTCTGGCTGAGCCCCAGCTCTTGTGGTGGGTCAGGAGACGGATCTGCCGCCAGGATCGCGCACAGTTTCTGGCCTGGCTTTGCCCTTTGCTGGCTTCTTCCCAGCTGATAGGCCTTTTGTCTGCCAGTGTTAACTCTGCGCTATTTCCTGTTCTAGTCTTGGTTTTCAGGTTCCCTCTTCAGATACTTAAATACCAGGAAGAATAGGAGGAGGGGCATTTTCCACTAAGAACTAAGTTATAAAATCATGATGTCCTTTCTGTCAGTGGGGTGGCACCCACAGGGAAAGAAGTTAGATGTTCCACAGGCCCATCCTGGCTTGCACCCTTACAGCTGGACTTTTCTCCAGAGGTCAGTGCCCTCCTACATACCCTCCTGCCCCTGTTTTCACCAGATTCTTACTTAAAAAAAAAAATTATTTGTTTATTTAAGAGAGGGGGGGCACACAAGTGGAAGAAGCAATGGGGGGGGGTGGGGAAGAATCCCAAACAGACTCCATGCTGAGCTCAGAGCCTGACACAGACCTCAATTTCATGACCCTGAGATCACTACCTGAGTTGAAAGCAAGAGTCAGATGCTTAACTGTGCCACCAGACTCTTTAATCTGCATCAGTTAGTGACAAATTTTCTAATCTCCAAATTGGGACTCTTGACATAGATTTTTTTTTTTTTAAAGATTTTATTTATTTATTTGACAGAGAGAGAGACAGCCACCGAGAGAGGGAACACAAGCAGGGGGAGTGGGAGAGGAAGAAACAGGCTTCCTGCGGAGGAGCCTGATGTGGGGCTCGATCCCAGAACTCCAGGATCACGCCCTGAGCCAAAGGCAGACGCTTAACGACTGAGCCACCCAGGTGCCCCGATTTTTTTAATTTGTGAATTTATTTGCTCAGTAAGCCTTAAGAAACATGACAATTCTATTGCATTTAGGTGATCTCTATACCAATTTTACTGAAAAATAACAAAATGACACTAAATTGGAATTGTTCTAGAAGATATGAACTGCAAGTTGCTAGGGCAAGTGAAGCTATTGCAAAAAAAATAAGATGAGAAAAGGAGAAAATTGTATGTTCTATTTTAGCCAGGATTTTAGCAAGAGGTTTTACGAAGTTTAATTCAGCCAAAGCTGCTTTTGTATCAGTCAAGTATGCTGGTATGTATGACTTATCATTTAAAATTATTGTTCAAATAAATTAGAAAAAGAAATGACAAAGGGGGGGGGCGCCTGGGTGGCACAGCGGTTAAGCGTCTGCCTTCGGCTCAGGGCGTGATCCCGGCGTTCTGGGATCGAGCCCCACATCAGGCTCCTCCACTATGAGCCTGCTTCTTCCTCTCCCACTCCCCCTGCTTGTGTTCCCTCTCTTGCTGGCTGTCTCTATCTCTGTCGAATAAATAAATAAAATCTTAAAAAAAAAAAAAAAAGAAATGACAAAGGGCATGGGAGAGAGTGCTTAAAATAATGGTCATTGACCATCAGTGTTTGGGAAATGAGGGCAAAGGTGGTGTTAGGGGTTGAACTGTGTCCTCCAAAAAGATTTGTTGAAGTCCTAACCCCTCAGTCCTAATGTTTTTTGGAAATATGGTCATTGCATATGTAATTAGTTAAGATGAGGGTGACACATGGGCTCATTGTTGGCCTCGTTGGCAGCAGTGTCCTGTTGGCATTTTGGTAGGTCCAGCCACCACCCCCTCCCTTTAAAGGAGGCATTTGTAATAACTAATGTAGGCAAGCTCAAGGCTGAAACGGGGACAAAATTAATGGTTTGTAAATTATGGTCAGTTCATACAAAACATGACTGGTCTTTTGACAGGTGACCCCTGCTGTAATCAGGTGTCTTTCATTTGTGAAGGGATAGAGCAGATATTGGTTTTTAGGTAAATGCATTGAAAACTGATTTGCCAAAATTGATTTTTTGGAAATTAAACTTGCCTAATGATGAATTCTTTAAATGTACCACATTTGCGTATTTTATCACTAGAAACCCCGATTTCTGAGTTTTATATGAAAACTTTTCTGTTAGATTTTGGTTTGATTAACTTTTTTCAAGCAGTTTTAGGACCATTCTTCAAATTTCTTAAATACCCTATAACGTTCACTGGTAATTTCTAGCCAGTAATAACCAAATTTTAGTATATTATATAGTTTTTCCTGTTGCTTCCTGGCTTATTTTTTATTCTACGCATATTTCAACTTTAAAAAAATTATTGTACTATTTTACTTCTTCATTCACACTTTTGTACTTCTGGTGTGGATATGTTAAATTTGAGGCATTCTTCAAACAGACCGTCTTTTGTAGTAATACCTTGGGCATCACCACTCTGAAAGGTTTTACCTATTCATGTTGATGCTTTCTGCAAACCACGACCAAATCTATAGATCCCTATTGCTCCCTGTTAGAAACCAAAATGTTAGCATTTTTAAAAATTTAAGTATTTATAAAAATACAATAAATATAGTGGTTTATAAAGTCAAGAATAAATTGTGCTTTTGATAGTTTCACCAGCTTTTAAGTGTGTTTTATAGTTTTGGTGAAAATTAAGAGCTTTTGTTGTAATTTAAAAAGTAAATGTTTCACAGCAGCCACTTTGTAGCCTGCTCACTGAATGTCCATTTCGTGCGTGTTTCACATTTTAGATTCTGAGTGTCATTTTTTTTAACCTATTTTAACATATCTGTGAAACTGGGGCTATCCAAAGGTGATAGATTAAACTGAAAATATGTTATTGCAAGAGAGAAAATCCAGCTTGTCGTTTCTAAAATCCTGGATACTTGAGAAAGTGTCAACATTTGTAATTTGAGATATATAGGGGATTCTCATTCCCCAGAGCGTATCTATATCCAGAAATCCCTGGAGTATATTGAACTTTGAGTGGGCCATGGCTAGGAAGAAACTAAAACTCAACTAGAAACCAAAACCCAATTCAGTTGTGGGGGGTCGGATTTTTTGAAGGCAATGTCATCCTGTCATACAAATCTTTTGATGGGGGAGGTAGTAGGGAATGCTAGCTGTTAACTGGCCAGCCTCCCTTGCAGGTGGGTGTGTAGGCTGTGTTCTGGCCAAAGGACTGTGGGTCACTTGAGAGGTCCCACATGTCGGCCTGGCCTACAAAACTTCCCCTGCCACTCCCTCCATGTCCCCCTTTGACTGCCTCCAATGGAGACAAGCCCGAGGGCAACCTTGGGGCCACGTGTGGAGGATGTGGAGCCACGAGATGGAGGGAAGCTTGGTCCCTGGACGGCGTCCCTTGAAGAGCTGCCTGCCTGCCGATCAAGGACATAGGCTCTAATTTAGATTTCCCCTGAGCAAGAAGTAAATTTCTACTGTGTTAAATCAATAAAACTTGGCGATCGTTTACTACAACAGCGAGACTTTCTGATCATAACATAAAGATTATAGAAATTGTTGATTTTAAAACTTAGTCGTTTAGTGAATGACCTTTTATGTGACTCCTTTGCTCGTCTTCGGTAATAAACTAATAGCCAGCCTTTATTGAATGTTTTTTTCCAGGAGCTGTTGGGACACGGACACAGACTCACCTGTCTCATGATTCACCACAGCCCTGCGAGGTAGGTAGTGTTTGTTTTTTTTTACCCTCTTTTCCCAGAAGTGGAGACTGAGGCAGAGATGTTTAAGTAGCTGACCACAGTCTTGCAGCTAGTGAATGGCAGAGCTGGAATTTAAACCCAGGCAGCCTGGCTCTGTAATAGTCTCTCGTCATTGCCCTCGAGGGACTGAAAATGTCAGAGGAGACTCCGGCAGATCTGTTTGACGGGAAGACCATTCCGGTGCTCCAGAAACCAAGTGTTGGGCTGCTGAGTTAAGAGGTTTCAGTTGTTGAGCTCAACACCGTCAGGCACTTGGTCCCAGCCCTGGGGGGCCTGTGGCAGGTGGGTCCCTTATTCTTGCAAGGCCCGTAGCGTTTTGTGCATTTGTCCATCCTGAGAGAGGAGCAAGAAACAGGCTGAAATGGTGTCCTCAGACGATGGCTGCAGCGTCCCATCCCATGTTCTTTACCCATTGTCACATTTCCCTTCTGGTGATGGGACTAAATCTCGGGGGGCCCGGGTGACATTTCACATGTCATTCGAACCCATATAGCACTGTGGACTGGCGTGGTGCTTGGATCACCCAACCTGTGGCTCCGTCGGTTTGGTTAGCTGGGTGGCCTCGCAGAGGGTCACCTTAGACACCGTGCCCTCCCCTCCAGCACCCACTTCAGGAAGTCACCGCAAAGCCGAGCGAGTTCTGCCCACTTACTTAAATGTTGCCCCAACCCCCCTCTTCAACGAGCAAAATAACAGCTAAGGCGGAGACGCTGCCTTCCGCTGCCTTGACCAGTAAGAAGTTCATTCTAACTCACATCGTATTTCGATGGTTCTAGTTGAAATAACTTCCTAGGCCTCAGATTTGATTTGGGGGACTGCTCCGTGATGAAGACCTGGGCCAGCTACGCGGGAGTGATCATGATGCCAAAAAGCGTTCTGGAGCATGTGGGAGCAAATACAGCCTGGAAATGTTGAAACGCTTTGTAAGCAAGTATATCCCGTTCCACGCAGACCTAACTTGCTAGACTTGAATTTTGCCCAGTGGCTAAGCTGTGGTTCTGCCAAGAAAAACCATCACTGAAGGCCGCACAGGGAAGGTGTGGTGTCACAGGTCCATCGCTGCCTAGTTCTTGCAAGAGGGACAAATTACCGGCTCCACAGGAGGCCAAGATGTTCTTATCTCTGAACAGGGAAGCTCAACGCCCTCCCCACGAAGCTGTGTCAGAGACCGATGCTTGGAGGAGAGCTCTGGGTGGCTGCCAGCCGTGTGGGGTGACTGAGCTGCACACCTGACCTGTCACACCACCTGGCGGGCCGTCCCCAGTGCTCACCTCGTCTGGGCGGCACAAACTTCCCACAGCGAACCGGCATGTCCTCATCAAGCTGGATATGTTAATTTTCTAGCGCTGCTATAATCCCCGCAAATGCAGTGGCTTCAAACAATGCAAGCTTGTTCTCTTAGAGGTCTAGAGATCAGAAGTCCGGAATCTGAAGAATAGAATAGAATAGAATTGGTCTCCCCGGCCCACATGACATGGGGACGGATCTGGTCCCTTCTGAAGACTCCAAGGAGAATCTATTTACTTCTGCCTAGAACATTCTTCTCCAGAAGGTTCAACTCTCCTCACCTGTCAGGCTCAGCTCAAATGTCACCTCCTCAGAGGTTTTCCTGACCATCCTACCTAAAGTATCATTTCAGCCCTCCCACCCTACCAGAGCCCTTATCAGAATTAGTAAAAATCGTTTTTTTAAATTTGTGTATAACACAAATGCCCCAAGCCAGATGAGATCTTGGTGGTTTGAGGAGCAGAAAGGAGGTGGTATAGCTGAAGGGTGGAGAAGTGAGAGGAAGGTGGCTCCCTGAGGCTGCAGAAGTAGTGGGGACCAGCTTGTGGGCCACGTTGGGAAGCCAGAAGCAGGTTTTAAGCCAGAGTTGGGGTGTGTGCTGTGATCTGGTTTTCATAGACTATTGTGGCTGCTGAATGAAGAAGAGAGTCTGTACGGGGACAAGCAGGGAGACTGATTGAGAGATTTATATTCGTATAGATCAGAGATGTCAGTGTCTTGATGTGTAAGGTAGGGTCTGTGGAACTGTAGGGAGCTAGGCTGATCTGGAATATATTTGGAAGTAGTATTGACAACACTTGTATTTGGAGAATGGGGAACACGTAGGAATCAAGAACAACTTCTGGGATTTGACCTTGGGCCTCAGAGATCTGCTGGTGGGTCATAGATTTACTTTCAGAAGGCACAGTGCTTTGGGCTCTCTGTTCTTTCTCTCCAGAGTTGTGAAATTTTGTCATGGGGGGTTTGGGGGTTTAAGAATGCTGGGTAAGGGGGAAGCAAGAGAGAGCGTTGAAAGAGAAAGTGAGGAGATAAGTGACAGACCTGACTAAATAATAATTTTATTAGGGGCACCTGGGTGGCTCAGTTGATGAAGCATCAGAGTCTTGAATTTGGCTCAGCTCATGAACTCAGGGTTGTGAGATGGAGCCTGCTTAAGATTCTCTCGGCCCTTCCCTCCTCAAAAAAATTAAATAATAGCTTTATTAAATTGTGTTTCCCATACCCAGGATTAAATTAGCTTCCCTGAAACCCTGTAAAACCTGCTGCATACTCTCTTCTGGCATCAGATGACTGTTAGGGTTACTCCTCCTTAGGTAGAGGTGGCTTCCATAAATGGGTGCTGTTTTCCCTAACACTTGAGAACCTTTCTCATTCTTTTTGGGGGAAGAGAATAGAATAGAATAGACTCCAGGGAGAATCTGTCTGCTTGCCTTTTCCAGTTTCTAGTCGCCTTCACGTGTCCTTCTCCCCTCTGGAGCCAAATTTCCCTCTGTCTTCCTCTTGAAAGGACCCTTGTGATTGCATGTAGGCCCCACCCGCAGCTAATCCAGGATAATCTCACCACCTCAAACCCCCTCACCTAAACACCTACAAAGTCCCCTTTGCCATATGAAGTGACGTCGACAAGTTCTGGGAATTGCAACGCGGATATCTCTGGGGGCCATTCTCCAGCCTCCCACCATGTGTCCAGGTGTGTGGCCCACTGCGGACGCAGACTCGGCTCAGGATGAACTATTCCCAAGAACTTGTGAGGGCAGGAGAAGGCCAGGGCTGGGGTTTTCGGGGACTCTTCATCCACTTCAGGCGAGAGTCCATCTCTCAGTGCTGGTGCCATGGCTCCTACAACATACACACTCATGCATTTTTTGTTCTTTGTCTCTGGAAGGTCTGCCTCCATGGTTACAGTCCATGCCAGTTTCTTTCTTTGAGTGGCAATAGCAGGATCTCTAGCGAGCACGAGGGGAGGGGAGGGGAGGGGCAGAGGGAGAAGCAGGCTCCATGCTGAGTGGGGAGCCCAACACTGATGTCGATGCCTCACGGCTCAATGCCAGGACCCCTTGATCCCAGGACCCTGGGATTCATGACCCGAGCTGAAGGCCGACGCTTAACCGACTGAGCCACGCAGGTGCCCCTCACCTCCCCTTTAACTTTGCTTTTATTCCCTAAGTATTTAGTGTCTGCTAGGAATTCAGCCGTGGAGGTGAAGGCAACACAGGAAACTTTGAGAGATGTAATGTCTTTTTGTTTTTATTTTAATTACTTTTTCCTCAGAAGCCAGCAAAAGGGAAAGAAAAAACCAGGCACTACCCCACACTATGGGAGGGTCTGTGCTCCCCCATCTTGGTTAATCCTTTGGAACATCCTATAAGGCAGATATTCTCCTTAACGAATGAGAAGCCCAGGACAGTGAGAAGTCAAGTAAGTTGGCCGAAGCCACACGTCTAACTAGTGGCAGAGTCAGGACGCAACATTGCTCAAGTGAGCTGGAGGGAGGCCTCCTACTTACCAGCGGAGAAATCCAGATCCAGGTGGGGACCGGAGCCCCACTAGGGGGAAACGCAGGGCTATGGGAAGAGCCCTGGGCTGGGGGTCAACAAAAGATCCAAGTTCAAGTCCTGGTTCTAGGACTTTGGGCAATTCTCTTAACCTTTCCAGCTTCCTCAGATGAAAAGCAGGCAGCTGGAGACTGTCAGCTTGGCAGATGAACCGCTGCCAGTTGGGAGTGGGACTTGAGCGGGTCTGGGAGAAAGGTGACACTCTGAAGGCAGAGGAAAGCAGAGACAAAAACCAGGGAGCAGGTCAAAGCTTGCACGCACTCAGAAATATTCACATGGCACTTCCTATGTGCTGGACACCGTACTCGGGCCCCGGGACCCCACAGAGAACACAACAGATCGAAGTCCTTGCCCTCACGCAGCTTGCACACAAGAGGGGAGACAGGCACAGTATGGGGGTTGGAGGTGGTGACCTCTACCAAAAAAGCGAGCAGGTGAGAGGCCAGGGGTGGGATGGCCCCCTAGATTAGAGGGTGGTCAGGGAAGGCTCCTGCAAAGATGACATTTGAGCAGACTTGAAGGAGACCAGGGAGTGAGTTGGGTAGATCCCAGCAGACAAGCATGCCGAGCAGAGGAGCTGCCTGTGCACGGGTGCTGAGGCAAGAAGGGGACCGCCAGGTTTGGAGACTGGCAAGGAGACCAGCAGTGAGGTTGGAGGGGGGTCAGGAAGCAGGGCAGTAGAAAGACATGAGGCTGGTAAAGTTGACCTCTCTTCAGTATGCCAACACTCGGGGAGAAAATTTAGTGGTGTTGTAATTCTTTGCGTTAAATAACACCATTAGAAAATTTTTAAACGGAGCATTTTGTTATTTGGCCCAAAATTCAAGAAGATGAGGCCTTTGTCCTCAGTCAGGCTCTGTATCCAAGAAATCAGTAGTCTCCCCAGAGTTGTCCTTTCCTTTTCCTGGGGACCAGCTCTCTCTCCTCTCTCGAGGACCTCTGGGGTCTGCTTGTGACTGCGGCGAGCACAGAGCAATGACTTTTTACATTTGTCACAGTTTTGTGTTGTCCTTTGCCTTTTGTGAACGCTTACGTGGAAACCAGTCTCTCTACCACTGGACCGGCTGGGCCGTGACTACCTCGAGTCTCTTCGCTCCTGGTGCAATGTTCCGATTCTGCAGTGAGCTAGCTGTGTGATCTTGATCCCATCTCTTAAGTCAGGCTACGTGTTGTTTTCTTTGTCTGCAAGTGGCTGGGTGCTGGCTAGAACATCTGTAAAGTCCCTTTTCATCTGAAAAGCCCATGTTCCATGCTCTCTGGCAAACAACATTCCTTCCCGGAGCTTATCTCCTCTCAGAGGTCAAACCAGCAATTACCCCCTCCCCTTTCATGCTGGCTGTAAGACATGAATAATTCATAAATGGGCTTGCAAAATGGGACTGCAGGACCCTTTGGCCAATTCCCCTGTGCCCCACATAACTAGTGCTCACATACCAGAAAGGTTACCAGGACAGATTCTAATTTTCTTCCACCTTTAGCCTCGTAAGCCCTCAAGAGGTCTGAGTGATAGTCCGTTGCATGTCATAGATTTATACAGTTTTACAGCTGGAAGGAATCTTCAGGATCCCATGGTTCATCATCTTCATCATCATCTGGTCAGCTCAGGAGACTTAGGCTCAGAGGTCAGTGACCTGCTGGATGGGCGTGGTCCACAGGGCAGAGCAGGGACCAGAATCTGTCCTGCCCCTGCTAGCTGAGGCCCTTTCCCCCACCTTTTGTTGCTTCTATTGTGCCAAATGCTAACCCTGCCCCTCCAATTAAGAGATGCTTGGAATTACTTTTGGGGATGATGGTAAAGAACTCTGAAAGTAAGAGTGTTGTTTTTAAATACATGCTTGTGGACCCAATGCAGTTGACAGGGGGAGCGAGGCCAGTTCCCCTAGAAACGGTGGATTAAAAAAAAAAGGTAGCGAGGCTCCGGTACACAGCATTCTACCTTCCATGATATGATTTACAAACCCTGAAAAATAAATGAAGACAAAGGAGAGACTTGAAAAGAATATCCTTAACCTCAAAGGGTACAAAGTTTTCCTTCATTGGATGAAATAGTTCTGGGGATCTACTGTACAGCAAGGCGACTATAGCCAACAATGCTGTTTAGTATACTTGAGATTTGCTAAGAGAGCAGATCTCGGATTAAGTTTTCTCACCACACACACACACACACACACACACACACACGAAGAAAAGGTAGCTATGTGGAGACAGTGGACATATTAACTAGCTTGATTTTGGTGATCATTTCACAATGTATATGTATACCTTAACGTATAGAATGGTTGTATGTCCATCATACTTAGATAAAGCTGTTAAAAAAAAAAAAAGAGTATTCTGAACCCGTTGTGGTTGTATTTCACCCCTTTCACCACTAGGTGTCCCCTGGCCAGGGGGATGTCCCCGCACATCCTTTGTGGCGTGAGAGTGGGTGAAAGGCAAGGGTCAGCAACAAATCCCATGATTTCCTGCCTCGGGAGGAGGTGCAAAAAGAGGGTGAGGGAGGGGCTTCTGAACAGGCCTTGTGTTCCGGCAGAACCATGCGTTTAATTCAGGAAGAGTCCTCATTGAGCTGAAGAGATTGGCTGTAATTACAATGAACAGATTACATGTGAAAGGAACACTGTCAAAACCTAATTCCCACCGCGGGAAATGAATGTGGCCCAGAATAGATCCAGAGCGTGATTGAACTGCAGGAGGGGCCTCTGGAGAGAGGGCGAGTTGGCACCTACCCAGCTAGGAGCTGCCCAAGCCGCATAGGTGGGTCCGTCGTTGGGCCAGATGGAGGGAGGGTCCTTTGCAGATGATGCAGAGCAACAGAGGGGTGTGTATTTTGGGATGGGTCCTACCGAAACCATCCAAATCCATTTTATCACGTAATGTCAAGTCTGTAGGGAAGTTTCTGGCAGCCACAGGCCAGGGCACCCACACTGTCAGCCCAAACTTAAGAATTGGTTGATTGGCTGGATCACCGGGGTTCTGGATGTCTCTGCTTTGTAAATGGACTTTGTGGGTACATACAAGGCACCTGGTGATCAATAGATGAGACCCCAGATGGAAAGAAACTGCGTTCAACCAGTCATAATGCCGTTTCAAGTGAAAACCGCTCCCTGAGGGTTCTTGCCCAGCCAGCAGGGGCTGACAAGCTCCCTAACCTGTGACAAGTTCCCCAAGGACACAGCCTTGAGCCGAGTCCACACCACCACTGTTGGATATAAAAGGATGCATTCTAGAAGCCTTGCTTTGCCAGTGCAGTAGCTGAGAGTCCAGGCTTTGGCCTTGGGCAGGAGACTTGGCTTCTGTGAGGCTCAGGACACTATAGGATCTGGTTCCCTCGCAACTGTGACAGTGCTCCTATCTTCACAGACTTGCAGTGAGGATCCGGTGAGATGACATAGGGAGTGTCTGGCACAGAGGCTCACCCCTGGTACAAAAGCTTAAAAGTGGCATCTGTGTTCAGGGGCTCTCTTCTCCTCCCCTGTCTCAACCAGAATGGGACTGGTCAAATCCACACGGACGGAACTGATTTATCAGGCCAGGCCACGTATCATGGCTTCCACACTATGCTAGCTCTCGTGTTGCACCAAATCGGTTAAATCTCTCCGACCTTGGAAGAGACATGTGAGCAATTTCAAGTGTGAACTGCTCCCCAGACCGGAACACCTCCGAGCAAGGTGCGACAAGGTGCGATGAACACTCACAAGACCAGTGTTAACCGTTTGCTTCGTAGGGCTGATGACATGCCGTTGGACTCATCTCTGACATTTCAGCTAAAATCCAAACTTTTCATCTTGTGCAACCACAGATTGTGCACGAAATATGCCCCCCTGCGTGGGACAGAGACTGATGTGAAAGGTTTCTAAAGTCCATCCGTGGGGGTCCTACAATCGCCCGTGACTTCTGCAGCCCGCAGCTGGTGCCCTTCGGGTGTCCCCATGGCACCCCCGGGAAATCACAGACCTAACTCATCAGAGGAAGGCCGAACAACACACAGGAAAGCTTGACAAGACCATCACTCTTGCCTTCTAGATTGTGGAAGATGGGTAACCTTTCCTAAGAATCCTTCCAGGCCTCAGTTTTCCTGATCACAGCCTGTGTCGGATGACCACTGGGGGCCCTATAACTGGGGTGTGAACTCAGTCGGAGCCTTCTGTTCTCCAGTCGGGTTTTTTTTTTTTTCACATTAAAGCACTCATAATCAGAGTATTTTTATTTTATGTACAGTGAGTTGGCATTAAGGTAGGCATCTTGCATATCTGCAGTTGAGGGAGGTATCTTGGATGACCCATTCAAGGAAGTTCACTTAATCCAACTTAATGAAGCCTATATCCTTCGCATACTGACGGAAACACTAGCGGCACATATTGAGGCCGTATTCCCGGATCAGACCGTGCCGGTTGGAGCACACACAGCAAGCACGAGAACCCTGGCCAAATTTCCTCGGATGGCTCCAGTAGAGCTGCTGGTGACCCATCTTGCTCTCTTGGATGCAACGAGGCAAAAGGCTCCAGTCGGGTTTTGACAAAGAAACACGGTTTGGTTATTACACATCTTCAGACGGCAATGGGACTCAGGAGAGTATGTAATCAAGTTTTATATATATTTAGCCACATTTCAGTTAATCATTTTAGCTTCGAAGGTCTGACACTAAATGCTGAGTTGCTAAGGGACCAGGTGGTAGTAGATGACAGATTCACATAATACTTTCGTGGCTGTAATTTAGAATCCCCTTTTAACAGAGCACCAGATTTTCCCGACTACTGCTCTCCCCACCCCCCATTATTCTTCACTCTTCTCTACACAGCAGGAGAGGCACAGCGGGGCTCTCAGGGGGTGTCCCGAGGGCAGGGCAATGAACATGGACAAAAGTGCCCCTCCAGGTGACCTTGCCATATATCTCCTGACCGCTCGTGTTCCAAATACACACTGCAAATATGTGGCTTCCTCTCACAGCTTTTTGTCATCGTAGCCATATTAGCAATGAATGATGTTAACCCTATGATCATTGACAAGATCTCGTCATTTTTGGAAACTGCTCGTGGACAACAAATGTGGCATCTCGTTTCCTGCCCTTCAGAGAACTTTAAATAGCTTTGATGCAGAGACATAAGAGGCCTCCCGTCCGAACTCTTGCCAGCCTTCAGCTTAGGTGATGATAAGAAGGCCAAACCAGGGATACCACAGTCCAGAGGGACAGGGTGAGGGACTTGAGGCAGTGTGAGCAAACAGTCTCCATCACATCCAGCCCAATGAATGCCACGTGTGTCCCAATTTCCCGGGAAGACCCACATCCTCTACTGGGAAGCTGAAGCTCGGAAGGTGGGTGTTGACTTTGGATGGGCAAGAAAGGGGACCTCTGCCAACCTCTCCTCAGGACTGTGGCTGTGTCCCCAGGGGCTGTGTGGAGGCAGGCTGGGCATGGGGCAGGGAGGTGCTTGTGGGGACTTCCAGCTGGAGGGGCGTCAGGGGGACCTTTGAAACCAGACCATCCAGGAACCTCTGTCGTATTTCCCTTCGCTTCGTGCTAGCAGCCAGCAAAGCTTGCTTCAGTTGGGATGGACAGGGCTGGCTCTGCAGCTACTCTTTCTGCACGTGCTTCCCCTCTGTCCACTCTTCCCTCTAACACACCTGGCACATGTGGCATTTAGGAGGAGTCCCAAGGGGTGAGGTCAGTTCTCAAAGATAAGCATGGAGGCTTGGAATAAAACATTCAGAGGGAGGGGCAGGCCAACGCCGGTGAGTGGAACGTGGTGTCTGGAACACTGGCGTCTAACCTGTGAAGGGGGCCAAGGACAGGATGGGTCCCCAGAGGGCGAAAAGGAGCAAGGTGGATGCGTGGGAGCAAGGGTGGAGGACTGGGAGGGGAACTTGAGCAGGGGCTGCAGCAGGACGGGCGAAAGAGGAGCCGTGTCCTGAGAACTGGAGGACAGAGCCTAGGCTACAGAATCGACATACACCCCACAGTTGGGCTGACTGGACACCGGACGCCAATCTACTGACCTTTCCATGTCTTCTGTCCTCGGGGACTGGATTTGTTCTAGAGCTGTGCTGTCCAGTAGGCTCATCACTAGCCTCGTGTGGCTATTTAAGTTTTAACCAACTAGACTGAAAACTTAAAGAAAAATTTGAAATTCGGTCCCTCATTTGCACCTGCCACATCAGCTCAGCGTGGCTAATGTAGGGGACACTCAGCTATAGAACAGTTTCCACGGTCACAGGGCGTTCAACTGGATGATGCTGGAGGGCAGGTGCTGTGTTCTGGCTTTAGGGATGGAGGGATGGAAGTTGGTAGACCAGGATTTTCCTGACACTTTATTATTTTTTTTAAAGATTTTATTTATTGAGAGAGAGAGAGAACACAAGCAGGGGCAGCGCCAGGCAGAGGGAGAGGTAGGCTCTCCGCCGAGCAAGGAACACGATGCAGGACTCAATCTCAGGACTCCGGGATCATGACCTGAGCTGAAGGCAGACACTTAACTGAGTGAGCCACCCAGGCGTCCCTCCTAACACTTTAGATGAAGGGGAGTGGAGTGGTTCTGGGGTCACCCAAGCTGTGTGTGTGCTGGGTGGGGGATATAAAGGCAGCAGCAGTACTGCTCCCCCCACTTCTGCAAAATACTTGCATGTGCTGCCTTCTCACTCCCATTGGAGGGCTTCCGTGTGCCAGACACTGTTTATCTCCAGGTACAGTACAAACGTGGTCCCTTTCCCCTTCTACCACCAGCTGAACTCCGTCTCCTCCCCTTAATTCTCCTCCCTGGCTCCTGTGGGTGCCCAATTCCTGCATCTTCCAGCTCTCGTTCCTTTCCTTTGTACTGGATGTCCATAGGCTAATACCCCTCCTTATCCACTTTTCACTCCTGCGTTCCTCACATGGTAGTTCCCCAAGAGAGAAGATCTGTTTGTTGGCTCAGTGAGTTACAGTGGCCACAGGGTCAGACCATCTCAAGAGCCCACCTCAAAGATGATGGCCAGCTCATGGTTTGGCTGAACCTTGTGGCGGGTGTCCGCCCTGGTCCAGCCAGCCTTGGCTAAGCGGCAGAGCCACAAGGCTCGCACGCGGCATGCACACCGTGGGTAAGGATCCCCCAGGAACGACTGTGAACGTGGCAGGCCCCCACAATGTCACAGATCGCTTTGCAATGTAATTTGCAAAATTTAGAAATTCTTTATAATGGGCACCTTTACTTTTAAAACTGGGGGACAGGAGGAGTAGAAAATAATATTTTATAAGAAAGTAAAATATTTACCAGGAAAGATACAAACACTAGTATGTCCTCACTGATTATATAAGCAGAGATTAATTCATCCACGTTGGCTAACTACCAAGGAGCAGAGGGCAAGTTTATAGAGAGCGGGTCCACTGAACTCGGTTTGTGGGAAGGCAAGAGAGAGACAGACTGACCCACGACTGACCCGGAGCCCTGAGATTCTAGGAAGGGCAGAGCTAGGGAGGAAGATTGGAGAAGGAGCTTCTTATGTTCTTTGGTGCAAGACAGCCCTGAAGTTTTGAACCTGAGGGAAAATGGGGCCACAGCAACCAGATTTGCTATTTTTAAAAACCATTTTCTATGGAGGCTTACATCTCACACCTCCCATACACACAAAGAACCCTTTCACTTGAAAATGCCAACTGTTTGCCTAACTCTCTTATTTTTTCTTCTTATCATTGTCTAAACGTGATTTTCCATGGTAGCAATCAATGAATTGTGTGTCTTTATTCTTTCTATTCATACACACTGGCCACGTGTTGACACAGTCCACATGTTTATTATTTTCATATATATTTTCATATATATTCTTTTAAAGAATGTACCACAATACCCTAAAGGTTGGGCATGTGGATGGTTTACAATTTTTTTGCTGTTATGAGAAGTATAACTGGAAATAATTGAAAATTTGGGCTTGTTCTCTTTTTGTCAATAGTAACTACCTTTATTCCTAAAAAATACTATGTTTTGTTTCCTATTACAAAGCTAAAACATGTTCGTTGTAGAAGTTTTAGAAACATGTAAAAGTTACTTGGCATGTTTACAACCTACCTATGGGCTCACTTTCTATCTTTCCAGTTAATTGTCTGAGTCTTTGCACACAGCAGTTGGGCGGCCTTTCTCCTCAGTTGCCTAAAAGTCGTGAGGGCCCAGAAGCCTTGTTTCTTATTCCAAACACAAGATGGAGAGGCTGTTGGAGAGTGTAAGCTGTTCACCTAGGCCTGGGTGATCCACTGGCCTTGTTCTCTTACTGGCTGGAGTGTCATTGTAGAAAAATGGTTTGAATCTTAGAGCACCAGATTCCCAAGCAAGTAATAGTGATGCCCACAACCAAATTTCCAAGGCTACTACCTTTTTCTTTTCTTTCTTTTTTTTTTAAGCTTATACTCATAAATTTAGCCTTGCTTCCAAAAAAGTACGCTAAATCTGGAAGGGAGGGCTGCCTGAGCCACACCCGGGGTGAGTGTCAGCCCTTCCCCATAGAACTGTCGGATCCACTTGCAGAGCCCACATCACCAGCCCTGACTTCTTCCCGGGTGAATTGGAGCAGTCCCGATCCACCCAGAACGTTCTAGGAATGTTAATGTTTAAAATAGAGCCTCAGTGACCCCTACACAGATTTCTTTCTCTCCCACCTGGTACCCCAGAGCTTTGTATGCCCTAAAACTCACCCTAAGGTTCTCTACTTCCCAGTTGTTCAGCTGGACCTGGGTTAGGGACCCAGTGTCAATCCATGAGACATTAGAGAAAGTTTTCTGTGGAGATTTCTGGATAAGTTTTTCTTTCCTCATAAAAAGAGGCAGAAAATGCAATCCTTCTTTCTGTCTCCTCCTGCCTAAACAAAGACATGATGTCTGGAGTTGCAGCAGCCATTACGTGACCATGAGGGGATGGGTATGAGAGAACAGCAAGAAATTTTCAGAGAGCCAGTGACCCGTACCAATTATCACCTACACCCAAGCTCCCAGGTAGCATTAAGTGATTTGAAGTTGGGTTTTCTGTCCATTGCTGCTGAATTCATTCCTAAAAGATATATTTGTTACTAGCAGCAAGGTTCTAAACAATAAACAACTAATGGTGAAATCCTTGTACACATTCTTAACTACTTTTATAGGATAAATTCGCAAAAGAAAAGTTGGGAGATATTATGGGCTGAACTGTGTTCCCCCCAAATTTATATGTTGAAGTCTTAATCTCTAGTACCTCAATGTAAACATCATTGGAGATAAACTCTTTCAAGAGGAAACTAAGTTAAAATAAGGTCTTTAGGACGAGCCCTACACCCATGTGACTGGTGTCCTTATAATAAGAAATCAGGACCCAAATATATCACACACAGAGGGAAGAACATGTGAAGACACAGGGAGAAGGCCAAGTGAAGGAGACAGGCCTCAGAAGAAATGAATCCTGCTGACAGCCGATTTCAGACTTCCAGCCTGCAGAGCTATGAGAAATAAATTTCAGTGGTTTAAGCCCCCTAGTCTGTGGTTAATGGCAACTCTAGCTAACCAGTACAGGGAACCAGAGGTATTTTCTCATCTGTAAAATAATAATTAGGGACGCATGGGTGTCTCAGTTGGTTAAGCATTTGCCTTCAGCTCAGGTCATGATTCCGGAGTCCTGGGATTGAGCCCCTCAGCGGGGAGTCTGCTTCTCCTTTTCTCTCTGACCCTCCCCCTGCTCATGCTTTCTCTCGCTCACTCTCTCTCAAATAAAATCTTGAAACAGTAATTGTACTTGTTGATAAAATGATGAAGAGGATGAAATGAATTGATGCACTTAAAGCTTTGGCCTTGATGTCTGATGTTCAGTAAGCACGTAGTAAATGACAGCTCTTATTACCATGAAGCCCAACAGTGGAATTTCCTGGGCAAATCTCTCCTGTAGACTCTGCAGAGAATTAGCCGAAGACCCTTCCGGTCTCAGAGAAGGTCACCGAGCTCGAGGTTTGCGTGACGAAACTGTGGTGGAGACCACGCTGTGTGATTTCCTCCTCCTCCTGGACACTCAGGAAGGCGTGTTTGCCCCTTGCATCTAGGCCGTATCACTCGACTATGAACAGAAGGCAAATGTCATTTCTGGTGTGAGGCTGTTCAGATCGGTGTGGCGCTTCTGCTTTCTCTATCCCTCCCACTCCAGAGGAAAGGCATCTGTGTGGTGAAACCTCTAGAAGGAAGGCTCTGAGTCACTTTGTGGACACTCACCCTGCAGGGGAGCGACCTGTCCGGCAAGGGCAAGGAACCAACGTGCATCGTATTAGGTCACTGAGATTCAGGATTTACCCTTAAAGTGGTTACCTTTGTTTACTCTGACCAGTATGATCCAATGTGAGCTTAGCCGCAGCAGCAACACTGTTACGAGTAAACGAGGTATTCAGAGGGAGGGCATGGTGCAAACTCACCGTTGGATTTCCGTCAGTCAGCTGCAAAGTGCTGTGGTTTGGGGCCAGTGGGAAGAATAGACCATCAGTTGTTTTGGGCAAAGAGCAAGTTTATAATCACGTGATCAGGATGGACAAGATGTGGACACAGTGATTACCTTTATAAATGAATCCATGTAAGGCCTGATAGGCATGTGATCTAATTTTTGATGCTGGTGTTATTCATTTTATTATTTATTTTTATTATTTATTTTGCTGGGCATGGAGCTCACTGTAGGACTTGAACTTGTGACCCTGAGATCAAGACCCAAGGTGAGATCAAGAGTCAGACAGATGCTTAACTGCCTGAGTCGCCCTGGGGCCCCACACTGACGTTATTCATGTCTATAAATGGTTGTTAGCAAATTTAACACAAAGGCACCCACTCGCTCATACAGACTGAGGTCGGAGAGTGGGCTGGAGGCTGATCTTGGCTACGTCTTACCTTGTTTGAGCTGTCGTAACAAAACTTCAGAGACTGTGGAGCTTATATGCAATAGAAATCTGTTGTGCACTGTTCCGAAGGTTGCAAGTCTGAGACCAGGGTGCCAGCAGGGTCGGGTTCTGGAGAGGGCCCTCTTCTGGGTTGCAGATGACCAGTTTCTCATCGTATCGTCACATGGAAGGGAGGGCAAGACAGTTCCCTGGGGTCCCTTTTAAAAGGGCACTAACCCCATTCATAAGGGCCCCACCCTCCTGACCTAATCACCTCCCAGAGGCCCTGCCTCCTGGTACCATCACCTTGGGGGTTAGGTTAGAACACAAACAGTCCATCACAGTTACTCTGACCCAAGTAGTCTTGAGCAGGGAGGGGTGATGAACTCAAGAATCAGGTCTGGCATATTTCCACCCATGACCTCCTTCCTTAGAGTCTTCCTGTGATACTGTGATCCTTCTAGGAAGTTTAAAAAACAGGTTTTCTTGGTGGTCTATACATACAGCACAATACTATTCAGCCTGAAAAAGGAAAGAAATTTTGACACATGCTACACTGTGAATGAATCTCCAAGACATGCTAAGTGAAATAATAAGCCAGTCACAAAAGACAAAGATTGTATGATTGCACTTACATGAGGTCCCCAGGGCAGTCAAATTCATAGAGACAGCAGAATGGTGGTTGCCGGGGGCTGGTGGAGGGCTGGTGGAGGGCTGGTGGAGGGGGGTGGGGAGTTCGCGTTTAATGGAACACGGTTTCAGTTTGAGAAGATGAGTAAGTTCTGGAGATGCCTGGTGCTGACGGCTGCACAACGATGTGCATGTGCTTCATGCTGCAGAACCGTGCACTTAAAAATGGCTAAAATGCTTAATTTCCCGCTCTGTAGTTTTTACTGCAATTTAAAAACCATTGGCGAAACCTCTCTTAGATGGAGGAAAGTGATCGGGAGCGTGGGAGGACCAGCATAAGTGCTGTGGGAACACAGAGAAATGCCCTTGAGTGGTTTACACTTTGCTGGGGGAGAGATGGAGTCAATGACATTGACTGACAAAATGCAAATCCAAAAGGAGAGAAGAGGGAACTAGTGTAAGAATTCCGAGGAGGGCACTGTCAGGAAGTCTGAGGGGTCATGGCAGCAGAACAGTGGAAGAAGGCTCCCTTCACCCCAACGGCCTGGCAGGATCTTGAGTTTTGAAGGGAGGGGGGAGGGAGGCAGAGCTGAGCAGGTGGGGTGCAGAGCGGAATGCTTGCTGGGGCTCGGGTGGTGAGGTCTGGAAGACCCACCAGGTAGAGTGGAGGGTTCCCACTGAGGAGGTGGCATTGGGGGTCACAGTAATGAGTGGGTGGTGTAGATGATGGGCGTTGTTGGGACTTTTCTTTTTTACTTCAATAACCTTTTTATTTTAGAATAGTTTTAGATTTACCAAAGGGTCATAAAAATAATACAACGAGTTCCCACATACCCCTCACCCAGTTTCCCTGGTGTTAAGATCTTCTATTACTATGGTACGTTTGTCACAACTAGTGAGCCAATACTGATACATTGTTATGAACTGAAGTCCATTCTTTATTCAGATTTCCCCCAGTCCTTTTTCTCTTACAGGATTTCATCTAGAATATGCGTACAAATTTGTACCCATCCTAAACTGCAAAGATAGTACAGAGTTCCCATGTAGTGGACATTCAGGTTTCTCTATTATTAATACCTTTCATTAGTATGGTAGACTTGTTAAAATTAGTGAACCAATATTGATATGTTATTGTTAAGTGCAGTCCATACTATATTCAGATTTCATTAATTGGTACTTGGTATTCTTTACATCTAGTTGTCCTGTGTTTTCAGTTGGAACGGTTTCTCAGACTTTCCTGAAGTTTGATGACAGCAGACAATTTTGAGCAGTCGTGGTCAGCTGTCTCATAGACCATCCTTAACTTGTTTTTCTCACGGTTGCCCTGGGGTTGTGGGTCTTTGGAAGAAGATCACAGGGTAAAGTGCCCGGCTCATCTCTCCCTACCAGGGGCTACAGACCATCAACAGGACTTACCACTGTTGACGTCATGCTTGACCACCTTCTCCACCTTGGGTTCGGAAATGGGCCCCTTGCATCAGCACTCGAAAAGAAAGCTAAGTCCCCGCCTGAGTCATGGCCAGGACTGAGGTGCTCATGACCTGGAGGTCAAGGTTCTTGGCTCTAGAAATCGTCTCCTTCAGCTTGCACATTCCCTGCACCTGCTCGGAACGGGCTGGTGCCAGGTCTTGGTTTAGTATCAGCCTCCTCACTGCCCTGGAATAACCTTTACCCTGTTTCCAGAACCTGTTCTGTCCCTAGGGCAGGGCTGCTCCCTGCTTGCAGCACAAGAGAGGCACCTCTTCCAGCCCATAGTTCTATAAGGAGCCAACTTGGGTGAATGCCCGTGGTCTTTGGCTTCTGGCAGATTTTGTCATGACAGAAGAGAAAAAAAAGCTCAATCCCAAAATTTCATCACCTTCTGCTGTAAACTAGGCCAGATATAGAACCATTTTAGCAGGTTAAAATCTGAGAAAGGGATTTCAGAAAAAGCTAGAAAGGGTTGTTGGTTGATAGCCAAATGGTTCGAATCAGCACCTTGATTTGGTTTTAGTATGTATGTCAAGCCATTAGACTTGAAGGCACAGAGCAGCAGAAAGCTGGCTGTTGAGAAAGAGCAAGTATTTTTTGACAGCTTGTCCTTAAGCAGAGACAAGTGCCCTGAGACTTCATCTTACATATTCAACCAGTGAACATTGGTATGGAGAGCCTGCTACGTGCTGGGTGTATAATGATAAATCCGATCCCTGATCTCTTAGCATTTTGCACCCAGAGGGAGTGACAACTATTATTCAGATAATCACACAAATAAA
This sequence comes from Ursus maritimus, assembly GCF_017311325.1. Classification (NCBI taxonomy): domain Eukaryota; kingdom Metazoa; phylum Chordata; class Mammalia; order Carnivora; family Ursidae; genus Ursus; species Ursus maritimus. Next base: position 35,237,825 of record NW_024425341.1, on the reverse strand, counting down.
TATATGTAATTACATCCCATTGCAGATTGAGATAAGTCCTCCAAATAGAAGGGACAGGTTTATAAAAACCTACTGTAGAGTAGAACTCAGGAAGCGTTGGGATTGTATCTCTTGAGTGGAAACTGCGATACTCAGGCAAAAACCTGAAACTAATTCATGGAGCTTTTTTAAATAAATAAATAAATAAATAAATAAATAAATAAAGCTTCATATTATCAGTATAGTGATATTTAAATATTAGCATAGATGAAGATTCCTGTCCTTTCTCCAGCCCCAGTAGGCCCTTCCATAGTAAATGGAAATAAACACATTAAGCAACTCACAAATGGAGACTTTGAAGTAACCTACTGTTGTCCAAGCACAAACTCATCTGCTCAGAGTCCCGCCGGCTGAAGTAACCCCTCAACTCTCTCTGAGATGAAGTCAGGTGACATGGGCTGCATATGAGCCCAGCTCTGGCAGTGTGGTCAGCCTGGGATGCTCGCAAGATTAGTAACAGTGCAAATGCTGACTGCTGTCTAGGTAAAAGGTGAGGGTAATGTCCTTTGTTTAAGGTTTTCTGAAAGAACGTGGGTAGGTTGCTCTTGTCAGAGTTAACTATTCAGCAGTGGTGAAAGGGAGGCATACAGTCTTTGCTGTAAACGGTTTGTAAGAGACCATAGGGAGTAAGACCGGGATGTCAATTAAATTCAACCAATGCTATGAGAATATATTACTGCCAGAGCATTACGCACCGTTTTGAATGTTAAATCAAAATCTGACTCTCAACTATTTAAATACTCTCCAGGTACTTCCAATGGGTCAAATCTATAGACACAAAGAAGTTTAGAGCAGACCCAGGGAACTTAGCGTTTAGTTCATCTAACAGTTTCCAGATTTGGGGATTTCACAGACTGATAAAATTCCACAAAAGGATATAGAAGACCAATATAGAATTTGCCAACTTGTTATTCCCTCAAATAAAGTAATTAAAGCACCTGTTATTTACTATCACCCCCATGACGTTACATCTAAAGTGAATTAGAACAAAATATAACTTAGTGTGTTAACAGAAATAAATTCGCTTTATGAAAAACTCGTTACATTTTTGGGGGGTGTTTGTTCATTTCTACATGGACCCCTGAAAAACAAAAACTTCTTCCCAGTCCAGTACCAGTTGTTGCATTAGGATTTCAGAATCAACTGAATTAATTCACACCTCTCGCCCGTTTTACCAGTGGGGAAACTGAGGGTCCAGGGGGCCATAAGCATGGCCCAGTCTCAGGTGCCAGCTCACAGCTGGGGAATAGCCCTGTGCGGGGAGAGCCTTTCGAGTCCAAGCCCAGTATACCTGCTCTCTGCCCCACATCTCTCCTTCTACGGTTGGTTAATACAGTCCTGGAAATGACACAGGGAAACTGAAGGGACTGCATTGAAAAGTCATTTATTTTTCCTTTGCTCCTTTTCGGGTATCTGTCCTTCCTAGGGCCTGTACCCCCGCCTGCACTTTACTTTACATTTGCCTTGTAATGCAAATGGCGTATGTCCTCCTTGTAAGGGACAAAGAGATCATGATATCTTTGGAGACTTCCAGCACAATAGGTAATAACCAAGGAATGACCGGGCGGGGTTCTCCAAGACCGTTCGTTCTCCAAGACCGCTGACTCCAAACACTTTGACGCCAAGACCTCTGAGCGCAGTGAATGAGTGACTTATGAAGGACCCCTGGCCCTTGTTCTTGTTCTGACCAGGTCCTGGATGACCACAATCACCAATAAAAACCCCAGACCCCAAGCAAAGAAGAGTCTCATGCTCCTTTCCTCTCTGAGTCTCCTGGACACCCTGTCCATCTCTCTCTATATATATACATCTTCAGTCAACTCTGCTGGCTCGCATCTGATTTCCATCCTTCGAGAAGCCTCTTGGACCCAGCCCCGCCCTACCTGCATGAGGCACAGTGAGGGAGGGATGGATGAAGGAGACGTGGGCATGGGGGAGCAACAGGGGCCTCTTCCTTCTCGGGCCTGTCCTCTGGGTCCTGGGACTCTTTCTCAAGTCTGGCACTGCCTGAATTTTAGGTATCTTTTAGCTGGGTACGTTGATTCATCTGCCCATTGGGAAAAACTTGGTATAACGCAAATGCTGTACAATGTGCAGATTCTTTACGGTGCTTCAGGAAGTAAGAAGTTACTGCTGCTGTTTTTAGAGAGTTGGAAAATTACTTTAAAGCACCCTAGTATGTTCGATATTTTTTTGCAAAGTCAGGGTTTAATCTAAAATAAATACAATTTCTCTTGTGCACGGTGCTAGGTATAATGCAAGTAGAAGACTTCATTTGGGAATTTTAGTTTTGAGCAACAGAAACCAACTCTGGTTTACTTGAAAGGGGGAGGCTATAGGAGAAAGAAGATTGGGTAGTTGACAGAATGGCCAGAAGGACTGGACAGTTAGGCTTGGGAGCCGCATGGCCAGAAACGGCTGCCAAAATCATTGCCCAGAACCTCTCATGTCCCTGCAGGGCCCAGAGACTACCAACAGTGCTGGCTGGAGGTGTTTCTAGCGCTCATGCGGCTGCCACCCCTCAGCATCGAAATGGATACTGCCTTCCCCTGCTTCCTCACGTCAGTAGCTTCCAGTGGAAAGCCTGGGCTGAGACCCTGATGGACAGAGCCTGCGTCACTGCCCGAGCTGCAAGGGAGTCTGGGAAGGTGAGCCTCTGGCATTTCCTTCCTGTAGAGCGTAAGGCAAGCTTTGTCTCCATAAGGTGGAGGATTCCTGAAATGTAGACGTTTAGATGTGGGGCGGCCACAAAGCATAACAAAAAGAATCATTTCCGTTCCAATGAACTTCTCAAAGTTGGGGCAGCAGAAAATGTGTTTAATAGTAGTAAACAAAATCTATTGACTTGGATACAGTTTTGATATTTTTTCCTGCTTTAGAAAATCCCATCGTAGGGATGGCTGGGTGGCTCAGTCGGTGAAGCGTCTGCCTCTAGCTCAGGTCATGATCCCAGGGTCCTGGGATCGAGTCCCGCATCGGGCTCCCTGCTCAGCAGAGAACCTGCTTCTCCCTCTCCCTCCCCTCTGCTTGCGCACACCCTCTCTCTCTTTCTCTCTCTCTCAAATAACTACATAAAATCTTCCGCCAGAGAACAAAAGCCTGGAAATACCGGCTCAGAGAGTGCCCATCCCCATCCTCCCTCTCAGGGGACACGGAGACTCTAACCAAACAGGGTTGCCTGAGTATCAGCGCGGCAGGCCCCTCCCCCAGAACACAGAAGGCAGGCTGAAAAATCAAGAAGCCCACAACCCGGGTGCCTGGGTGGCGCAGTCATTGAGCGGAGCCTGCTTCTTCCTCTCCCACTCCCCTGCTTCTGTTCCCTCTCTCGCTGGTTGGCTGCCACATAAATAAATAAATAAAATCTTTAAAGAAGAAGCCCACATCCCTAAGATCCCTATAAAACAAGGGGCACGGCCTGGGACCCAGTCAATAATTTGGGCTCTGGAAACCCCGCAACCTCTCTTCATCAGAATGACAAGAAGGAGAAGCCCCCCCCAGCAAAGAAAAGACAGTGAGTCTGTGGCCTCTGCCACAGAAGTAACGGATATGGATGTAACCAAATTATCAGAAATGGAATTCAGAGTAACGATGGTCAAAATGATGAGTAGAATTGAAAAAACTATTAACGAAAAGGTTACTGAGAATATAGAATCCCTAAGGACAGAAATGAGAGCGAATCTGACAGAAATTAAAAATTCTATGAGCCAAATGCAGGCAAAACTAGAGGCTCTGACGGCCAGGGTCGCAGAAGCAGAGGAACGGGTTAGTGAATTGGAGGATGGGTTAATAGAGGAAAAAATGAAAATAGAAGATGGTCTTAAAAAAATCCACGCCCACGAATGTAGGTTACGGGAGATTACTGACTCAATGAAACGATCCAATGTTAGAATCATCGGCATCCCCGAGGGGGTGGAGAAAAACAGAGGTCTAGAAGAGATATTTGAACAAATTGTAGCTGAAAACTTCCCTAATCTAGCAAGGGAAACAAACATTCGTGTCCAAGAGGCAGAGAGGACCCCTCCCAAGCTCAACCACGACAAACCTACGCCACGTCACGTCATAGTGCAATTCGCAAATATTAGATGCAAGGATACAGTATTGAAAGCGGCCAGGGCAAAGAAATTTCTCACGTACCAAGGCAAAAGCATCAGAATTACGTCAGACCTGTCTACACAGACCTGGAATGAGAGAAAGGGTTGGGGGAGCATATTTAAAGCTCTTTCAGAGAAAAACATGCAGCCAAGGATCCTTTATCCAGCAAGGCTGTCATTCAGAATTGATGGAGAAATAAAGACATTTCAGAATCGCCAGTCACTAACCAATTTTGTAACCACGAAACCAGCCCTACAGGAGATATTACGGGGGGTTCTATAAAAGTAAAAAGGCCCCAAGAGTGATACAGAACAGAAAGTCACAGCCAATACAAACAAAGACTTTACTGGCAACATGGCAACATTAAAATCATATCTCTCAGTAATCAGTCTTAATGTAAATGGTTTGAACCATCCCATAAAACGCCACAGGGTTGCAGATTGGATAAAAAGAAATGACCCATCCATTTGCTGTCTACAAGAGACTCATTTCGAACCCAAAGATGCATTCAGACTGAGAGTAAGGGGATGGAGTACCATCTTTCACGCAAATGGACCTCAAAAGAAAGCTGGGGTAGCAATTCTCATATCAGATAAATTGGATTTTAAACTACAGACTATAGTTAGAGATGCAGAAGGGCACTATATTATTCTTAAGGGAAGTATTCAACAAGTGGATATGACAATTATAAATATATATGCCCCCAACAGGGGAGCAGCAAGATACACAAGCCAACTCTTAACCAGAATAAAGAGACATATAAATAAAAATACATTAATAGTAGGGGACCTCAACACTCCACTCTCAGAAATAGACAGAACACCCTGGCAAAAACTAAGCAAAGAATCAAAGGCTTTGAATGCCATACTCGACGAGTTGGACCTCATAGATATATATAGAACACTACACCCCAGAACCAAAGAATACTCATTCTATTCTAATGCCCATGGAACATTCTCAAGAATAGACCATGTTCTGGGACACAAAACAGGTCTCAACCGATACCAAAAGATTGAAATTATCCCCTGCATATTCTCAGACCACAACGCTCTGAAATTGGAACTCAACCACAAGGAAAAATTTGGAAGAAACTCAAACACTTGGAGACTAAGAACCATCCTGCTCAGGAATGACTCGATAAACCAGGAAATCAAAAATCAAATTAAACAATTTATGGAGACCAATGAGAATGAAAATACAACAGTCCAAAACCTATGGGATACTGCAAAGGCAGTCCTAAGGGGGAAATACATAGCCATCCAAGCCTCACTCAAAAGAATAGAAAAATCTAAAATGCAGTTTTTATATTCTCACCTCAAGAAGCTGGAACAGCAACAGAGGGACAGGCCTAATCCACGCACGAGGAAGCAGTTGACCAAAATTAGAGCTGAAATCAATCAAGCAGAAACCAGAAGTACAGTAGAGCAGATCAACAGGACTAGAAGCTGGTTCTTTGAGAGAATCAATAAAATTGACAGACCACTGGCAAGACTTATCCAAAAGAAAAGAGAAAGGACCCAGATTATTAAAATTATGAATGAAAAAGGAGAGGTCACGACGAACACCATTGAAATTGGAAGGATTATTAGAAATTTTTATCAACAGCTATATGCCAATAAACTAAGCAATCTGGAAGAGATGGAATCCTTCCTGGAAACCTATAAACTACCAAGATTGAAACCGGAAGAAATTGATTCCTTAAACAGGCCAATTAATTATGAAGAAATTGAGTCAGTGATAAACAACCTTCCAAATAACAAAACTCCAGGCCCGGACGGTTTTCCTGGGGAATTCTACCAAACATTCAAAGAAGAAATAATACCTATTCTCCTAAAGCTATTTCAAAAAATAGAAACAGAAGGAAAGCTACCAAACTCATTCTATGAGGCCAATATTACCTTGATCCCCAAACCAGGCAAAGACCCCCTCAAAAAGGAGAATTACAGACCGATTTCCCTAATGAATATGGACGCCAAAATCCTCAACAAGATACTTGCTAATAGAATCCAACAGTACATTAAAAGGATTATCCATCACGATCAAGTGGGATTCATACCTGGGATGCAAGCGTGGTTCAATATTCGCAAATCAATCAGCGTGATACATCATATCAACAAGAAAAGACTCAGGAACCATATGATCCTCTCAATCGATGCCGAAAAAGCATTTGACAAAATACAGCATCCTTTCCTGATTAAAACCCTTCAGAGTGTAGGAATAGAAGGTACATTTCTCAATCTCATAAAAGCCATCTATGAAAAGCCTACTGCAAATATTATTCTCAATGGGGAAAAGCTGGAAGCCTTTCCCTTAAGATCAGGAACTCGACAAGGATGCCCACTCTCGCCACTATTATTCAACATAGTACTAGAAGTCCTTGCAACAGCAATCAGACGACAAAAAGGGATCAAAGGTATTCAAATTGGCAAAGAAGAAGTCAAAATGTCTCTCTTTGCAGATGACATGATACTCTATATGGAAAACCCAAAAGAAGCCACTCCCAAACTATTAGAAGTTATAGAGCAATTCAGTAACGTGGCGGGATACAAAATCAATGCTCAGAAATCAGTTGCATTTCTATACACGAATAACGAGACCGAAGAAAGAGAAATTAGGGAATCCATCCCATTTACAATAGCACCAAAAACCATACGTTACCTTGGAATTAACTTAACCAGAGACGTAAAGGACCTATATTCTAGAAACTATAAATCACTCTTGAAAGACATTGAGGAAGACATAAAAAGATGGAAAGATATTCCATGCTCATGGATTGGAAGAATTAACATAGTTAAAATGTCCATGCTACCCAGAGCAATCTACACTTTCAATGCTATCCCGATCAAAATACCGAGGACATTTTTCAAAGAACTGGAACAAATAGTCCTTAAATTTGTATGGAAACAGAAAAGGCCCCGAATCTCCAAGGAACTGTTGAAAAGGAAAAACAAAGCTGGGGGCATCACAATGCCGGATTTCGAGCTGTACTACAAAGCTGTGATCACAAAGACAGCATGGTACTGGCACAAAAACAGACACATAGACCAATGGAACAGAATAGAGAGCCCAGAAATGGACCCTCGGCTCTTTGGGCAACTAATATTTGATAAAGCAGGAAAAAACATCCGGTGGGAAAAAGACAGTCTCTTCAATAAATGGTGCTGGGAAAATTGGACAGCTACATGCAAAAGAATGAAACTTGACCACTCTCTCACACCATACACAAAAATAAACTCCAAATGGATGAAAGACCTCGATGTGAGACAGGAATCCATCAAAATTCTAGAGGAGAACATAGGCAGCAACCTCTACGACATCGGCCAAAGCAACCTTTTTCATGACACATCCCCAAAGGCAAGAGAAACAAAAGATAAAATGAATTTATGGGACTTCATCAAGATTAAAAGTTTCTGCACAGCCAAGGAAACAGTCAGAAAAACTAAGAGGCAGCCCACGGAATGGGAGAATATATTTGCAAATGACACTACAGATAAAGGACTGGTATCCAAGATCTACAAAGAACTTCTCAAACTCAATACACGAGAAACAAATAAACAAATCAAAAAATGGGCAGAAGATATGAACAGACACTTTTCCAATGAAGACATACAAATGGCTAACAGACACATGAAAAAATGTTCAAAATCATTAGCCATCAAGGAAATTCAAATCAAAACCACACTGAGATACCACCTTACGCCAGTTAGAATGGCAAAAATAGACAAGGCAAGAAACAACAATTGTTGGAGAGGATGTGGAGAAAGGGGATCCCTCCTACATTGTTGGTGGGAATGCAAGTTGGTACAGCCACTCTGGAAAACAGTGTGGAGGTCCCTTAAAAAGTTAAAAATTGAGCTACCCTATGATCCAGCCATTGCACTACTGGGTGTTTACCCCAAAGATACAGACGTAGTGAAGAGAAGGGCCATATGCACCCCAATGTTCATAGCAGCAATGTCCACAATAGCTAAATCGTGGAAGGAGCCGAGATGCCCTTCAACAGATGACTGGATTAAGAAGTTGTGGTCCATATATACAATGGAATATTACTCAGCAATCAGAAAGAATGAGTTCTCAACATTTGCTACAACATGGACGGCACTGGAGGAGATAATGCTTAGTGAAATAAGTCAAGCAGAGAAAGACAACTATCATATGATTTCTCTCATCTATGGAACATAAGAACTAGAATGATCAGTAGGGGAAGAAAGGGATAAAGAAAGGGGGGGTAATCAGAAGGGGGATTGAAACATGACAGACTATGGACTATGAGAAACAAACTGAGGGCTACAGAGGGGAGAGGGGTGGGGGAATGGGATAGACCGGTGATGGGTAGTAAGGAGGGCACATATTGCATGGTGCACTGGGTGTTATACACAACTAATGAATCATCGAGCCTTACATCGAAAACCGGGGATGTACTGTATGGTGACTAACATAATATAATAAAAAATCATTATTAAAAAAAAAAAATAACTACATAAAATCTTTAAAAAAAAAAAAAATCCCATCCTAACATGCTCAGATGCTGTTGATGACCCCCTTAGGACCATTCATAGTGACTTCTTGGAATTCTTTTCGGGTTGTGTATGGAAGCGAGAGGCCCCACCGAGGCTGGCTGAGAGCTGATGTGGGGTGCGGTGGTGGGCTGGCATTCCCAGGCCCAAAAGGGGTGTGTGGAGGGTCTGCCTGGGGTTGTAAACCATAGTGGGGGTTTCTCCTTCTGGGGTTTCACTGCTGCACGTGAAGTGGTTCCGTTTCCTTCTCCTACTCAAACTACCTTTCCAGTCACTGTGTTTGAAGTGTGCACGAGTGGAGAAGAGTGATCTGTCCAACAGGGAGCGTTTCCCAGGTTCTGGGACGGGCCACCTGCCAGGAGGAATGCAACCCCAGCTTTTCCCAACTTGGGATGTGGGCAACGGTTGACACTGGATCAGGTTACCCAAACCTTTCCGCGGGAATGCTGCTGAAGGCCGAGAGCGAGAGAGCAAGTAACTGGGAATGGGACAGGGTGTAGCTGGAACAAAGACTAGATGTTCTTGGACTTGAGTCTTATTTCTCACATGCACACAGACCTGAAGTTGCCCACGCTCCATGCACGCGCAATCCACTGCTCCTAGAGCCTGCCGTCTCACCCTTTGCCACTGAGAGGATGCCAGCAGTTTCCTGCATGGTGGAGGCGGAGGCTGCCAGTGCCTGGGACAGACTTCTTGTTTTGAGCAACTAGGCCAGGAGGCGGCTTTGGGTCAGAGAGGCGAGCACGCGCTTGATCCTGACCCCCTGAGGGCAGTTGTTTGCACCAGCACGCTGCGCCCCTGCACAGTTAGGAGAATTTTTTTTTTTCCTCCTCAAATGTGGATTTAGCCTGAGCAGAAAAATATATTGCTCTTGGGAAATGTTGGTGTGCCTTTCAGGGCAAACATGCTCTCAGGGGTGCCGGACACTGCTGGAGGGACCCCGGCGAGTGAGCTGGTGACAAGATCTGTCCAGCCCAGCACAGTGTGACCTGGGCTGACTTACTTTCTCTTTTCTTTTCTTTTCTTTTCTTTTCTTTTCTTTTCTTTTCTTTTCTTTTCTTTTCTTTTCTTTTCTCTTCTCTTTTCCTTTCTTTTCTTCCTCCCTCCCTCCCTCTCTTTCTTTCTCTTCATTCCTTCCTTCCTTCCTTTCCTTTCTTTTTCTGTAAAATATACCTAACAGAAAATGTATCATCGTAATTTTTAAAGCACGGCATGAAATGCATTCACCGTGTTGTGCTACCATCACCACCATCCATCTCCAAACCTTTGTTAACCTCTCCAACTGAAACTTGGTCCCCATTAAATCTTACCTCTTCACCCCCCACCCCCACCACCTCTGCTTGGGGCAACCCCATTCTACTCCCCATCTAATGAACCTGACTACTCTGGGTGCCTTCTGTGAGGGGAATTACACAGTGTTTGACTCCCTGGACTGATTTCTTGCGTGCACCCGAGTCTGAGTGGGCTGGGCTCTGGGAAATGCATGCTCGGTGACTCCACTGACCGGTACCGGCCAGTGGTGACCAGCCCCTGTGGGTGGAAGTGGGTGTTTTCCTTTGGATAAATGGATGTTCATCTTCCTGAAAAGAGTTTAATCCCAGAGTAGGAAAGAGGGGGACAGAAACTAGGAGAAGTAGGACTTTTCTCTCTGAGGCTTATGTGGCCTTAATGACAGGGTGCAGAGCCCCCAGGGAGTCTCACAACTGGGCGGTGGGTGCTTGCGTGGCACCCTGTGCCCGAGCAAGCCCATTGACGGCCATGTGGGTGACCGCGAGGGTGACTGAGCTGGGTGGGGTGCCCTTCTGGATATGCGGCACTGTCAACCTCTGGGTGGTGCCTCAGTTGTCCCCAGTCCCCAGTGACGTTCAGTTGACAGGCAGCACACCATCTTAGTTGAGCTGGGGGGCACGAGAGGAGGCTGACTGTCCCTCCCACAAGGCTGACTGCAGGTGGCACTGGTAGCCACCAGCCAAGGACGGTGGGGCCCAATGGGGCAGGTGTCTCCACGAGAGTGTGGAGACCAAAGGCCGCACCATGGCAGCACCTCAGAGGAATAAAAGGGCAGCCAAAGCAAAGTGACCTATCCTAGAATAGCATGAGGCAGAACTCTTAGAAATTCCAGCAAGCAGCCTGGTGTGAACTCATGACGTCCACATGTTGGCATTAGAGGAGAGTTATAATTTTCTTTTTACACACACTCTTGGGAGATCAGAGACACCCAGTGAAGCATGTTTGGCTTAGTAGGGTGATGAGATTTAACATTTGTTTCCGTGAACTAAAGCTGATGCCCCAGGAAGACGTCCCGTGTCAGGATCTCCATCACCCCAGCCCTAGAGCTGGAGGAAATGCAGAGCCCGTTAGCCCTGGGCTAATGACAAAATGCCATTCAGATGCGGTCTTGGGCTCCAAATACGAGAAAGTTTGATTTTAAAGTGTGTCGTATGTTCCCTTTTTATGTGGCTTAAGTCAGAACACACGTTCTAGGGGCCCTATTCTGCAAGCCTGAGCCACCTGAGCGTGAGTCAGGAGCCACTTGGAAGGAGATACGGGACTTCAAGCACGTAGTGAATGTGCAAGCTATAGAGTGGAAAATAAAACCGTGGAAATTGGGTTTTAGTGTCTACAGAACCTGACAGGTTTGAGGGTAGAGTGCCCACAGAGAACTCGTAGCTTCGAGACGCTTCATGGTGTAGGGATGCAGATAGAATGCTAATCGTATGCTGCGAAATCATAATGGTGAGAGTAATGGTAGCCTTTCCCATTATTCCTTATTATCCCAACTATTACCCCAGCTATTAGCTCCCTTTTTCCCTAACCCTCCGCCCACTGGCGAGGTTGACATAAATTATTCTCCCTCTTCAGTGAGTAAAGCTCATAGAGATTACATCACCTAACCCAGGCTCTGAAGTTAGTCTGCGGCTAAGGCAAGATGGGAGCTCACGCCCTCACTTTTCCTCCAAGGTTGTGCTTCTCATTTGTATAGTGGTAGGTGCCAAACCTCTCTGGGTTTGTGCATCTAACCAAACAACCTCAACATCTTTGTAAAGCTTGCTGGTCTGCAGATAGGCCTGTTTCCATCTCACAAATCAACACATCTTTTGCGTACTGTCTCAGAACCGTGTCTTCCCAGAAGCTTCTTTAACTACGGGAGCCCAGGCTGACCCCATCCTTGAACTTCCTCTACACCTGGAATGGGCACCCTACCATGGAGCATATAGTGATACATGTTCTGGAATCATTGGCTACTTGCTTCCCAGTTAGAGGGTGAGTTTGCTGAGGGATGGGCACCCATCTACACCCCACACTTCTTCGGAGTTCCCTGGAAGCAAGTCAGGCTGGAGCAAGTGATGCTATGTCCTGGGTCCCCGGCTCCAGAGATTCTGATTAGGTGGTTTGGATGAGGCCAAGAGCCTGCACTTTTAACAAACATCTTCAGTGATCACGATGCATGTTGGCTGGCGTCCACACCAAAGGGAGTGTTGGTCTAGACCGTCATTCATTCATTCAGCAAACATTCACTGAGCACCTACTATATGTTCAAGGAGCTGGAGAAGCAAGAAGGGCATTGCTGTCTTAGAGTTTACACCCTAGAGGGGGAGGCAACCACAGACATGTAAACAAACAAATAAATAGCAGAATATAGTAGTAGCAAGAAGTACCGTGCAGAGACTGGAACGCAGCATGGAATAGAGAGGGTTTAGAACAAGAGTGGAGCCTTCTAGTGCAAATATGACCGCTCCCGCCCCTCACTTGGACCCCATGGTGCGCACATCACTTGACGGAGTGGGACTTCGGCTCAGCTCTTGCGAATACAAACGCCTGGTCTTGCCATGGCAACCACCCTGCCTTTCGGTGATATTGTATCTAATTTGTAAAGAGGAAAGATAATTTAAAAAAATAGCTTAGGTAAGTGAGCTGTATCATATTTAGATTTTGTGTAAGGAAAATAATGGATGTTTCCATTTGGGTGCATCTTAAATGTATGTAACTATGTAAGGAAAAAAATATGTAGTTAAAAAGATTGAGACTCTAGGATATTCTGCTCCAGTTACGTACCAGTTATTCCAAGGGAATCCCCTTCATTTGGAAAAAAGGATGAGGGTACAAAGGATAGGGCCTCTTCTTGGTAGCAGAAAATATATGTTAGTCAAGGAGGGGAGAAGAGCTAGGTTATGCCAAAGGGCAGCGGTCAGCTCTCTGGCAATCCATGGCAATGGCCTGGGACCTGTTGCTGGTGAGTTCACCCAGATGCTCTTCTGCCCTCCTCCCTTGTGCGTTTGAGCATCTTTGTTAAGCCTTTTCTAAGAATGCTTGAAGAGGGAGTCAGAGAGCATGCCCCAAACCTGTGCCCTGTGTCGGTCTTTACCTCCGGGGGTTTTTGCACAGGCTGAACAGCTAACTGGTACTCTGTCCTGAAGGTCCTGGAGGGAAGGATTTTTCTGTGTTTCCCACCAGTCTGTGTATACAAGCCTCTTCTGTGCCTCTGGAAACAAGAATCAGGAGAAAGAAATCCATTTGTGTCATTGATATAAGTCCTGGGCACACAAGTGTCTCCGAGCCTGCCCTGGATGGATGTGGGACACCCTGAGGGGGTGAGATGGTTTCCCTAAGTGCCTCCTTGCCATCTAGCAAGTAGCCCCTTTTCCAGAAGGATCTCACCAATCTTGGACATGGTTTGAACTGTGTCCTTGCCAAATTCCGATGTTGAACTCTAACCCCCAGTACCTCAGAATGGGAGTGTGTTTGGTGATAGGGTCTTGAAAGAGGCAGTTAAGTTAAAATGAGGTCATTAGGTGGGTTCTAATCCAATCTGACCCGCGTCCTTATAAGAAGAGGAGATTTGGACACACAAAGAGGCAGCAAGAATGCACGGAGGGGAATGGCCATGTGCGGACACGGTGAGAAGGTGGCCATCTGCAAGGCGAGGAGCGAGGCCTCAGGAGAAGCCAACCCTGCCGACACCTTGGTCTTGGACTCCAAGCCCCAGAGCTGTGCGAGAATCAATTTCTGTTGTGTAAACCCCCCAGGGTGTGGGGTGTGTTATGGCAGCCGTAGTGAAGCAACGCAGGTATCTACCAAGGAGCCCCGGTGTTCGTCTGTCTGTTTTATCCTTTCATGTGTGTGAGATGTGCCAGGTCTTCATCTGGATTGAGCTTCTTGGGGACAATGTCACGCCGTAAGCGTTCCTCCGAGGATCTCTCCCAGGCCTTGTCTCTTGGGAGGGTCCCAACGTCAGTGATCCCTTGGTGCTGGCAGTGCCCAGCTCCCCAGCTCGGACTACCTGGGCCTCTGTACCAGGTTCCCCCTCCAGTGGCCTATTGTCACCCAGTAATTGAGCTTCCAGACCCACTCCTCGTTCCTGGGACCAGTGCCACATTCTCTCCTGTAGGTGTGAACAGGAAGCATCTTTGAGTGCTTTCTCCTTTTCCCCTCATCCCTCCTCATCTCCCATTGAACACCTCACCAACACAGCTGGGCATCCTCTGTTTCCCAAAAGCGATTCTTGGTCTTCTAGAAGCTGAAGGCAAACTGCTGTGGTTTCAATCATGAAGCTAAGAAAGTTCCTGGACTACTGACCACATCTACTCTGGCTCCTCTGGCTGGGGGCAGTGAAGGCCGAGAGTCCCACCCTTCCTGCCACAAATGCAATCTGCAGCAAAGCTAGCCGTTGGTGTTCCTCGCACACACAGCTCTCTTGGTGCTACGGGCTTCACTGGCCAAAGCTCCCCCAGATACTAGGGATCTGGAATCTTGCTTTCGTTCTAGAGAGTCTGCAAGCTCAGGGGCAGCTGAAGATCCGGTGTCAGGAGGGGCCTTGATCAGCTCCACGTTCTTTCACCAGAGGTGGGATGCTATCTCATCAGAAACAGATCACCTGCCCTAGAGCCCCTGCCTTTCTGGAAATTACAGAATGGTGTCCAAACTGTGAGCTGAAGATTTGTTCGCAGCACAGTGATTTCAACAGAGTGGGACTGAATGGTCCCCAGTCCACAGCCACCAAGTCCTACATCTTCCGTGTGATCATATGCTGAATCTTCGTTCCTGTCTTCCTTCCCACTGCCTCTCCCTAAGGTCACACTTCTGCTTCCGTGTCACCCGACTATCACAAGGCCTTCCAACAGGGCACCTTCTCCCCGTCTTACCTCTAGACTCTCCATGCCTCTGCCAGAAGAATCTTCCAGATTTACTTCCAAGTTTCTGATTATGTGCAGAGTAAAACCTCAACCCCCCGGTACAGCATCCACGGCCCTCAAATTCTGATCCCACCTGACCTTTCCAGTCCTGCTTTCCATGCTTCCTCTTCTCCTGCCATATCCTCTAGCTGACCTTAAGCAGCTGGGCTGGGAGCCAAACCTGGCATTGCCACTTAGTTGCTATATGCCAGAGGTGGGGTGGGGGGGAGTTTCTTTAGTACAGACGATAGTATCAATAATGAGCTCTAACTGACCACTTTGTGTGTATCAGGCCCCAGGGGATGATTCTCCTGAATGCCCCAAACAGCCTGATTCTCTAGGGAACCCTGGGTCTTAGGAGCATCTCTCTTTCACGGAGGAGGGGGAGGTGCAGACATGTAGGCAGCTCGTCCAAGGCGGGAAGCCTCCGTTTCTGCAGCTGTAAAATGAAGATCATGATGGTTTCTCCCTGTTAGTTGGGACTTTTGCGAGTTGAAAGTGACCAACACCTAAATCTAGCCCAAGCCAAACCAAGGAAGCTCCTGTTCCAGGGTCACAGTGTACGAGGCCTCTCTGCTCCCGTCCCCTGCTTGGGGCTCCAGGGCCTTCCTCCAGGATGGCAGTGGCAGCCCCCAGAGCTCCAGCGTCACCTGCTCTCTGGTGTTTGTGACTTCAGAAGCCAGGAGACATCCTGTCTCTGAGAGACCACAGTCATCCCCGGGACTCTGACTGTGGTGGGAGAAGGGGGCGTGTTTAACGGCCCCACTGGTTACGGAAGGGGCAGTTGCCAAAAAAATTTAAAAATGAAAAATAAAAAATTCTGGGGCTGCTCAAAACTAACAGCTGTTTGCTAACTTGTTTAATTTACTTGAGCAAACATGGGTGGAGCACCTCTTATCTGCCAGGTGCTGGAGAGCAGAGATTCCCCACTTTGCACGAACCCCATTTGGAGGGCACTCTGTCAAGGTACCATTCCTGTGTCAAGGAGGGCACTCTCCAGCAGATCAGCCTCTCCTCCCAGGGAAGCACACACGGACAGGGGCAGGGACAGCCTCTTCGGGCATCTCTGCGTCCGTCCGGCACTGCTCTTGACCAAGTGGATGAGTCAAACCTTAGGATTCCCTACTATGAAGGCAACTTACTTATCAATATGAACCATGTTCTGCAGAGTCAACACCTGCTGAGAGAAACACAATTCTGATCGCCAGTGGCCTCTGCAGTGTGTTTGTCTCTCTTAATTGCTTCTAAACTCAGGTGGGAGCAGGGGTCATCTATTGAACTCCCCAAACCTCAACAGCGGGCACTGGGGATACAGTAGTGAACTAGGGGGTGACTCCATGGTCTAGCTCAGTATGGCTCAAACTCTACTGGGGAGGACCAGGCCTGTATATTCACAAAGTCCTGCAACCTGGGGACAGTGTCCAATTCCAAAACACTTCCTTTACCCCAAGGTGAAACTCCACACCCATTAAACAGTCACTCCCTGTTCCCTCCTCCGCCAGCCCCACTGGCAACCACTAATCTACTTTCTGTCTCTATGCATTTGTCCGTTCTGGACAACTCACAGAAGAGGGTCATACAATACTCTCGTTGCTTTCACTCATTGTGTTTTTAAGGTCCATCCATGTGGTAGCGTGAATCAACACTTCGTTCCTTTTTATGGCCAAATAATATCCCATTGTTTGGATAGACTACATTGTGTTTATCCATGGACATTTGGGTCATTTTTAGTTTTGGGTTATTATGAAAGGCTTCTGTGAACATTTGTGCACACGTTATATGGACATATGTTTTCAGTGGTCTTGGGCATATGTGTAGGAGTGGAGGTGCTGGGTCATACAGTGACTCTGTGTTTAACTTCTTGATGAATCACCAAACTGTTTTCCAAGGTAGTTGAGCCATTTTACATTCCTGTATTTCAAATGGAAAGGTGAAAAAATAACCCAATAAAATGCTTGCTCTTAAAGAAGACACATGGCAGGTGAACAAAGATCAAGCAAACCACCTGATCCTGAAATTTCAATCCCAAATGATGCTGAATTAGTAAAAAAAATATTAGCAGTCAACACTTACAACGTGCTACTTTGCTAAGCACTTTATATTTGTGATGATATATCCTCACACTTCCCATTTAAGGGACAGATGATTAGGGAGGTTGAAAATCTAGCCCACAGAGTCCTGAATTCCTTGCTATACTGGAGCTCTGGGAATTTTGGTACATGCCCTGTGCTTAGATGGGCAGCTTGCCTCACAGTCCTAAACATCCTGGCCGTGAGCCTTCGTCCCCTAAAGGGGACCCGTGGTCCGTGAACCTGGCCAATCTGAGGCTCTGCCGAGGGACAGACTCACATGTGGGTGGACCAGGCAGTTCCTCACCAGGTCTTAATATGAGGGCCCTTGGGGCTGTGGGGCAGCATACAAAGTATTTCTCCACCAGCCTGTCACAAATGCCTGCTTTTGCTATTAAGATTTTATTTCTGGGGCGCCTGGGTGGCACAGCGGTTAAGCGTCTGCCTTCGGCTCAGGGTGTGATCCCGGTGTTATGGGATCAAGCCCCACGTCAGGCTCCTCTGCTAGGAGCCTGCTTCTTCCTCTCCCACTCCCCCTGCTTGTGTTCTCTTTCTCGCTGGCTGTCTCTATCTCTATCGAATAAATAAAATCTTTAAAAAAAAAAGATTTTATTTCTTTGATTGAAGGATGTAGGAGCACAAAGCACAGTACTTTGAGGGCATCTTAGAGTTTTGGCCTCCTATAACTTAACTCGCTCTCCTTTTCTATCCCCTCTTCAATGCAGGGATTCCCCCTCAAATTCTCTCATTCCATGGCCCATTTCCTCACTGTTGCGTCTCCAAACAGAGAAAATAATTTTCTGCTGTGTACTACAATTTGATTTCGGAATCACAATCTAATCCAGAAGTCACTTCACCAAGGCGTGAAAACTGCTTCTCATAGCACAGATCTTCCATTTCTGTTCTAACATTATGAAAGATGAAAAGAGTACCCATTTCGGTGATCTCCATTAACTGCAAATACCTCTACGAGGGGTAACACATTAAAGTGCTGTCACTCAGGTACAAACGTGTTCATCAGATCCTTTCCAGGAGATGCTTACCCAAAAGTATGTGTTCATTGTGAACTGGGTGTAAGAGACACAGTAGGCAAGTTAGTGTTCGGGGACAGCCTAAAATCACGCACCACTCAGTACGGTTGCAATATGGTAATTGAGTCTGTGGGGACTGTGGAAAAGCCAGTGTGGAAGAAAAAGAAGTGTGGCAGGGAAGTGGAGGGGGAGTTCGAAGGCTCAGGATCCTTGGGGGAGCTTCAGGGAGAACTTACTCGGTGCCGGCTCTTGGGCCAGGTGCCACATAGGCTGTTCTCCTGAGCTCCTCTGGAGATCTGTGGCCTCTCCCCTTTCCACCCACGGGCTCCTCTTCATTTCTGGGATAGGAAGGACAGAAGAGAGGGAGCACATGAAGGGAATAATCAAGACCAGCAACACCCAAGGTAGCAAAACAAGCTGTCACTTACAAATCGCCTTTAAATGGCCTGAGGAGTGCTTCCAGGCCAAGGTAGACCATCGTAGAGCTGCCAGCGGACCACATGCAAACCACTTTTTCAAATACATCCGGGGCTCATCTCTCTGTTATGTAACTTTTGAGTGATATTTGGGGTAGTCCTCATGGAAGCTGTGCATAATGTGAAAAACTGCTGCCAGGTGGGATGAAATTGAATTGAAGCAAGGGCTCTGCCACGTCAGCAACTGAAACAGCGTCCCTCCCCCACTCCCTCCTACCTTCTTGGAGAAGATCAATACAATTTAAGAATCTCTAGACAGATTGATTGGGGTGAAAAAGAGAGACAACACAAATCACCAGTATCAAGATTGACTATCCATCACTACCGATTCTACAGATGTTAAAACAATGGTACTCTACTGGGAGTTATTCAGCCCCCCACCCCAAGGATATTTGGCAATGTCTGGAGACAGTTTTGATTATCACAGGTGGGGAGCTGGGGGAATACTACTGGCATGCAGTGGGTAGAGACGGGTACTGCTAAACATCTCACAATGCGCAGAACCTGCCCCCTCAACAGACTTATCCACTCTGAAACAGCAATACTTTCCAGGTGAGAAGCCCCACATTAAAAGGATAATAAGGGAATATTGTGTATAACTTAATGTTAATAAATTCAACAACTTAGTTGAAATTGACAAATTCTTTGAAAGACACAAACCACAAAAGCTCACTCAATAAGAGATCGATAACCTGGATAGCCTGATATTTACTAAACAATTGCACTTGTAGTTAAAATATTCCCACAAAGAGGGGCACCTGGGTGCCTCAGTTGGTTAAGTGGCTGCCTTTGGCTCAGGTCATGATCTCAGGGTCCTGGGGTTGAGTTCCTCATCAGGCTTCCTGTTCAGCAGGGAGTCAGCTTCTTCCTCTCCCTCTGCCCCTCCTCCCTACTCATGTGTGTTTTCTCTCCTTCTCTCAAATAAATAAAAGCTTTTAAAAAAAAATCTTCCCACAAAGAAAAGTACAAGCAAGATGGCTTCACTGATTAATTTTATGAGACATTTATCAAAGAAATTACTTCAATTCTATCTAAACTCTTCCAGAAAATTGGAAAGATGGAAAACTTCTCAACTCTTTCCTTGAGTCTAGCATTGCCCTGATACCAAATTCAGCCAAAGATGATACATGAAAATCACAAGCCAGTCAAATCCAACAATATATAGAAAAAACATAATACATTATGACCAAGTGGAGTTTATCCCAGGAATTCAAAGTTAGTTTAATGTTTGGAAATTAATGAATATAATTCATCATGTTAATAAACTACAAAAGAGAAATCACATGATCATCTCAATAGGTAGAGAAAAAGGATTTGACAAAATCCATCATCCTTTCCTGATAAGAACTCTCAGCACACTAGGAATAGAAGGGAACTTCCTTAACCTGATAAATGGAATCTATGAAAAACCTACAGCTAACATCATAATCTTGGAAGACTGAATGATTTCCTCCTGAGATCATGAACAAGTCAAGGAAGTTGTTCTCACCATTTCTATTCCATTATCATCACACTTGAAGTTCCTAATTAGTGCAATTAGGCAAGAAAAAGAAATAAAAAGCAGCCAGATTGGAATGGAAGAAGTAAAGCTGCCTTTATTCTCAGACAACATGATCGTCTATGTAGAAAATCTGATGGAATCCACAAAAAGCTACTGGAACTAATAGATGAGTTTTGCAGGATATGGGACCAATATGCAAAAGTCACTTGTATTTATGTATACTAGCAATGAACAATTGAAAATTTAAATAAATATATATTAGCAATGGCATCAAAAATATGAAACACTTAGGAATAAATCTGAAAAAAGATGTGAAAGACCACACCTGTATACTGAAAACTATAAAAACAATGCTGAGTAAAATTAGAGAAGAACTAACTAAATAAAATGATATACTATGTTCATAGATCCAAAGACCCATTTAGGATGTCAGTTCTCCAAATTGATCTGTAGATTCAACACAATTCTAATAAAATCATAGCGGACTTTTTGGTACAGATTAAAAAATGGGTTCTAAAATTCATATGGAAATGCAAAGGGCTGGCATAGCAAGAATAACTTTGAAAAAGAACAAAAATTGACGTACTAACACTACCTGATTTCAAGACTTATTATAAAGCTATATTAATTATAATATTGGTGTAAAGAGAGACAAAAGATCAGTGGAATGGAGCAGAAATACAAGAAACAGACCCACACAAAAACTGATATTTTGACAGAGGTTCAAAGGCAATTCAGTGGAGAAAAGATAATTTTTTCAACAAACGGTGTTCAGACAACTGGATATCGTCATGTGAAAGAACAAACTTGGCCCCTTACCTCGTACCATATACAAAAATTAATTCAAATTGGATGATAGCTGTAAATGTAAAACCTAAAAGTATAAGACTTCTAGAAGTAAATATGAGATAAAACTTGTGTGACTTTGGGCTAGGTAAAGATTTATGAGATATTATAGCGAAAGCACAATCCATAAAAGAACTAATCCATAAAAAACTAACCCATAAAAAAACTGAAATTCATCAAAATTTAAAACTTCTGGTCTTGAAAAGACACTGTTTTTGTTTTTGTTTTTTTAAAGATTTTATTTTATTTATTTGACAGAGTCAGCCAGCGAGAGAGGGAACACAAGCTGGGGGAGTGGGAGAGGAAGAAGCAGGCTCCTAGCGGAGAAGCCTGATGTGGGACTCGATCCCAGAACGCTGGGATCACGCCCTGAGCCGAAGGCAGATGCTTAACGACTGCACCACCCAGGTGCCCCTTGAAAAGACACTGTTAAAAGAATGAATAGGTCAGCTATACACTGGGAAAAATATTTGCAGATCATTTATCTAATAGCGAGATTATCCCAAATATATTTTTTAAACCCTCAAAACTCAATATTAAGAAAAGAACCCAGTTTTTAAAAAATGGGCAGAAGAGCTAAAAAGATATTTCAAGAAGATATATGGATGGCAAATAGGCCCATGATGAAAAGGTGCTCACTGTCAATAGTCACCAATAGGAATGCCAATTAAAATCATAATGAGATACTCTGCACAGGTTATAATGGCTGAAATTAAAAAGACTGATCACCCTAGGTGTTGGCAAGAATGTGAAGCAGCGGGGACTCTCCTAAGCTGCTGGTGGGAATATAAAACGTTACAGCATTTCTTTAAATAGTCTAGCAGTTTCTTAAAAAGTTAAATATATAACTACCGTCCAATTCAGTCATTCTACCTCTAGGTATTTACCCAAGAGAAATAAAAGCATACATCTACCCAAAGTCTTGTATGGACTTGTGCTCATACTCAAACACCATCAACATGGGAACGGATAAACAGATTGTGGTACATCCATACGGTGAGGTAGTACTCACACTAAAAAGGAATGAACTATGGATACTTGCAACAAATCTCGGAATAATTCTGAGTGACAGAAATTAGAAAACTATATGTACCGTGTGATTCCATTTATATAAAATTCTAGGAGGTGAAAACTAACGTACAATGATAGAAAACAGATGAGCAGTTGCCCAGGGATGAGAGTGACTGGGGGGAGAAAGGACCACAAAGGCAAAGGAGGAAGCTCTTGAGGGTGATGGATATATTTATTATCTTGATTTTGGTGATGGTTTCATAGGTATATGCATATGTCCGAAAGTTATAAAATTACACAGTTTAAATACATACAGTTTATGGTATGATGATTATATCTCAATGCTGTTTTTAACAGTGCTTGTCCTGACCCACATGACAATAGTCTATAGGGTCACGATAGTCGGTATGTTTTGTCTTACTGTGTGCTGGGCTGTGGTAGAGGGCAGCTGTGTTACCAAGCTTCCCCCCATCTGTCCTTCTCCACCTCCTGTCTCCCCCAAAGCTGTCTTTCAATCCTGCTAACGCCACCCAAAAGCCTCTTCATTTCATTCTCCTCTTTACCTGGAACTTCACAGAATATTCTCCATCTTCTGCCAGCCCTCTCAGATCGTAACTTCTCACTAAATCAGCTTACAGATTACCAGTGATCTCACTGTCAAGCCCAAAGCCTTTCCTTCGGCCCTGATCCTCCCAGCTTTTCCGAAGTATATGAAATTGCGGATTGATTCCCCTGTTCAGGTTTTCCCCCAGGGTCTGGTTTTGGGGCTGCATGATGCCTTCTGCCTCACGTCATTCTACACTGTGGTTCTTCATCAGCACATGAGAATATTGGCAGATTACGCTTCTCTTTGTTGAATGGGAGGTGTATTATTGCTATAAATACAAATCTTTATTACAGCCAACCCTTGGCGTCTGAGGATTTGATGTTTGTTTCTCACTAAGACCAACACCAAAGGTTTCTGAATGTAGTAACTTAGCTGCTGAATTTTTACTGGGGACATTATGAGACCAATGAACAAATGGGTGTGCTTCCATATCTCAGCACCACTGTGTGTAGACTCCTCCTGGTACATTTCATAGGGGTAATCGTGTTCTGTGTTAGTGTTTGCAACTGAGGAATATGGAAAGTTCTCAGGATGTGTTTCAGGAAAAGTTAGCTGCTGTATGGTATTTCTATGGAAGGTTGTCCCTTTCGATAGAGTATGGAACATATCCAAGGAATGTCTTCTGTCTCTGATGTAAGGGCTCTCTCCAGCATCTGTGTTCTTTTCTCTCTACTGGGTTGCTCTAGAAAGGGTGTTGATTTACACCCCTTTTACCTAAAAGAACAAGAGCTCTTAGACCACTTCCTGCCCGATCCCTTTAGAGCGTCTCTTGGACTGCAGCCGCTGATAGGAGGATGTGTTTCTGATACCTTGACTAGTGAATAATAATGGTGACCCCACAGAGTGACCAACACAGGAGAATTTGCTCTTCTGCAATGAGCTGTGGATTTCCTGTTAAAATATTTAACCACTTCGTGTTGTGGTGATAATCAGATGAAAGAACATATGGAAAAGGACTCTAGATATTTTAGGTAAGAGCATAAATGTAAATGCAAGGCTCTGTCTTGGTAGCCAGGATGCCTCCAGCCTTACCCCCAACCTCAGAAAGCAGGGCTTCTGTTGGGAATTCAGGACTAAAAAGAGTCACCAGGACATCCAACAGAATGTCTGTACTATGGAAAGGATGGAATTGTTAGTGAGGAAGGAAGAAAGGGAGCAAAGTTCTCCTCCTCCACTTCCAAGGTGTTTTTCTTCCTGTGACCTCATCCAGCCCTTCTCCTGGGTGCGTGTAGGTGCGGAGGGAATTAGGTGAATTGGTCTTGCGGCTGTCAGGCTTGAGAAGCTGTCTGTTGCCTTCTCCACCTACTAGTGGCTGGTGCCTTGATAGGTGACCAAGAGGAGATCCTGTTCTCTTCATGGGAACTCACATGCCGTGATTGAACCCGTACCGTACGCACCTTGATAATCTAAGTCATTACTTCACTTGAGGGAGATGGGAGGTGCAGTCTAATTCACTGCCTCATTCTACTCTCAGGATTCCATGTTGGAAAGGGGTGTCCTTGTGGATATTACTTCTTTCCTTAACCCTTTCTCCCCTAAACTCCCTCTTTCTCCTCTGTGTAGGCCTTCCTCAAACCAGCATCCAAACCCCTCCCTCCCTGGAAATTTCCACTCCTCTGCACAAAGTAAAGGGGCATGCTACCCAGTGTCACCTTGTGGCTTGCACACTCTGCCACCACAGGCTTTGACTAGATCTTAGTGAGAATTGTCCACTGTGCAGGCTTCTGCTGGCAATGAAAGCGTATGGGTGCCCCCACCCCATAAGTGGGGAAAATAGCAGAAAATTGGACTCTAATTTGTCTTCTTTCTACCTATAATAGCTGAGGCTGGTTTCCTCCTTAATTGACCTGATGGAAAGCACACTTCACCAACATATCCAAGAATTTTCCTCCAAACGGCAACACTGTAGTCTTAAGTGAAGCATTCATGTTCTTCCTATGGATATAACTTTGACTCTACTTCTTGTAGAAATAAAATCCCTGACATCACGGTGCCAAAGGAGCACTTGCCTCCTCCTGGGACTAATTTCCCTGCAAATGCCTGAGCCATCCAGGTTGGGTGGGCGGGTGGTGAGGGAGGCCTCAGCAAATTCTATCATATTTGTATGACTTGGTATTCCTTATGTCTGGAAGATCCTTGGTTCTAGAATGTTAACTGGGCCCAGAGAAAAGGGAACTAAGGAGTGGCAGTTAAGGACTGGCTCTGGACTAAGTTTAAGGAAAGGTATCCTTGAACATTCTGTGTAGCCCAGACCAAGATACTGAGAGTGACACACAGATGTGGTTTTCAGGGAGCAGCCAGGGAGCGAAGGAGAAGGATAACATCAAGGAGAATTAATTATAAGAAGAGCCTCAACATTTAGGAACTGCCTAACGAACACCATAAGAGTAATAAGCTACATACCAAGATGCCTTATACATTTATTTTAATTGCTGGATTTGCTCCCTAGGTGCAAAGAAAATTTCACTGGTTTAAGGTCAGAAGTTTTATCTTTACAGCTTTTAAAGTTTTTACTAGGATTCAGTTTGTATTCCAACATTAACAGAGCATTTTTCCCTACATCAGGGCTCTGTATTATTCTGGTTGTTTCTGTGTTTTGTTTTCTTAAGCAACTAACAAAGTTACATGGTGACTTCCACGTAAGGGTAGCAGGTAGAACTGCCTCTTGCATCCCTTTCTCCTGACATCTCTCTGAAACCACAACAGAAGAGATTTTTACTGGCAAGGGGAAAGTGGGAGAGGAGAAAAATCACAGCAAACTTTTGGAATCTGGAAAGGAAAGAAACGAGTGCTGATTTCAGCAGATATAAGGAAGCTGAATGCTGGATCAGGAGTGAGGAAAGTGGACTGACGCACAGATTGCCCTAAAAAGGCTGTGACTTGGTAACACTGAGCCGCTCTGGAAATGGGAGTCAAGGGACGGGTCTAAAGAAGGAGGATTTGGCAAAAGCTTTTTAAGGAGCAATTCGATCCCCAGACCACCTTCTCCAATTTGTGCAGTCAGACACTTGGCTTCCTCCACACCCACAGAATTAGAAGATTATTCTCTGCAGAGGAAGACAGGTCTTTGGGTTGGAAGACAGTAGGCAGGGATGGAGGTGGGAAATGGAGTAACTATAGTCTTATAGGTTTTTGAGACCCCAGTCTTCCCCCATCTCCTTGGCTCCCAGAACACTGGCAGGCAGGCCATTGTCTTTAAGGTAGGAGACTGGAAGAGTCCTCTGGAGACTCTGACCAGCCCAAGAAGAAAGTCTTACATATGCTGATTATGACTTCCCCAGTGAAACAGCTTAGCCAGTCGACCCGACCCTCGAGTGAAGTTCACTGTTGAAAAGCCCCAGACACATACTCTTTCTTATGAGCATAAGATCAGGATTTACACGTGAGGAAATCCAAATGGGAAAGATCCAGACCAAGACAAATCAACATTAGAAAAGCGGCATGAGAGAAGAAACAGAGACATTCAAAGAAAGGAAACTTAAAGAGAAAAACCCATCAGTAGTATCTTCAGTGAGACAGGAAGAGATATTTCAACCTTGAAACAGTGACAGAATGATAGATAAACAGAACTTTTGAAGAAAAGGGAGCTTTAGACCTTCAGAAACAGAATAGAAATTTTGAAGAACCTAATAAATTGGAGGATAAAATTGAAGAACTCTCCCCGATAGTAGAGCAAATGATGTAAAAGAGAAAAAGTAAAAAATTAGAGGATGAATCCACATGGTTTAATACCTGAATAATAGGAGTTTTGGAAAGAGTGAACAGAAAAAATGAAGTGCAAAAAAACGCCACAAAGGATCAAATTAAAATGTCATCGGTTTTCTCAACAGTAATACCAGGGGCTAGAAGGTGAAAAAGCACTGCCTTGGACACTTGGAGGAAAAACCACTCCTGTTTTAGAATCACAGAACAGCCATTATGTATAGGAAGGGGGACTAAAGACATTTTAGAAAGGCAATGTTTCAAAAACTGTATTTCCCATGTGTCTTTATCAGGAAGCTGCCAAAGGGTATGCTTCCCCAAGACAAGGGAGTAAACCGAGAAAGAAGACCCCAGATTCAGGAAACAGGAGATCCCACACAAGAGACGTGAGGGAAATCCTCAGGAAAATGGTGGATGGCGACCCCAGGACGACAGTTGTATCCCAGTTGTTGAGAACAAACAGTCCAGACTGGAACATGGCAGAGAATCTGGCAGCATTTCTTCCAGGTCAGACTGATAAAATATGGGTTGCTCTAAATGTCTTGCAAAGATGTTTACGTAATTGAATGAGAGTTTGTCTTTGAATTCATGGTAAGCGCTACTACTTGACTTTACTCTCCAGGGAAATAAAAAGCTGTTGAGGATAGTCAGTCATTATAGTTTACTATGTAGCTTAGTAGAGTAGCATTTACATGGTCATAATGATAATGAATTATAGTTACTGAAAAGCTCTAAGAAAAATTGATGATTAACTGTCTTGGAAGGATAAGGGGATGGGAAGGCTGCGTGTGTTTCACGGGGTAAAGGGAAGAGAGCCAAATTCCTAACTTGCAAAGTGGTAAGTCAGTAGCCAGTGTCTGCAAACGAAAAATCAAGGAAACTATAGAGGAGGAAAAGTAAATTCCCCTCTTCTCTTCTGAGTTTTTAGTTGAGGCCACTGGAATAAAAGATTAGCGAGAGACAAACAGAAGTTGATTCACATGCATACCTCATGGATACATGGGAGGCACCCAAAGACAAATGACACTCCCACAGTGGCTTAAGAATTCCAATTTAAGGGGCGCCTGGGTGGTTCAGTCACTTAAGCATCTGCCTTCAGCTTAGGTCATGATCCTAGGGTCCTGGGATTGAGCCCTGGGATCGAGCCCCGAGTTGTCGGACTCCCTGCTCAGCGGGGTGTCTGCTTCTCCCTCTCCCTCTACTCCTTTCCCTCCTACCTCATGCTCGCTCTCTCTCTCAAATAAATAAATAAATAAAATCTTTAAAAAAAAATTCCAACTTAAATGCCATCTTCGTAGGAGAAGGGGAAGGGAATGTAGGCCTCTTAAGGGAGAGGAAATGATTTTTAGGAAAGACAAATGGGCCCTTGGAAGAAGAGATGGGAGGTTTTTTTGTTTTTGTTTTTTAAGATTTTATTTATTTATTTGACAGGGAGAGAGACAGCCAGTGAGAGAGGGAACACAAGCAGGGGGAGTGGGAGAGGAAGAAGCAGGCTTCCAGCAGAGGAGCCTGATGTGGGGATCGATCCCACAACGCCGGGATCACGCCCTGAGCCGAAGGCAGATGCTTAACGACTGAGCCACCCACGCGCCCCGAGATGGGAGGTTTTGATCATTTGTGACAAAGTGCGTCTGGCTGTGGAGTTGACTTCTAGGCAGTTCTCCCTAGTTAATGATGTCCTGGGAGGGGATTTATGACAATTGAGTTTCTTTTCAAGGATCTGTCATTAGGCAGATGAGGGGAGTGCAGAGAAAGCCTCTCCCTGCATTTGCCTACAGCTCAAAATAGTCAATATAGCAGCGCCGCTTATTTGGGGGGGCGTGTCCCAGACTCCTGCAGTCCGATCTTGTAGTCACACGGCTACCCTTCAAAAGCAGCACGAGCATTTTATTTAGAGGGGAAGAGGTCAATACAAAAAGTGTCAGCTCAGAAGCTTAAAAGTGGTTCTTCTGGAGAAGAGGTGGAGGGGGCGGGGATGGGATTATTTATCATTACAAACGTTGTAGAACTGTTTGGCTCCTTAAAATTCATGCTGTATCACTTTAATAAAAATTAAGGTAAAAATACAAAGAAACACCAAAGGCACACGTGATATGCCTCTCTGAACTAGTAAATAAAACCAAGTGATAACTATTTTATAGCAAACACCATTTGAGGCACTTTAAGCTTAGAGCCAGAAAGTTCCATTTTAAGTGGGAAGGGAATCTCAGCACTAGTGGTATGATAGGCCCAGACAGAGGGGAAGCAGCAGCCCCCCAAGAGGTGGGAGAAAGCACAGATCTGAGATTCCATCTTTACAGATGATTAAACGCCAGCTGGCCCCTGGAATTTCAGTTTTTAATGTTTATATGCAGTGATGCTGAGAAGGAAATTTTGAGAACTACGAAAAGCTGATTGAACAATTAAACGGACGTGAAAAGATGAGTTGATTTTTCTTAACAGCCATATGTTTACAACTTCAGAGTTTAAACTTTTCGATGTGGAACCAAGCCAAAAATAACATAAAGAAAATATTTAGCAAGAGAGTGGTGACTTGAAATTCAAAATGGTTGACCTGTTCTTCACCTGCCCCCCCTGATTTCAGCTTATGGCTGCATAAATTCTGGTCTTATCCTATTGTTGATATACCCAGGTGAGAAAGCATTAACAGAAGTTATAGAGTTAATAAATAAACCTGCTAAAAGAGGCTCTCAGGGGTGGGGTAGGGTGGGGTGGAGAACAAACATATCACATTCCAAAACTCCAACCGAGTCCAAGAATTGCGGGCAAGATGGGGAGCACACACCTGAGCTGCTGTGAGAGCTGATTAAGAATGTTTTCAAGAAAACGGGGAATGAATTGATCCCGAGTTTTTTTTCTTTCTTTCTGTTTTTGCCGAAACCCTATTTTGGTGTCATGTTAGCTTTCCCATAATCTGTTCAGCCTTTAACGTCATGGTGTAATCATCTGGCTTTGGTAACCACCTGGCTGCATTTTGAGCTGGCCTGTCACTAAACCAAATGCCATCAAAGCTTCTCATTTGTCCCGCCATAATCTGAAACACTGAAGAGATTAATGTAAAATTCCTCCTGTACTTAATCACATGAGCTCAGGGAATGTGTTCCCCCTTTGAATAGTGTCACAATTGACGTTTCAGTTGTGAAAACCAAATGTGTGAAAACCAAATGTGAAAACCAAATGTGAAAACCAAATGTGAAAACCAAATTTATGCGAAAGTAATCACAGTTTTTGGAATAGAAGTGAGATTGTGGGCCTGGGTGGCTCAGGTGGTTGTGCGTCTGACTCTCAGTTTTGGCCCCAGACAGTGATCTTGGGGTTGTGGAGGCCTCACATAAAATCCCTGGAAACCACCAGTCTGTTCTCCATCCCTGAGTTTTGTCTTTTCCGGAACGTCACACAAATGAAATCATCCAGAATACAGCCTGTGTGCCTCCCTTCCTTCACTTAGCATAATGTATTCGAGATTCATCCATGTTACTGTGTGGATCATACATGCGTGTGCACACACGTGTGTGGGTAAATACGTGTGTGAATAGACTTTGCATTTTGAAATAGTTACAGTCACAGGAAGTTGCAAAGATAGTGGACCAAGTAGTCCTTTGGACCCTCCAACCAGTTTTCTCCAACAGTTACATCTGACATGATTATAGTACAAGGTCAGGAGCAGGAACTGACATTGATACCATGTTGGCCATTTTATCACATGCACAGACTCCTGTAACCACCACCCCGGCCAATATATAGAGCTATCCCACCCCCACAAAGATCCCCCTAGTGCTTCTCCTTTGTGGTCATCCCTGCTCCTCTCCCTGCCCCCATTCCTTACCCATGGCAACCACCAATCTGTTCCCTGTCTCTATAATTGTGTCATTTTGAGAATGTTCTAGAAAGTGAATCATAAAGTAGGTGACTTTTTGAGATTAAATTTTTTTACTCAGCATGATGCCCTTGAGAAGTTGTTGTGTGGAAATTATGCAGAAAGTTACCTGCTGTTTTAAGTGATGGATACCCAATGTTGTCAACTAGTTTCAATGCTGAATAAAAAAAAAAGTTAATCTCATCCCCATTAATTACCTTAAATAAAAAAGTAAGTTTTCTTCTCACTTGATGCAAAATGTATATTCCAGAAGCACTATGTGAACACAACTGTGTTCCTGGCATTTCAAGAGCACTGAGAATGCTTAGTGTTTTGAGGAGTTCCCAAAGGAATCCATTTGTAAAGAAAAGGAATCAACAAGGTTTAGTGGCAAGAGCACTGGAATGGGAATTTGGAAGTCTTATTCTGGAAATGTTTCTCGCTGCTACTGACCGGGTGACCTTGAGCAAGCTTCTGGAGCCTCATTAAGTCTGAATCTCTTGCTCTGCAAAAGGAGGGTTTGGACTTATTTGAGTCACATTTCCTGGCGTGGATTCCGCAGAACACCACCTGGATGGGATTAATACACACCGAAGAAGAGAAGTGTTCTCTGTTATAATTAACTTGGGAAATATTGAGTTAAGCAAAGGTCAAGAGGTTTCTTTGAGGGAGGACTTTGCCAGAGCCTTTAACTGGCTGACATACATTTTTAATCCCCATGAAAG
The DNA here is from genome assembly GCF_017311325.1 of Ursus maritimus. Taxonomy (NCBI): domain Eukaryota; kingdom Metazoa; phylum Chordata; class Mammalia; order Carnivora; family Ursidae; genus Ursus; species Ursus maritimus. Next base: position 35,207,180 of record NW_024425341.1, on the reverse strand, counting down.
GGCTATCGTATGTAGTGTTTTCCAAATTCGTTTGGCCACAGAACTCTGTTTCATTGAATTAATACAAGGAAAATAATACAAGGAAAATATATGTTCCTCTTTCTTTTCCCTTAGAACTCACTATGGGAAATGCTGGACTGAAGTATTTTTAATGTCCCTTCCAGATCTAACTTTTTAATGTTTTCTAGTCTTTTTGGGTAAAAAACTCAAATGCCTCCTAGCGTCCTTGTTTGGGAAGTTGGCATTGGACTTGTTTTGTGCAGTGTCTCCGTAGTACTGTCAAGTGACACGATCATCACCAAAATCACAGCAAGCTCTTTCCTCGTGTCTGAGGTCAGGCTGCTTTAAACCGGAATAGATACTGGCTAGGTGGCAGGGACTTGGCAGGGCAGGGGGAGCTGTGATAGATGGAGGCCCAGGTGAGGAGCAGGCCTGGAGAAGGATCCAGATGCCGCCGGCAGCATGAGTCTCCAGAGTGGGGCCAGAGACCTACAGAAGATCAGAGGGGTCAGCAGGTACCATCGGCTTGGTCATCAGGCCTCCAGGAAACAAACCACCAGGTAAATGAATGGTCACAGCCACATGTCAGACAAGGAATAAGGAACTACAAACTTTGTAGAAACCCAAAGGCCTGCAGGTCATTCCCCAGGAAGCAGGCATGAGACATCACTAAGAAATTCTTAACGTTCAAGTAATTTTCTCACCCAGCGATGAAGCCCCAGGACAGGCCACCAGCTCTGTGGGTCAGGGCGGTGGGTGCGAGGTGCTGCAGGAGCTGAGGCTGGGCTCAGAGACGATGGTTCTGGAAGAAAAGCTGTTGACTGTTGGCCGGGCCGGGAAGAAATCGTCTTTCCCCTTTCCTAGTCTCTCCCCTTCCGGAGCACCACCTGGAAGCTTTGCTCCCTCTTATAGTTTTGGGGTACTCTGTGAGCCTGGGGAGTTTAGAATGAAGAGATAAACTGACTATAAATCCTGGAGGCAGGTTAATGCAGTGGAAAGAGTATAGATTAAGAGTTAAGAAGCCAAGTTCAGCCCTTTGACCTGAGCCCTGGGCTTTGGTCTCCTCATTCGTAAAAAGTCAGAGGTTTCTTCCAGCTCAAAGGTACCGAGATTCTAGTCACTTCTCCTGCGTGTGGGAAGGGATCACCGCATTCCATCCAGGATGAGGGGATGAGGGGCCTCCTCTCTTCTCTAGTTGAAGGTGGCTGTGGCCCGTCCTTGCCTTCGCCCACCCCGAGGGACCGCTGCACATTGCTGGGTTTGCAGGCTCGTCCTGGAGGAGACTGGCAGCACCCACAGCCTTACATGGAGAGACCTCGAGATGGGCGCCAGACCCGGGAGGGCAGTCTGACCTGGTCAGGAGTTGGGCAGCGACGTGTCCTGCGGGTCAGCCGGGGGCACAGCGGAGCCCGGGGAGCTGTGAGGAAGCCCCAGACACAAACAGAAAGTCCCGTGTGCTGGGACTAGGAGAGGCAACAGGCGCTCACCCTCAGCTCACTCTCAGGGGACAGAGGACCTTTCCTCTGGTGATTGGAGGGAAGGGAGTATGTTTTGAAATTCAAATGGACACAGTAGGTACAAATCGCCTCAATTAGAGGCCTGTCTGTTCCTCATGCTTCGCTTTTTAGAAGGTAGCACTTAGCACTTACGTAATGCGAGTCGCAGAGGCTGACAGCCGTTGGCTGGCTGGTTGCGGGTGGAGGGACCGATGTGGTAATCAGCTCTCCACAGGTCCCGCCCTCTTCCTTCTCCTCTCCCAGAACGTGAGTGTATTCCCTGCTCGCTCACAGCCGTAGAAACCAGACGGACAGGTGGCCTAGCCCCAGACTGCGGGGTTTGCCAGATTCCAGAGCCATAGGAGACTGGGACTCCCGTGGGAAGTAAGGAAGGGGCTGGATCTTGCCATTGTTATTAGTAGCAGTACTTACCAGGAAACGGTTCATCTTCTCCCATAGGGAACCTCTCTGCATTTTTCCAGAGAAGGTTCTGGCACCTGGGCTGGATGAGATGTATCTGTGGGGGCACTGGAATGCGCTGCAGGTAGAGGTATTTTTAGGAGAGGCCAGAGTTCCTTAAAACATACTCTATTGAGTCCTACTACAGTGGTCTGTCCAAATTCAATGTAACTTTATACAGGAGTATTTTTCCTGAGGGCAAGGTAACTGGTGCTTCAACACCTTCTTTTTTTTTTTTTTTTTAAAGATTTTATTTATTTATTTGACAGAGATAGAGACAGCCAGCGAGAGAGGGAACACAAGCAGGGGGAGTGGGAGAGGAAGAAGCAGGCTCCCAGCGGAGGAGCCTGATGTGGGGCTCGATCCCATAACGCTGGGACCACGCCCTGAGCCGAAGGCAGACGCCCAACCGCTGTACCACCCAGGCGCCCCTCAACACCTTCTTTAAAAATAGAATATGTTTGTGTCGCTGAGAGCATTCCCTTGTGGTGTCTTCTCCTTCCTCCCTGGGAGTGCTCAGTGACCTATGCTGTGAAGGGTGTTAACTCTATTACTTAACATGCTAAGTTCAAGTTGCAACAAGTAACTTTCCTGTGTATCAGTTAGTAGATGATTGTAAATTCTTACTATCTCGGGGAGGAGACTGGAAAGTGGTTCCATCAGAGCCCCCTCAAGATTATTCTCTTCTTGACCTTCAGATAAACACATCAAAGAAAGGCCATCCATTGAGTTGTTTCCCCTACTTCTCTCCATTCATCCAAGCTAAGGAAAAGAGACATCTACCTAGCAGAGGTCTAGTCCAAGCTGCCTGTGAAATGTTCTGCTGAAACTTCTCTTGTTCTCAACATTCCTGTTAGAAGACGACCAGTCTCCTGGTAAGTACTGCTATTAATAACAATAGCAGCACCTACCATGAGAAGCCCCATCTTGATTTGTACCCTGGTGAGACATCAGCCCCAGGGCAGCACAGAGGGTACCCGGGACTAGAGATCTGCCATAGTCCTCTGCCTCGTTTTCCTCCTTGAATTTCCTTTACCTCAATCATTCTTGGAAACATGGAGTCAGAGGGAAGTTTAGAGGTTTGTACAACCCAGCTGTCTGGATTTGGGTAAGGTTATACACGAAAGTTCTAGCAGAACCATCCTGGTCTTAACATGCTCCAAAAAATAAGGATTCTGTAGACATCCAGAGAGATTTGAACTCAGAAATCAGTTGCTGTGGTTGACTATTATTCAAGGTTTGTCTTATCTTCTCTGGTATGCAAACACTGTTGAAGGTTCCTCAAATCAGTCTTTATTCTGGCGTTTTCGGTGGCTATCAGGTGGAGTTTACCTCCAAATTAAGGTCCTTGCCTTGCACTGAAGTCTGGTGGGTTTGTTTTGTTTTACAAAGTGATGTTGGATACCATCTTTTGAGGACCATTTGACTGATGAATGCTTTGCAGTGTTCTCTTCTTCACCTTAGGGAATTCTCTTTCTCCCTGAGGGAGGAGCCCATGGGGGATTATAACCAGAGGGAGAGTTCTGCCTGAGAACTGGAGAAGTAGGAATATTTTCCCCCAGTGACTAGAGCAAAGACAGCAGAGTTCCACATTTCATGGGTCCAGGGTCACCAAGTACTCAAGAGCTTGGTCTGATTCCAGCCAGCATGAGACACATAAATCTAGACTGCAAGGCTCTCAGTTGGCTCCATTATACAGAGTCCTTCCAGTTCCAAGAAATTCCGAGGGAGGTTGGGATTTGAGACGGGTCCAAAGCAAGTCCCAATCCCGAGTCACCCCGCACTCCATGACAACTTCCTAGGGAAACCGCCCAGCCAGGGCCTGCTTGCCCACTACAGACTCATTTTGGAGGAGGTCCCACAGCCCACCCCTTGCCTCTTTCAAGCACAAGCTTTTAGCATCCTGCAGAAGCACCTGCCAACCCCCCCCAGCTCACTCACAGCCCCAGTAAGGGTTCTGAGAAGCCCTGTCTACAAGATAGATGAGAGCTGACTCTATTTTAAGGAACTAGAATGCATCATTTGGTCACAGAATATGATATAAATGACGCTTCCGTGGTAACATGATTAAGAATAGGCAGTTAGGGGAAATTTTTCAACTCTTGAGAGATTAATTGATGTAGATGTAAAAAATAGAGCTAACTTCCTTCATCTTCCCATTGGTGATGTGTGTGGGCAGACACGGCTACTTTTTCCACCTTCATGGACAGAATACCCCCTGTGCATGGGATAAGAGCATTTCTAGGCTAACTCTTCCCCCAGAGTGAGGTGGTCGCATCTCTGCATGGTACTGGCTCACCTGCCCAAATCTGAGTGTGTTTTATTCTTTGGGTTTGGTGGCTGGAGTTTTGTGGAGCAACAGGGACTAGCTGAGTTCTTCCTTTCTGAATTCTATCAGATCAGCAAAATTTTCCCATAAAGAACAAGATAGTAAATATTTTAGGATTTGTGGACCATACATTTTCTGAGACGGCCACTCAACTCTTCTGGTTTAACATGTGTGGGAAAGCAGCCACAGATAGCATGTAAAAAATGTGTTTGACCATGGTTAAAATGAACCTTTATTTACAAAAGCAAGTAGTAGGTTTGATTTTGGCCAGGAGGGTGTAGTTTGCCCACCACTCTTCTGGAGTCAAAAAGATAAAAAAGTTCACCTTCTTTCAGTCTTTTCAGGGCATACCTGGTAATTCTATGATCATTCATTCAACAAATACTTATTGCAGAATCTACTATTTTTGGATAAATATTTATTGCAGAATCTACTACTATGCCAGGCTTTGTTGTATGTTTGGGATACAACAGAGAACAAAGCATACAAAGATCCCTGACTCATAGAACTTACACTGTAGCAAGGAGTGGCATGTTCTAGGGACAGTAAGACCAGAGTGACTGGAATGAAGGGTGTAAGGAGGATATCAATAGCAGGGGACAAAGTCATAGAGGCAATGGGAACTGATCACATAGGGCCTTATAGGCTATTATTTAAGGACTTTAGCTTTTCCTCTGCATGAGATGGGGAGCCACTGGAGAATTGTGAACAGAGAAGTGACATGATCTAACAAACATTGAAAATAAATATAAATTGGATTGGTAGTGGACTAAAGGATAGACGCTATTAGAAGGGTATAGCAGTGATCCAGGAGAGAGATGGTGGTAGCTTGAGCTAGAGTGGTGACAAGGAAAACAGTGAGAAGTGTTTAGATTCTGGGTATATTTTGAAGGTAGAACCAACATGATTTCCTCGTGGCTGTGTGATATGTGTGAGATAAGGAATCAGGAATGTTTTCAGCTTAGCAATTGGAATATGGCATTGCCACCAACTGAGATGGGGACTATTGAAGGTGGAAGCAGTGTTAAATACGTTAACATCAAAATTTCTCTTAGACATATTCATGCTTGGGCATTTAGGAGAGAGGTCTGAACTGGAGATCTAAATGTGTATGTTGTCAGCATGGGATAAATACGTGGTATTTAAAACCATGGGATTGCATGAGATCGCCAAGGAAATGAGAGTACATAGAGAAAAAAGAGACAAGATTCTTGGATACTCTAATGTTAAGAAGTTGGGGAGAGAAGGGGAAACCTGCAAAGGATATTAAAAAGGAGTGATGAGTGAGGTGGGAAAAAGAAACCAAGAGTGTGCAGGTCCAGGGAGTTTTGCTACGAAGGGAAGGAGGCTAATGGGGTGATAGTTGGCAGGGGAAATAGGATTAAAAGAAGGCTTTCGTTTGTTTGTTTTTGTTGTTGTTTATATGCAGAAAGTTACTGCATGTTTGTGTGGTGGGAATGATCCAGTAGAGAACAAAAATTTGATAACGTGGGAGAGACAGGGAAGAACTAAAAAGACATTCTCCAGTAGGTGAATGATCCAATGGAGGACAAAATTTGATAATGTGGGAGACACAGGGAAGAACCACCAAAAAGACATCCTCCAGTAGATGAAAAAGATGGGATCTGGTACACAAAAGGTTGAACTCACAACCCTGAGATCAAGACCTGAGCTGAAATCAAGAGTAGGGCACTTAACTGACTGACCCACCCAGGTGCCCCAGTTAAAAACTTTTTTTAATTTAATTTTTTATTCCATAGTCATGGAACAGATAGGATTTTTTTGACTTAAGGAGGTATTTGTATTCCCAGGTGGATTTAAAGAGGCTGGTTTTATTTGTCTTATTACATGGGGCTTTTTCTTTTTAATGAAGAAAATAATTTGCTTGAGATCTTCCAGAACATGTTATAGATTCACCTGACTCAAAATAAACGGACTGAGATTGTTTAACCAGTCAGCTTTGCACATGCGCCTTGACTCTGTCTGTGCTCTGTGTGCATTGTCTACAGGTGTACGTAATCAGGTGTACTTATTCCAGGATAAAGTCTGAGCCGGTTCCTGGGTTGCCCCACATGGTAAGTAAACCTCAGATACTGTTCATCCTACGAATCCGTCTCTGTATTTACATTTCTGACTCTGGTGTTCAGAGGATGGGAGGTTGTTCAAGATCTACAACAATCAAAACCATCTTGTTCTTTTAAAAGCTTATGGTAAATAATTTTTGGAATTTTTGTTTTTTACTTGAAACATTTGGTTAATACTGTCCTTAAAATGAATAATCTTAAAAGATTTTATTGTATTTTATTATAATTCCAGTATGGCTGACACAGCATTATATTAATTTCAAGTGGACAATATAGCGATTCAATCCGACCATACATCACCTAGTGCTCATCATGACAGGTGCACTCCTTAATCCCCATCACCTATTTCACGCAACCCCCACCCTTAAAAGTTTCTAAAAATACCTGTAGAATGCATCAAATATTACAAAAGACTTTTTTAAAAAAAGATTGTATTAATTTGAGAGAGAGAGAGAGAGAGGGCATAAGTAGGGGGGAGGGGTGGAGGGAGAGGAAGAAGCAGACTCCCACTGTGCAGGGAGCCCAATGCCTGGCTCAACCCCAGGACCCTGGGATCATAACCTGAGCCGAAGGCAGATGCTTAACCAACGGAGCCACCCAGGTGCCCCTATAAAAGACCTTTAAAGCAACCTTGTACAGTCAGTGTTATGACCCTTATCTTATTGATGGTGTGTCTTGAGGTTCAAATGAGAATGCCATGCCATAGGGAAGGCCAGGACTCTAATTCTTAGCCCAGTGCTCTTATCACGGGGATAGACCTTCTTCTACAAGCACCATGACAGGTCAAGGGCTCAGGCTAACATGCTGACCAGATCATTATCTCAGAAAAGCACACGTCTTGACTCTTCCACTTGCTTGTTTTCTGTGACCCCTATTTTATTTAGGACTAATACCCAGAATACTTGTTGGGCCACTCTATGACCTTTAAGAGAGAGAAAGAGATAGGGGTCCTAGTGGGTATAGTTGAAGAGATACTCAAAAAGTCCCTTCACAGAGGTGGGTCTTTGGGCAAGTCAGATACAAAATATGAGAGAGTTTGGGCTCTCTTAAGAAAAAAACGATAAATATTGCAAGCAATTTGTGGGGGGGAAGTATGGGATTTACCACCCCTCTGTGCTCAGCCCTACTGAGCTGGCCTCTGAGCGATCACTTAGTTTGTGCGGTAGAAATTACCTTCTTCCACCTGAGCACCGCTAAATTTCCACTCAGGGCTTATGTAAAAAGTCAGATCAGAAGCTACAGGCACAGATTGTCCGTGTATTCATGGGAGAGGCTGGGAACATTTCACAGAGGACTGCTGGTTGCCATGGCGACCTATCAGCCCTCCGGGACAAGGCTCCACATAGATAGGAGGCAAGGCCACCAGAGGCAAGATCTGTAGAAATCCTGCTTTCTGTGCTTAAGCCCTTCCCTGACAACATTGGTGTCTATAACACGAAAGCCCAAGGCCACGTTCAGGAGGACTGCATCTCAGTCGACAGAAGACCAAACCTGAACTGGTGCGATTTGCCTGAGTAGAAGATGGATTCCTTCCTTCCCTCACACGAGTTCTAGCTCTTGGGTGGATTCAGAAGAAAGCATACCGAGTCATGCTTCTTGTCCAACTAACTTGTTATCTCTTTGAAAAAATGATTTAAAAAATCATGGGAGATGATGTTTTGAACAAACACACCAGAATTTCCCTGTCCATGTAATGGCTTTCCTTTGACGATGTGGGGAGTGGGGGGAATATTGCCCCAAATAGAAATGGTGCCTTTTTGGACCTTCACAGGCCATAGCTAGACATAAAAGCCAGTCAATGTGATTAGGGCTGTTTGGTCACAGTTCAAGTTCGTTTGTTTTTAACTAAAAATTAAACTCTATATTGACGTGTCTCTCTCCCTAGTGCCATGCGCACACTGGTAGTCCACTAAAATGTTTGATAAATGTACCATTATCCATTTACCTCCATCCCTGGATTTCCCCCAGATGGAATTTACCTTTAAAGATTCACTACCCCCAGTAAAGGGATATTCAGTAGAGTCTAGATGGGTTTCCAGAAAGGCATCCTAGAAAGCCATAAGCAAGGATGGCAGCATTTGGATAGTCACATGGTATCCCAATGGGACCACTTTGAAGAAGACAGCATTCAGTTGGTGTCCACTTTGAAGGGGGCAATATTCACAGGGTGCAGTGGTTTTAAATCAAAGCGACACATTCTTTGACACTTTCCCCATGAAAGGTGGGGTTTGTGCCCCTTCCTTGGAAGTGAGCAGGCTTGTAGTTCTTTGACCAATAGAGTACAGTGAAAGTGGCATGGGCTTGCCAAGGCTAGGTCATAAAAAGTCATTCTGTTTCTGCCTTGTTGACTGGACTACTCATTTTTAGAGCCTTGAGCCACCATGTAAGAAGTATGATTGCGCTGGTTCCACCATGCGGTGAGGAGGCTCAAGAGCCAAGAGAGGTCAGGTAGAGATGCACTTAATCAGTGGTCTAAGCTGAGCCAGCCTTTGAGACAATCCAGCCCAGGCATCAGGCATATGAGTAGAGGCATTTCCAGATGATTCTAGCAGCTGGCTGTTCAGGCTTCTCCCACTTATGTGAATCTCTCTAGCTGAAGCACAAGTCATCGTGGAGCAGAGACAGACAATCCCCACTCTGTCTAAATTCCAGACCCAAAGAATTTGTGAGCATAACAAAATAGTGTGCTGCTAAACTTAGGAGAGTTTATTATAGAACAATAGATAACTGGACCACTTGGTTTAACAAGTACTAGATAGCTCTTAGAGTAAGTCACATTTTCAAATTGTACTCCCCTCATCTGCCACAAATAAGCTGAACAAAGACTGTAGAAACCAGTGTATTCATTTTACTGTGATTCTGCCAAGGAGGGAGCTCAAGTTTTTCCATCTCATGGTATTTGTGCCTCCTGTTAAGGCTGCCATGAGCGAGGGGGTGGTCTTTCTGGGCTGTTGTTTCTTCATCTCTACCACGAACAAAACGTGATCTCCAACGATGTCATGATTCTAAGGTTTTAGGCATGAACTGGGTGCAAGACATGTTATTCCCATGGAAGCATTATTTACACCAAACAAAATAAAGTGCGATATATACATACAATGGAATGGCATTTGGCTCGAAAAGGAACAAACTACTTATACAGGTGGCAACACGGGTAGACCTTGAAAACAACGTCCTGCGGGAAATAAACCAGGCACCAAAGTACAAATGTTGTATGATTCCACCTAAATAAGGTACCTAGAATTGGCAAATGCACGGAGACAGAAAGTAGAACAAAGGTTACCAGGGACTGGGGGGAGGAGGGTGGAGCAAGTCAGTATTTAATGGATACAGAGTTCCAGCGTGGGCTGATGAAACCCTTCTGGACACACCGTAGTGAAGGTTGAGCAACTTGTGAATGTGCTTCTTGCCACTGGATTGTACACTTAAACATGGTTAAAATGCTAACTTGCATGGTATGCATATTGTACCACGATGAAAAATGTATATTTTTTTAAGTTGAATTCCCTTGAACTTTGACTCTGGAGCCCTCGCCTCTTACCACTCTGAGGAATGAGGTTGTGTGCTCTCACCTTCATGCAGTCACGAAAGGTGAGCTGGAAATGCCCTCAGCCTTCTCAGGGGTCCCAGGAGACAACCCTAAGCAGTAATCTCATCACCAGAGATTGTTGGACGTCCTCGAGGGATACCTGAAAGGAGCCTCCAGAATTTGGTGGCCCAACACCCTCCCTTTGCAAATGAGGAAAGAAGAAAAATAACTCAAGGAAGCATCTTCTGGGGAAATCCAGCTAGAGAACTTGAAGCTAAAAAGAAACCAAGCGTGGCATTTTCTCTTCTGGATAATAGTCTGTTTTCTCTATAAATCTCATTTTTACTTTGCTTGTCATTTTTGTGTTCATCTCTAGGTCAAGGACGCTATAGAACCCAGAACAGGTCTCTAGTAAGATGATTCTTCTGAGGCTCTAGTTTGAACCTCCTTCCCAGCATATTCTTCTCGGCAGCCACTGCCAGTTCATAGGAGTTGGCAGGAAAGATGAAATCTATTTGCCATGGTTGTTACAATGCACTTTATTGTGCTATGGTCGCAGGGGCACTGAACTTGAAGTCCAGTGACCTGAATTGAAACTAGACTCATGCAATGACCTAGGGCAGTCTGTAACCTCTCTGTTCTTGAATTTGCTTTATCTGTAAATAACACAGTCGGGAGGAGATAAACCCTAAAATGCTTCCCGGCTTCTGTGATTCTGTATTCTCTGATTATGTATTTATTTTTGTTTGTACTTTGAAAGTAAGGAAGTGACCTAAATACTTGAAATGATCACATCGATCACTTCTATTATGTGTTCCATGCCTATGTAAAATTATCGTCAGTGGGTGGATTGTGGTAGATGCGTGGTCTTGTCCGGTTCTCCATCCCAGAGTGAAGGACTTAACTCCTCCTCCCGCTGCTGGGCATTGCCTGCAGAGAGGTCCATTGTCAGCCCCTCTCAGGGAGTTGCTCTTGGCTGAAGAAAGCCACTTTGCCTGAAGCATACTGCCTTCCCAGGGGCAGCCCATATCCAGCAACTGATCCATCTCAGGGTATAAAAATCTAGTCCTCTACCCCAGCTCTGGATAACTCTGAGACGTTCTACCAGCTTTGGAGCTCCCTGTGGGTTGGCTGAGACCTTTGAGGAGACTCAATGATAATCCAGTTTCTCCCTCTGTCTAAACATGCTTCTTTGCCTTCCTGATTGTGAGCGCAACCCCCGTAGAAGTCCTACATGCTGACCTCTCCCAACCCTGTTCAGAGTCTGTGTCCCATGTAACAGTTCATCGTTCATTGAGCTCCCCCATTGACATGATGAGGTAGATACAATTATTAAGAACCTCGTGAAGGGAAATTTCCACACTCATCCTACTAGAAAATGATAGAGCCAGGGCTTAAACCCAGGCATTCCGCTGTATTTTCTCCCCTTGATTTCTCATTCATTTTTCAGATTCTATTCAAGTTTATTCAAGTGTACATTTAAAAATCATTGCTTGAGTGCATTCATATTTTCCAGGTATCTCATAGGTTTTCATGTTAGTCTGCAGAGGTGAATGCGAACTTTAAAATAGACCCCAATGAAATGACTTTCAAAATAAACCACCCCACATTTAGGAACCTAAGAGACAATGCAGCCGTCCTAAATCCAGCCCTTCCCAAATTCTTAGGAAGGTAGCCATGAAGAAAAAGGAATCCTGTTTGACATTCTACTGGTTGAGAGGGCTGAGGAAAGTAAATCCTCCAGTGCAGCCCCTGTGGGATTATGCAGACCAAAGAGGTTGCCCTGTGCACACCTAGATGATTCTCTGCGGTTCCTACCTCTGTTGGGGCAGTGGTCAAGTAGGGACTGTGAGCATTTCCAGGTGAGTCCCAATAGTCCACGAACCCTCTCTCCCACCAAGTCTGCCTGCACCAATGTCTGAGCCACTTCTGCAGACCATCAGCTATAGAGACTTTCTGTTCTGGGGTGGGAGGGAGCATAAACTTGGTTATCCCCGTAAAGCAGGGGAGCCCATCAGAGGTGGCTGTGTAGACCGTGTAGTGATAGTAGACAAGGGTTTTTAGGGAAACGACAGGCCTCACCCTGCCTCACTTGTCTTATTAGTCAAACGAGGGTAGCATTTGTTCTTCTCTCACACAAAGCAGTTGTGAAAAACAAATGTGATAAGAGCAGTAGCATTGCTTGGAGGTTACAAGTAAAGTTTCCGAAACACAATGTTACCCCCTCTGGAAACCTCCACAGATGATTCACGTCTTACCTCTGTCACTAAATGGCTTCACATTTTTCTTGTGAGAGATCTGGCTGTGGACATACTTGGGCTCAGTAGTTCTCTAACCCCTGACCCGAAGTCTCTGATTGGAGGTCAGTGGAACACATTCATCTTGCAAACAAAATGGATTTTTGTGGTTGTTTTTAAATTTTGAGTTAGCTGGCAATAAAAATCCAGATTTCCAGTTTTGTCCAAAATTTTAGAAGTTTGTCCAAAAATTTAGAAGTTCTGCTTCATTCTCATTCCAACAATAGGCTGGCGCAGAGCAGCGGCCGCCCCCTTAGATAGGGCACACAAACTCCCATCTGCCACAGTCCCCACCACGCCCTGTCGCCACCCTCTCTCGGAGGCCAGGTGTCCGTTGCAGTTTATCATCACACCTGCAAATCTATTCTGCTCCCTTAAATGGCCTGCCCCTCAAAGTCTTTGGAATCTGTCATCCCTTAGTCTCAAGAATACCAGATTAAAGTCCCGGCCAGTAGACCCAAAGACATCCTTTCTTAGGTGAAATGGACTTGTAATCCCGGTGCTCTTCTCTGTTCAGGTGCATTCAGAAACGGGAATTTATGAGCCTAAAGGGTTGATGAACTCTTTGCAGGTTTTACAACTCGGCTTTGAGACATCGTCAGATACACCTGAATTCACTGGTTGTTTCTGTTAGTTGGTAGTGCCCTAAAGCATTCTTTACAGCCATCCACTGGTGCTGTCTTAGGATAGTCTCTGGAGTCTTGCTCTGTTTCCTCATTCCTACTGCTTCTGCTCATAATCTCCCATCCTGTCCATGGAGCATACTCACTGGTCTTTTTGTCTCATCTCTTCTCCAGTTTATCTGCTTTACTGGACACCAAGTTAACCTTCCAAAAAAAACCCCAAATATCAGCTCTCTCCTCAACTTATAAACCCCTGCTGGTTCCTATTTCCTCAAGGATACATTTTGAGCTCCTTATGAAAGACCCTTCCCCATCTAACCCTAAACCACTGCTCTGTCCCCATCCTTACCACACGTGGGTTTCCTCCCTGTTCTCCACATACACCCTGGTCTGTCCCGGCAGGATGGTCTTCATATCCTCTGCTCCCTCAGCCTGAAATGCGCTGCCCACAGTCCTCAGGCCTTGGAATTTCAAAGACCAGTACATTTTTTTTTTAATGTGGGAAATGTGTGTGTGTGTTGTGTTGGGCCAAGTAAGAGAGACTATAACTTATAATAGTACCAGCTATTAGCACCTTGATTTCATAAGAGAAAGAAAAATGGCAGCACTCCCAAAGTAGAAAGGGCATCATCTCAAACCAAAGTTCCTTTAAATTAACTAAATCTAGCTTTTTGAAAGATATACTACCTTGCCCTTACTTTTCTCATTTCCCTTCAGACCAGTGAAAAATGAATCACCAGCATCTGTCCTGGGCTTGCTTTTGAGACTCACTTCCCCACCCATCTTTCTTTCTAGAAAATTCCTACCCATCCTTCGAGATAAAATGAATGCTGCTTCGTGAGTGGAGTCTTAACTGACTCCCGTGTCGGAGATGGTCTGTTTTCCCTTGTTTCTATCCTGTTGCAGTGTCATACACATGGACTTTCCATGGAAGTTTCTGGGCATACATGGTACCACAAGTTGCTAAAGCCCCTCAAAAGTCTTCTTAAACCTACTGTCTTCTCTTGGCTTTCCATTCCCCATGACAGTGGTGCTCCGTCTCTCTTTCTACGACTTCTCCTTCTGCCATTCTAGGTGCACTCGTCTCTCTCCATGACCCAAGACCGCGCTGGAAGAGTTCAGCAAACCGTGGCTCTATCTCTAGCGCAAATGAAAAACATGCCTCAAGCAGCCCCTCAACCCAGTTACCACCTATCCATCTACTTAAAGCCTTATAGCCCCAAGAAGACTGGTAAACTGAGATCCTCAGGGCAGAAAGAAATCATCCTTGCATTCTGTGCCTTATACACACCCACACACACATGCACACACATATGTACGATTTAAACAAATGAAACAATGAACAAATAAGTTCTGTAGCCAGGATTGACACAGTCTATGAGATGCCGCTGTTCAGTTCTTGGGGATATCCCTGGTACTTCTCCCATTTGATACATGTCTTGTTCCTTTAACCACGGTCTTCATCTTCTCTAGAATGAGGAAGAAAGCATTTTTAAGACATTAGGGCCACTTCCCTGGAACATGAGCATCTGGGAACCCAGGCATTACGAAAGATAAGATGCTGAAACGTGGATGAAAATCATGCTGTCTCTTAAGCCCACGTCAAAGGCAGGGTCTTTAACGGTGGAATGGAATGGACCCTCATGTACTTGCCAAATGGGCTTAACGTGCATGGGCTTATCTCACCTGCATTCATGGCTTATTCCTGTGAGCCCTCTGGCCAGCCTCCTGGCCCTGGCTGTGAGTCTAGTTTCAGAAGCCAGACAGGAGAGGCCTCATGTTGGCGTTGGCCCGGGGATCTGGGAAATCAACACAGTGACTGCATCCTGAAGTTCCTAGAAGCTGTTTACCGTTTAGCCAGGCCTGCTGTGGGCAATGGTCTTCTGGCAGCGACACTCACCAAGGAAGCCACAGCTCGGCTGACGAGCAGTGAAATTCTGGGAAGAAATCAGGCCCTCTTTGCTCTTCTCTCTTGCCAGTGATGGGCACTCTTAGTTCCCTGTGTTAAACCTGTTCCTTACCTGTGTGGGGACAAGTCACGCTTTGTGATACTGTGTGAATTAGACCACAGGGGAGCAGAGCATGTGTGGCATGTTGGAAGGTGTCTGTCCACTCAGTTAGTCCTTGTGTGTCTTACTGCTTATTAGGGATTCTTACAGGTTGTCCACAGAAGGCAGTCTCTTTGAGGTGCTTGAGAGAGGAAGTACACTTCCCCCCTTTAAGAATACTCTATTTCTCTCCTTGGGCTGTTTGTTCAAACCCACGTAGGGAGAGAAACATTACTTCATTTTCCCAAAGAAACGACAGGATAACCCACTGAGGAAAACGTAAAGGACAAATTGTGTCAGGCTGAGCCTATGAAGGCAGCGTTCAGGGGGCAGTGATTTGGGGGATGGAAATGGTGGGGGGTTGATGGAGACCTTCTTCCTTGTAGGTGAGTCTGGATTTGACCCGTCATATGCCTTATTGCCGTTACTATGTTCTGTTTTTGTTTGTTGGGATGGGTAAAGGACAGTGAGCAGAAGGATGTTTCATTTTTATCAAAATCACCTGGCTCAACGTTTAGTCACTCAAAACAGCAATAGCCTTTGGACAGCTTCTCTGAGGATAAGGCAGAGTGTAGTGATGGGAGACATGGGCCCAGTTTGGAGGGGTAGGTGTGTCCCTGGGCGCTCCCGGGTAGACTAGGTCATGAGGGGCCACGAGGAACACTGTCTTTCAGTAGAACCTTAGCACTCAGCTCTCTTACACTGTAATTCCCCCTTTTTTAAAAGATTTTTTTTAGTAGTGAAATATATATAACATAAAATGTACATTTTACTCCTTAAGTGTAATATTTAGTCGTGTTCAGTACATTCACAGTGTTGTACCACTGTCACCACCATCCATTTCCAGAACTGTTTCATCATCCCAAGCAGAAACTCTGTACCCATTGAACAATAACTCCCCACTCTCCCTTCCCTCACCCCCCGGGGACCTCTATTCTACCGTCTCTGTGAATTTGCCAATTTCAGGTACCTCATACAAGTGGAATCATATAGTATTTATAGTATTTGTCCTCTTATATCTGGTTTCTTTTACTTAGCATAATGTCTTCGGGGTGTATCCTTGGTGTAGCATGTGTCAGAACGCTCTTCCTTTTTAAGGCTCTATAATATTCCACTGTAGGGTTAGGCCACATTCTGTTTCTCCATTCATCCCTTGCAGGACACCTGGGCCGTTTCCACCTTTTGGCTATTCTGAATAATGCTGCCGTGAACATTGGTGGGCAAGTCACTGTAATTCCTTTTTACAGTTTCCCACACCTTGCAGTCTGGCGTGCTGCTTGGTGGAGGTGGAAAAGGTCAGGGCCCCAGGGGGAAGGAGGCTCATCCTAGCACCTCCTCCCAGGCTCTGGCAGGAGGGGACCACAGCCCAGACTCCTGCACAGCAACGTGGGCAGAGGTGGTGGCCCAGGATGGCAGAGGGACGTCCAGCAGGGACATTTGCAGGAGGGAAACTATGGTCAGATTTCCAACTACTTCTCTGCATAGAGAATGCAGCCCCCCAGGGAAGACGTGGTGGGGGAGGCGTGTCCATCTCACATGTTTGATAACTGTGTTTACAGTGTATGGTCTGGAAAGAGATGAACCAAAATGCCTCCAGTGATTATTCCGGAGGATGGAGTGGCAGGTGGTATTTACTTTCATGTCGGATAAAAACAGAACTATTTCTATTTTTAAGAAAATGATTGCCACGTTGATCATTCAGATAAAGAAATACCAAAATATTCTATTTTAGGGCTTGCATTCAAAATGCAGCCATTGCTAATGATCCGGTTCCACTGTCCCTTCTTTTAGCTCTGTCTAGCAAGAGCATTTTCGGCATCGGAGCTGTCACAGATTGTATTCAAGTTTTTCGATCCATTCATATCAGCTTTTACTGATCATGTCCTTAAAGATTTTTCGGTGGGATAGACAGAAATCTCATCATATAACATTGAATCCAAAAAGCAGACTATAAAACAGTATACCATAGAAACCCAATGACTTGAGATGTCTATCACACATATACACGTATACATGAAAGGGCTGTATAAAAATGGACTTTGCTTCTGGGCAATGGAGGGAGGAATGATTTTTTTCTTCTTTTCTAAATTTTTCATGAATTTTTAAGTTTACAGTAAGCATATATTGCAGAATCAGAAAAAAGCACCTTCTATGTGGGTGTAAAAGCTGAATGTACATATGTGTGTATCTGTATAAGATGTCCATGTACATAGTACATATATATTCTGTTTGCTCACGTGGTCTGTCCGGCACGAGCCCATCTGGCCAGAGAAAGTATCCAGTGTCACATTCTTACACTTGGCCTTGAGTGGTAGCTCATGTCAGGATCGTGGGGACCATGGACGAGCCGAAAAGGGCTTTCCCGCACCTCTGCTCTCTCAAGTATCCCATCTCTGTGCCTCCCTCTCCCACAAAAAGGAATATTTTTGTTGTTGCTGTTATTTCCTTATGTTGAAAGCAGTTCTCATTGGTAAGACTGGATCCCACTGCCTGGCCAAAAAAGGGAGCCCTTTTCAGACCTCTGCCCCTCTGGTTCTGTGGGCTGCAGAGATGGGGAGGAGGTTGTCACCACACAGTCTGGGAAGAGGACCTAACATTCTGTGTTGAGCTACTGATACTTTTGGATTAAAAAAAAAATCACATAGCAAAGAGGCTGACAAAGTGGCTCTTTTCTTCTCTTTGAACTCAATAGCAGTATGTTTTTTCTTTTTTAAAAATTTTAATTTCAGTATAGTCAACATACAGTGTTATATTAGTTTCAAGTGTACAATACAGTGATTCACCAATTCTGTGCATTACCCAGTGCTCCTTATGACGAGTGTACTCGGTCTCCTTCACCCATTTCACCCATCCCCCCACCCCCCTCCCCTCTGGTAGACATCAGTTTGTTCTCTGTAGTTAAGGGTTTTTTTGTTTGCCTCTTTTTGTTTGGTTGGTTTCTTAAATTCCGTATAGGAGAGAAATCATACGGTATTTGTCTTTCTCTGATTTATTTCATGTAGCATCATACCTTCTAGCTCCAGCCATGTTGCAAATGGCAAAATTTCATTCTTTTTTATGGCTGAGTAATATTCTATTGAACACACACACACACAGCCCCACACTTTTTTCCCATTCATTTATTGATAGACCCTTGTGTTGCTTCCATAATTTGGCTATTGTAAATAATACTGCAGTAAACATAGAGCTGCATGTATCTTTTTGAATTAGTGTTTTTGTATTCTTCGGATAAATACCCAGTAGTGGAATTACTGGATCATATGGTAATTCTATTTTTAAGTTTTTGAGGAAATACTCTACTATTTTCCATAGTGGTTGCACCAGTTTGCACTCCCACCAACAATGTGGAAGAGTTCTTTTTTCTCCACATCCTCACCAACACCTGTTGTTTTGTGTTTTTGGTTTTAGCCATTCTGACAGATGTGAGGTGATACCTTGTTATAGTTTTGATTTGCATTTCCCTGATGATGAGTAGTGTTGAGCATCTTTTCATGTTCATCTGCGTGTCTTCTTTGGAGAAATATCTGTTCATGTCTTCTGCCCATTTTGCAATTGGATTTTTTGGGGGGAGTGTTAAGTTGTATAAGTTCTTTATACATTTTGGATACTAACCCTTATCAGACATGTCATTTGTAAATATCTCCTCCCATTCAGTAAGTTGCCTTTTGTTTTGTTGATTGTTTCCTTTGCTGTACAGAAGCTTTTAATTTTGATGTGGTCCCAATAGTTTATTTTTGTTTCCCTTGCCTCAGAAGAACCTATCTAGAAAAAAGTTGTTATGGCTGATGTCAAAGAAGTTACTTCCTGTGCTCTCTTCTAGGATTTTTATCATTTCAGGTCTCACATTTAGGTCTTTAATCCATTTTGAGTTTATTTTAATGTATGGTGTAAGAAAGTGGTCCAGTTTCATTCTTTTGCATGTAGCTGTCCAGGTTTTCTCAACACCGTTTGTTGAAGAGACTGTCTTTTTCCCATTGCATATTCTTTCCTCCTTTGTTGAAGATTAATTGACCATATAATCATGGCTTTATTTCTGGGTTTTCTATTCTGTTCTGTTGATCTATGAGTCTATTTTTGATTAGTGTTTTGACTACTACAGTAGTGTATCTTAAAATCTGGGAATGTAATACCTCCAGTTTTATTCCTTTTCAAGATTGCTTTGGCTATTTGGGGTCTTTTGGGGTTCCACACAAATTTTAGTATTTGTAATAGTTCTGTGAAAACTTCTGTTGGTATTTTGATAGGGATTGCATTAAATCTGTACATTGCTTTGGGTAGTATGGACATTTTAATGATATTTGTTCTCCCAATCAATGAGCATAGAAAATCTTTCTCTTTGTGTCACCTTCAATTTCTTTCATCAACGTTTTATAGTTTTTTGGTTAAGTTTATTCCTTGATAGTTTTTTTTTTCGGTGCAGTTGTAAATGGGATTGTTCTCTTTTCTTTTCTTTTCTTTTCTTTTCTTTCTTTTCTTTCTTTTTTTTTTTTTTTAAAGATTTATCTATTTAGGGTTCCTGGGTGGCTCAGCTGGTTAAGCGTCTGCCTTCAGCTCAGGTCGTGATCTCAGCGTCCTGGGATCGAGTCCCACATCAGGCTCCTTGCTCAGTGGGGAGTCTGCTTCTCCCTCTGCTTGCTGCTACCCCTGCTTGTGTGAGCTCGCTTGCTCTCTCTCTCTCTGACAAATAAATAAGTGAAATCCTAAAAACAATATATTTCTCTATTTATGTTAGAGAGAGAGTGCATATGTGCTTGAGCAGAGGGGTGGGGCAGAGGGAGAGGGAGAACCTCAAGCAGACTCCCCACTGAGCATGGAGCCTGACATGGGGCTTGATCCCACAACCCTGAGATCATGACCTGGCCAAAATTAGGTTGGATGCTTAACCAATTGAGCCACCCAGGCACCCTGGGGATTCTTTTCTTAATTTCACTTTCTGCTGCTTCATTTTGGTGTATAGGAATGGAGTAGATTTCTGTACATTGATTTTGTATCCGTGACCTCACTGAATTCATTTATCATTTCTAGTAGGTTTTTGGTGGAGTCATTAGGGTTTTCTATATAGAGTATCATGTCATCTATAAATAGTGAAAGTTTTACTTCTTCATTGTCAATTTGGATGCCTTTTATTTCTTTTTCTTGTCTAAGGGCAGTACATTTTATTTTCACGTGTTTACTTTTGCATCTGTACTTCATTAGAAAAGGCTTTAGGGGCGCCTCGGTGGCACAGCGGTTAAGCGTCTGCCTTCGGCTCAGGGCGTGATCCCGGCGTTATGGGATCGAGCCCTACATCAGGCTCCTCTGCTATGAGCCTGCTTCTTCCTCTCCCACTCCCCCTGCTTGTGTTCCCTCTCTCGCTGGCTGTCTCTATCTCTGTCGAATAAATAAATAAAATCTTTGAAAAAAAAAAAAAGAAAAGGCTTTAAAGTGACATAACAGCATTTATAGTTTTTGGGTTTGGTTTCACTTGTTAAAATTTATAAATTTTGCCTTTCAAAAATTTACACATTAGTAAGATTAAAAAAAAGAAGAAGGAGGAGGAGGGAGAGGGGGAGGAGGAGGAGGAGAGAAATCAGAGAAAATGGAAACTAAAAGTAGAGGATGAGAGGACCAAAGAGAAAGTTCATGCCCAGAACACCTTTGGTGAGGTCCTGCCCAGTTATGAAGGTTGGGTGGGACACCCAGCCTGGAGTTCCCAAATGCTTGAAGAGAATCCCAAGCAGAAGACTCACCCTATAAGTGGTTCAGTGAGAGAACCATGAGGCAGTCTTGCTTTATGACTGTAACCATTTTAAAGCACTGTCAACAGATAGCTCAGACCATATGTTTGAATCACCTGCTGAAGGAAAGCTGCCCACGTACTAGACATTTATATTAAACATGGGTGTGTGTGTGTGTGTGTGTGTGTGTGTGTGTGTGTGTGTGTTACAGCCGTTAATCCACCCTAACTAATCCTCTTGAAGAGGGCACTCTGCAAGTTCCTTTGGAATTCTTTCTTTCTTTCTTTTCTTTCTTTTCTTTTCTTTTCTTTTCTTTTCTTTTCTTTTCTTTTCTTTTCTTTTCTTTCTTTCTTAAATCCTCCATCCCCAGAGAGCCTAGCATAAAGCCGTGCACCTAGTGAGCCTTCAGTAAATGCTGAGTGATTGATTTGGTCTAAAGGGATGAAATGGAGTCTTTGTGGTTTGTTTTCAGTAGCACCCAGTATACAATTCCGTGCTATCCAGTCACTTTTAATAAAGGCTCTTGTCCTTAAGGAACTTGAGGCCCACGTATTCCTAGAAAGTGGAGATCTAAGGGAAAGAAATAAAATTGGTATGTCCAAAAATGCATTTAGGATTTCACGGAGAGATACTCATCTCTTTAATCCTGGAGGTTATTGAATGTAATGAGGGCTTAAGCGGATCTGAAACAGGGCTATGAGCTGGGAGGAGGCTGGGGCGTGTTGGTCCACCTCTGTGGCAAAGCATGTGCCCTCCATTTCCTTGCCTTAAAATGAAGTCAGTAGTTCCCAAGTGAAATTCTATGAATTAAGGTGCATTGACTACCACTGGATTACAAACATATCTAGATGCCCCCCCATATGATTTTTATGCACAACCAGATTTGGGAACTATGGCACCAGGGAGTTAGGTGGCCTTAACCAGTGGGTCTTGTCTTCTATAACATGGAAACATAGTTTTCCTTTCTTGACCTCAGGTGGTAGAATTTGGAACTGGAAAGAGATGTAGGATTGAATAATCCATCTCTGGGTGGGGGGGGAGAAGAAAAATGCATGACAACAACCACAAAACACCTTTAGCTAGTCCAAAGATGAAATGGAAAAATAAACATGTTTTAAGACAACTGGGTAGAGGAAATATTTTCTTTGACAGGAGATGAGAGAATTCATCAAGTGTTATTAAACAAGGAAGTCAAAGTTCCAGTTGCAGGAACTTAATAAATATTTGTTGATTAACTGATTTATGTGCTTATTCAAGCAAAGAAGGAATTTTATTGCTGTTTTAAAGTAAGGATTTCTAATTGTCCATTCAGGATAAAAATATGCCTTGTGTTTCCCTGAGCAACCTTAACTATCTATTCCATTATTCAAACAAACACTCAAAAGGATTTAATGTATCCTTTGGCAACCAAAGATAGAACTCCCACTTAAGCTTCTTTCAAGCAGATATTAGTGGTTATTTAGTTATTTTAGTTATTGACAAATATTAGGTGATCCATGCTCTGTGTTTGACAAAGTGAGTTTGAATTCTGCCCCCACTCCCCACCCCAGGAATTTCGGGCAGCACTTACCCTTTTGGAGGTGGCTTCTTTCCTTGCCCCTGGGTGTTTACCCTGCTGCTGAGTGAAACTCAAAGGATTTGCAAAATAGAAAGGATCCCAGGTTCCTTCAAGAGTGCAGCCACCAGAAGAACTATTGATTCTGAAATTGAGCGATTTCCAGTGGTACAAAGAATTGGCATATTATAGTCATTAGACTATGTCTTCTATTCAACACATTCCAAATTGTTTTCTATTCAAAAATATTCAAAATGTATTTTTGTTCAGTGTATTCAAAATGTTCATTCTTCAAAAAGTATTCCCCAGTGAGCCAGTAGCCCCCTCTCCATCGGTTCTTCCCACCTTTATACTCAGGCCTTGGAGGGCACTTGAATGTTATTTGCTCTAAGTTGTCCTCATTGGAACCATGTTGGACATTACGTAAATTTTAAATAACGCTATGTAAAAGAGTCATAAGATATCACCGAATAGGCAACACTTAAAATAGTGCAAATTCCTCCACATTTGTGTGCTTTGTCCAGAATGGCATAACACAACCAGCGCACCAACTTAGTGAAATTTAAACCCCTTTTTGTCCTTTGTCGGGTGGCTGCTTACATTAGCAGTAAACAGAACCCCCCCCCCCCACGCCTTGGTCACTGTCATGGTGAGCCATGGTGGGAATGTGGGGCAGAGGCTGTTGTGAGTGATTTTGGTGACGATAGTGCCATTATTTTAACATGCATTGTTTAAATAGTTTGACATCTTTTCTATCCTTGATTGGAACATCTAAACTTATAAAGTAGCGGTGCGACAAATGTGCTATTGAAATGAGGTCAGATGCAGTAGATAAAGAAGGCCTGGCAGTGGCCATGGCCTTCAGTGCTGTTCATTTTGGGGAAAGACAGCAAAACAAAAGGGATGTTGCTAGGACTTTTTTAAAAAAGCATCATTAAAACAGAATTATGCCACTATCGTTACAGATTTGTATGCTCTGAGAACACATCTCCTGGCCCATTTTGTGATTTTAACTATAAGAAAATTATACTTGAATTAGGTGAGTCTCGCATGATGTAGTTCTTCAGGAATGCAGTTGTCTTGTGACTATCGTGTGGGCTCCCCCTCGATTGCAATCTCTTGAAGAGGAAGCAGAGACCATCTGTTATTTCTATATTCCACACTCCAACCACCTCATAACAATGACGATGGCGACATTGTTACAGAAGTTCAGTGTTTACAAAACAGTGGTCTCAACTCACCCTCCTGATGACCCTGGGAGGTGAGTTTCCTTATTTTCCCCATTTTACAGACGGGGCCCCCCAGAGGTGTAGAAAGATTCACTGATTTGCTCACCTCACTCCGCAAGGAGTGGCACAGAAGCAAGCTTCCAGATTGATCCTGGAACTGGGAACCTACAGGACACCTGAATGGACTTGCAACATTTCCTTCAACTCTGAATTGCTAGGTCAGATTCCTCCCTCTGTATATAGGTATGTTCTAGCAACAGGGAGGATGGAAACCTCTCTGTTAGTTCACAGGGTAAGGAAAGACCAAAGAAAGAGACAAAACGCTCCAGATTGGTAGGTGGCTGTTTTAATAAGCAAGGGAATTTCTTTACAAGGACCATCTTGGGCAGCCGTAGGAAAAGTAGATCTCCATACCTGACTACCCTATCTTAGAAGTTTATAGAGAGGCCTTAACTCGGTTCAGTCCAAAATATCATCCAGATGGTCTCAACAGCACATCAAGGCTATGTTCTTGGGGAAATTGCTAGCATGGGGAAGTCAAGCAGAACATGCCAGGGGAGGGGGTGAGGAGCCTCTGATTGCTTGAGTTCAGCTTATGGGTCAACCAGTGGTCACATCCTTTCTGTGACCTCCTCCAACACTGTCGCTATGTCCCGTCTGCATTATCTGTGACTGTGGCCCTGTATCTGTTTCCTTGGGGATTTACTTAGTTAAGAAAGCAGTTTCATCTGGGGTTGGCTGGTGATCAAGAAGTTTCCCTTGTGTGCATGGAAGTGTCCAGTGCATGGAAATGAGTCTCTGTGGAGATGGTAAGGAGAGAAAGATTACAAGCCATGTCAGAGCAGAACTGTCATAGCTATGGGTCCCAGCGAGAACAGCAGAAAAAGTCAGTACTCTTTCTCATCCTAACCAATCATGAGATCTTGGACAGGCCTTTAACCTCCCTGGGCCTTAATTTCCTTATTTGCAAAATAAGGGTAACACTTATTTCAACTACCTTATAAGATTGTTGTGAAGGATGGGAATGTTTTCTTTCTAGAGCATGCCGTGGAAGGCAGAACAGACTCAGGACTTAATGGGAGCACACAGGCAGGAAGCCTTCGCCACCCTGCCAACACCTCCACCCATCCAGTCTTCCACAAGCTCCTTGGTGTGCATGGGCAGGATTTTGTTGTTTATTTTGAAAAAAAGTGAACTCAGCGCTTTGGATTCAGAGAACAAATAACAAATGTGATAGCTGGTTAAAGAAACTGAAATACATATTGATAAACAAACATACTTTATTAGTTTTTACAGGTAGGAAATTATGTCTCCTTCTAGTCTATAAAATCTATAAAATTATCTAGGTATAAGGAGTGAAATCAATTCAAAAGAATTTATTTCGGGGATGTCCAGAATTAGTAATTGAGATGCATTCATGAGGAATCACCTCTTCTTGCCCTGAAATGTACAGAGGGTAGAGTTGGGTAGGGGACTTGTCCTGCCCTGGGGAAGGAACTGGACAAAAGTCAAAGCACCCCTTATCCTCTCCCCAGGCCACCCCCAGGCAGTACCTTGTCCTTTTGTGTCAGCCCCTCTTCCACAGTGTCTCTAGTGTGCATGGAACTTCATGAGTCAATAAAATTGGGGCAATGGTTATACACAGTGGGATTTGCACGAGGGAAGGAGAGCAATAAGTTTTATCTTGTGGCCAGTTGTTTCAGGCTGCCTGGAGTGCCATGTTGGAAATGAGTCTCAAGCAAGACCTGGTCTGGGGCAGAGAATCATGAGCACCCACTCCGCATAGCTGCATCCCTTCTCTCGGGCCTCGAACTCCCTTGAGATGGTCCTGGCTGGCAGTCTATGGCAACAAAGCTTCTCTGTTTTGTTCTAGACACACTAGAATTGCAAGCATATATAGACCACTCTCAGAGAGAGACAGAGACAGAGGTTTATTATAGGAATTGACCTATGTGGTTATGGAAATGGAAGCGTTGGCCTGAGAATTGGGGGCCATTTGTGTAAATCTTGGTCTGAGTCCAAAGGCCCAAGAACCAGGAGTACCAGTGTCTGAGAGCAGAAGACGGGTGTCCCAGCTCAATGAGAGAGAGAGAGAGAGAGAGCGCCTATTTGCCCTTCCTCTACCTTTTTGTTCTATGAGCGCCCTCAACAGATTGGATGATGCCCATTACTGAGGGCAATCTTCTTTACTCAGTCCACCTAGCCAAATGCTAATGTCCTCTGAAGTCACACTTGTAGACACACCCAGAAGCCTGCCGTCTAGGCTTTCCTAAGCCTAGTCAAGTTGACATATAAAGTTAACGATCACAGCGTGCGAGTTTGTTTATTGAGTACAGTGGCCTTCTATCTTCTTCATTGTATAAATTGTGTAAATGTGGAGGTCACAAAATCCTCAAATTGCAGATGATCTAGTAAAGTTCTAGACACCCCTCTCCCCACCACACACACATTTAGCACCTTTAGTACTCACCATTCTGAGGTTAAGAGAGAAGGCCCAGGGAGATCACTTGACTTGCCTGGGGCCACCGAGCTAAGTAGTAGAAGGGCCAGACCAGAACCATTTCTGCGTACTGCTCTGTCTTGGGATGTGGCTTGCATGACCCGGTTCCTTCTCAGATGGGACAGACCACAAGGATCAGAACATGGGACTAAGCGTGCCTACCAGAATGAGACCGAGACCTGGAGAACACTTTGAGAGAGTTTTGCTAAGAGCAGGTACAGTCTGGTAAACAGTGAGGTCTCTGAAGGTTGTGGCTGCAGAATGAGGTGTATAACCAATAGCCGTTGGAACCCAAGGACAAGCTGGGAGCAGGTGATGTTGGGAGATCTTGCAGGCAGGTGGTGTTTGGTGCCCTGGTGGCAGGGAGCAGGTCCCAGGTATGGGCCATTTTCTAGGAACCAGTGTCCTATCTCTGGGAGGGTTTCTGGCACTAGGAACTCAGAAACTCAGTCCCACAGGGACTGAAGTGATTGACAAGAGACAAACATGGATATTCAAGCTTAAGAAATAGGATGGGCGGGGCGCCTGGGTGGCTTAGTCATTAAGCGTCTGCCTTCAGCTCAGGTCATGATCACAGGGTCCTGGGATTGAGCCCCTCATTGGGTTCCCTGCTCAGTGGGAAGCCTGCTTCTCCCTCTCCCACTCTCCCTGCTTGTGTTCCCTCTCTTGCTGCCTTTCTCTCTGTCAAATAAACAACTAAAATCTTAAAAAAAAAAAAAAAAAAAAAGAAAGAAAGAAAGAAAGAAAAGAAATAGGACAGGAACCCAAAGATCAGGTGAAAGATGGGGTTCATTTTGGGGAGGAAAGCAAGCACATACAAGGCAGGGGCCAGAAAAGGGTGTCAGTGTTGGGCTACACCCACAGGGCTGTGGACAGGGCTGGCTCCAGAGGCCAGACTGAAGTTGAGCCTACAGATTTGGGGTGTTTAAAGAGGGTGGTACAGGGACAAAGGTGAGGATTGCTAACAAGGCAGAATGTTGCCCTGACTTTGAGCCCAGTGCTCTTTTCTATTAAATATTTATCTGTTAGCAATTCTGAAGAGCTGGAAACTGTTCACCCTTGTACCTAAAAGCCACAAATCAAAGAAAGGGTAAAGAGATGAGCTTTAGACTTGGCCCTGCTAGGTTGGGAAGAGCAGTTGTATTTACCCAGATTTGGTGATTTTATATTGGATAGCTCAAGCAAAGGACGCTCATCGCCCTCACATGATTCTTCCATGGCCAAGCTTCAAGTTCTGCACAAATCATAGAAAAATAGGCACTTAAAAAATGTAGCATGTCATCCCCTTAAAAAGTCAAGCAGGGCATAAAATGTAGGGGTTTAATCAGATAATTGTCACTGTGCAGGAGGAGGGGAATTGAGACCCATATCAGAGGTAGGATAGACGAGGGGGAAGAAAACTGGCCTTGGGATCAGAAGACCTGGGTTCTGAGCATGACTCTGTCCTTGTAATTACTCCAAGCAATGCCCTCATCTATGACCTGGGGCCAAAACCCCAGAAAGGGGTAAGGATTAAATGGAATCATGCCTTTGCAATTGCATTGAAGGACGGTGCAGAGAATTATTCCCCTATAATTTAAGTCCACAATCCCTTCCTTCTTTCTCAGCTCTTTAGACAGTCTTAACTGAGTTGAGCAGAGTACTCCACTTGATTTGGCCTGTGTAGACTGGGCCTTGTGACTGATTTTGCTGTTCCAGAGACTTCGCCTATGTCCAATCACACTTGCCCTCTCAGAGCACTAGAGAAAGGCTAAAATTCCTCTCACTATCTCTGCACCGAAAATTATTGGGATCAAGTCATATCAAACTAGGAGTGAGGGAAGTTGTTGAGATCCAAGAGAAGAGAATGAATGACATTCACATGGAATCCCCATAACTCCTTTGTGATTCCCCCATACAGACTCTCTCTCACCCTTAGTTCTCCTGCGGACACATCCACTGCCCACCCTTGTGGGGCAGGTAGCTCAAGCTGGACTCTCTTCTGAGAGTTGTCAGGACATTGCCCTCTGCAATTGGCCAAAGCCAACTGGCAAGGAACTGACCATACTAAGCACTGGCGTGGTCCAGCACAGGAATCAGAGAAGGTCTCAGTGGGCCCTTTCAGAGAAGATAACATTTATTTCCTGGGCAGTTCTGTATGTCTGGCACTGTGCTATCTGCTTTACATATGTATTTATTCTCAGAAAAACCTTGAAGGAAGGGTATGTTATTACAGAAGTGCGTAAGAGGGGGATGGTAGAAGCTAAGTGGTTTGGTTAATGTTGCCAGCTAGCAGGTAGCAGAGCAGAATTCAAGCCCAGGTCGTCTTG
This sequence comes from Ursus maritimus, assembly GCF_017311325.1. Taxonomy (NCBI): domain Eukaryota; kingdom Metazoa; phylum Chordata; class Mammalia; order Carnivora; family Ursidae; genus Ursus; species Ursus maritimus. The sequence goes on along the minus strand of NW_024425341.1, from coordinate 35,179,005 downwards.
AGAGCAAAGCCCATGCTGTTTATATGACACCACACAGCCTCCTTCTCAGAGAAGTGCTAATGAACTTGGCTCAGGGGGTAGGGCCATGTGCTGGAGCAGAAGAATCAAAGCCCGTTAGATGAAAGCCAAGAGTCCAATACTGACAACTTAGACCCTCCCTTCCCTCTTCTTGTCCCTCTCCTCCTCCTTGTTCCTTTACCAGTCTGGGAGACCCCTAGTTCGGGGGAGCTTGGGCTGGGTCCGGAGGTGTATCCAGAGAGTGAGCTCAGCTCCGTAGACCAAACAAATGAACCAGAGTTGTGAATACAATCCCACAAGGAGTCGCTGGATGTGCACCAAGCACTCAGCCGGACAGCTTGCATCTTCATTAGGGAGCAGGATATTCACCCCACCTTGTTAAATGACAATCAGGGCTATATGTGACCGGAGGTCAGAAGGAGGGCTCCAGACAGCAGGGGCTCCGTCTGTGGTTGAGATCAGAGGAGGCAGTGCGGATGAAGGAAAGGCTCCCACTAGGCGCAGGGACCCCATCCAACTTCACCTTATGCACTGTCTGGCTCAGAATGAATGTTCGTTGAATGACAGCTGATAACTGAAGGGTGGTTTGAATTCAGATAGGAAGAAGTGAGTTGAGGTGACTGTTTGGGAAAGAGGGAAAATACCAAAGAACTCTTAGAGGCAGGAGTAAGTGGGAGGAGGGGAGGCAAACACTGGGGTTCATTTGGGGAAAGGAGCTGGGACACCATTGGTAGCTGTGTTACACTGACAGACGCCAGGCTATGAGCACCTAAAAGGTGTGTTCTGTGCCTGCAGGCCTGTCCCACAAGCAGGCACTCTGGCATCTCCGCTTGGGTGTCTAACAAGCAGCTCAAACTGAACTTGTTACCTTGTAGTTGACAGGCAGTCTATCCTTCCATTTTCTCATGACCCCAATCTTGGAGCCATTCTTTACCCTTCCCTTTCTCTCACCAACTACACCCAACACAGGAGGAAGGAAGATTGGCTCTACCTCCACACTCAGTCTAGATTCTAGAACGCAAGCTCTTTTACTGCTCATCTTCCATTGTTCTGTGGCGTTCTCAGAGATCTAGACATCCGTGGAAGGCGGAGGGGGGCGGGGCATGTGATTCTTTGGTGACCAGGGATATGTTTTCAAAATAACTATTCATTTTCAGAGCCCAATTAAAAGCTTTGTATGTTCCCCTTAGCGGGCTTTTCCTCAGCATTTATTTCTAGCCTGGGCTGATGTCATTGATAAAATGAATGCAGAGATGAGTCAGTGGTTGAGTACGGTGACAGGCCCTCAGTGAGAACTACTAAATTAAGCTAGCAGTCGCCTCTTAAGTTCAATGTAAAAACAGAGGTGGGGGGAAAAAATATCACAGAAAGGAAGAGGCCCAGAGGAAGATAATTTTTGGTCTGTCTTAGAGAACAGATTTGTGCCGAGGGGCCCAAAATAATACATAATTGGCAGGATTCTTGTCAACTCTGCTACTTTTGTCCCAGCAGAATTACATGTCAGTTGTGTAAACTGCTATAAATAATTATTGGTTTTGCAAAAATTATATCCAGACAAAAAAGCTGGTGTCCTGTGGGAGCTACGTCTCAGAAATATCCGGATTTGGACACTGGATTAACAGCCTCCAAAACCTGCACCACAGTCTGCAATCACTGAAGTGTTGCAACAGCACAAATGCAGGCACCCCCTCCTTCCCCCCAAAATGTGTGTGGTAGGGGAGCTGCATGAGTCTCGACAAGACACAGCTGTGTTTAAGCTGGAAATGGCAGTCTTATGAAGCAATCTATGCCACCTCCCACTCAACTCAAGAAAATAGAATATGACCAAATGAAAGGACTTTTTTTTTTTTTTTAAGATTTTATTTATTTATTTGACAGAGATAGAGACAGCCAGCGAGAGAGGGAACACAAGCAGGGGGAGTGGGAGAGGAAGAAGCAGGCTCATAGCGGAGGAGCCTGATGTGGGGCTCGATCCCATAACGCTGGGATCACGCCCTGAGCCGAAGGCAGACGCCCAACCGCTGTGCCACCCAGGCGCCCCGAAAGGACTTTTTTTTGTTGTTTGTAACCAGTTCATTCAACATATCTTGAAAGAACGTACCACTTGTCAGGAGCTAGACGCTAGGGATACAGGACAGACACCATTCCTGCTTTACAGAACTTACAGTTTCAGATAAAATACCTGGAAAGTATGGTAAGAACTGTGAAGGAAACAGAAAATAAGAGCATTGGACTGTGAGAAAGAGAGAGAGAGAGAACAGGGAAAGTCCCTTTGCAAAGGGGAAAAGGAGACCAAACAGATGAGGAGTTGCTGGCCATGCGAAGACTAAGAGCAAGACCATTCCAAGCAGAGGAAACAGCGTGTGCAAAGGTCCTGAGGGGAAAATGACATGCCTGCTATTGAAGTAGAGGGAAATATAGAGATACAAATCTGCAAGTCACACAGAGAATTACGGATCCATGGACAACAAGTTTGCCAAACACCATTATTTTATATTTTCTACAGTTTAGACAGTCTTATTTCCTTCTCTAAAGTCTCACAGGAAGCCAGTGCAAGGACTAGAACCCAGAACTCTGGACTATTCTATATTACCTAACCCTCTTGACAACCAAAGAGAACAATTTGAATTTCCTCATTTTTGTTCTTCCAAGATATTAGTAGCTCTGTGTGTCATACAACAAGCAATTTGCAGATTTGGAAGAGATAGAGGAGGTCATTTTATGTCATTGCCTTCATTCATTCATTCTTTCACTTAACTTATTCAGCTGGTCAGGGATGTCCTCAGGGAAGCTCAGGAGCCCACAGCTTTGCTATTTTGCTGGCCACTGCACTTTGTTATGCTGGTCTTATGTCCTGTGTGCTATCTGTAGCCTCCTCTAGACCCAGAGCTCCGTGAAGAGGTCAGAATCTATCCTGCCTCAACACTTAGCCCAGGACATAAAAGGTGCTCAGTTAACACTGGTGGAAAGCTGAATGAATGCCTGAGTGGATGACTGAATAAATGAAGGTTGAATATGCTCCATTCTTAATTGGAAAACTCACCTGTGAGAACATAGTTGTATTCGTGCATGCCGCAGTCTTGTCTTCAAACACTGCCAATGGGAAGTTGATATATCATTAAATGCTTATCCACCATAAAGACCATTAAAATCCAGTAGTCAATTTTACAGTAATTGTGGTATTCACAAATATTTTCTAAATTTTATTTCTCATTGTTTCCAATAGATAATATATACACATGATTTCAAAGTCAAAGCAATATAACAAGGGGTACTTTGTGAAGTCTTACTCCCGCCTGTCTCCGGTTACTCTGTTCCCCATGCCCCATACCCCCACTAGGTAGGTAGGGTGGGGTAGGGTGACCCTACAGTCAGGTGTGTCTAGGACAGTCCTAAGTTGTACCTACTGTCTTGGTATAAATATTAATGGGGATCCCTTTCCCTTTCAAAAATACCCATTTGGACAAAAAATAATATGGTTACCCTATCTATAATTAACTACTTTCACTACTTTCTTCAAACTTTTCTTTATGTAGAATCAAGCAAATAAGAATATATATTCCTATTTCCCCCTCTTTTTGTGTTCTTTTCAGCATCTTGCTTTTCTCCTTAATGATTTGGAGCCTTCCCTGTAACACAACATAGGGGTGGTCTACTTCCTTCTCCCTGCATGTAACATGTGCAGAGCAAGGAGGAACTTCTGGCAGAACTCAGCTCAGGGTCAAAGGAAGAGGGGCAGAAGTAACTACAGTCAATAAGCAACTTGGCAACCTGAACAGCGGAGGAAGGTGGACTCCTCCTCCTCCTCCTCCCCTCCCCCTCCCCTCCTGTGCAGAGCATGGGCATCAGCACAGGTCAGCCCCGGTGACAGCAGGGGGCTGGCCAGGTGGAGTGTAGGCGGAGGACCTGGGCCACTGCCCAGAGAGATCTGGGAAGTGCCTTCGATGTCCAAGGGGGTTGTCAAATAGGCAGTTGCAGATTTGGTTCTGGAACTCAGGGGAAACGTAGGGACTGGAGAGACCTGCTTGGAGTCATCCTACACTGACAGTATTTGAAGCCAAGAGACTGTGTGAGATCACCTTGGAAAGAACACACAGAAAGAAGAGAAGAGGCCCCAGGACTAAGCCCCAGGACACCCCAACATGTGGAGGACAGGTTCTATCTATGTAACACTGAAACAGCCAGAATGTGAATAGGTTTACATTTGTGAACAAATTAATTGAAGGGCATTGGGGGTTATGTGCCCACCTAGAACAGAACCGGCCATTCTAGTCCCCCTACCAAATCCTGGACAGTCAGCTTGACTGGGAGCTTTGCCACACAAGTGCTTGATAGATGTCTATTTGATGAACAAATGTGTACATTAATAAATAAATCCTTCCATGGTCTGGGGAGAATTTAGACCAAATTTCTCATTGTTGTTACATTTTCTCCACCCACTTACATGCTTCCTCTCCATTTTTCTCACTTTGCAGGTAATGTCTAGAAACATACCTTTTAGGTATGTTTGTTTGTTTGTTTATTTATTTAGATTTATTTTGTTCGAGTGGGAGGAGCAGAGGGAGAGGGAAGAGAGTCTTAAGCAGACTCCACGCGGAGCATGGAGCCTGAGGCAGGGCTTGATCTCATGACCCTGAGATCACGACCTGAGCTGAACCCCGGTCGGAAGCTTAACCAACTCTGCCACCCAGGAGCCCCCCAAAGACTTTTAAATAAAGGGACCTCCTTGGGGCGCCTGGGTGCCTCAGTCAGTTAAGCATCTGCCTTCCACTAGAGTCTAGAGTCTCAATCTCGGGTCCTGGATCAAGCCCCACATCAGGCTCTATACTCAGCACAAGTCTAGCTTCTCCCTCTCCCTCCGTGATCTCTCTTGCTTTCGTGGTCTTTCAAATAAATAAATAAAATCTTTTTTTTTTAGAGGGGGCCATCCTTCCTTTTACTTACCTCAATATTAAATTACACTTTGGCATTTTATTTCTAATTTTCCAGCTGTACTAATTTCATTTTTTCCATCCAGACCTTTTGCGAAAAATATCAGATAGGAACAATTCCCTTCATAGCCTCTCCAAGGACAGTAACGGAAGCGCAGTACCTGAGGATAATTAAGAGCCAGGACCACACGGTCTTGCTCCTTTTCCCAAATAGAGATTTGACCTCCATAATGACCTCTGCGTGTGATTTTTATTAAAAGGAACCAGCAGGTTTCCTTGTACTGTAACAACATGCACAATCTCTTGAATTGCAGCGTCTATTTAGATCACAGTGGAGTAGAGCACCTGACTGTTAGTTATCTCTAGTTGACAGGAACACCCATCACTGAAAGGAGAGCAGAGAAACAGGTAAGAAATATATGCACAAGAAAAAAATGTATTGTGAAATATTTCCATGCCAATAAATACAGCTCTACCTTATAATTTTTATGACTTCAGAGTTTCTATTTTATAAATTTTGAACTCCTTAACCAACCTAGATTCTTGGACATTGAATTTTTCCTATCATAACATCTGTTGTACACAGTTCGAACTGCAGTCTGGTTATTTCTTGAGATAAATTCTTAGAAGAGGGTTGGTAGATTACGGATGTGCTTTTAATGGATTTTTGACATGTACTACCAAAGTGTTCTTCAGAAGTGTGGTACCAACATATACTCCTACTATCAGTGACCCCTTTTCCTACCCCATTGCTAACTGAGGCATTATCATTCTTTGAAATTTTTGTCAGTTATTTGGGTGAAAAAGGTAGATTTGTGGATAATTACATTAAAAATTATATTTTTTTAAAGATTTTATTTATTTATTTATTTATTTATTTATTTATTTATTTATTTATTTATCAGAGAAAGAGAGTGCACAAGCAGGGAGAAGCAGGCAGAGAGAAGCAGGCTCCCCGCTGAGCAGGAGCCTGATGTGGGACTCCATCCCAGGACCCTGGGTTCATGACCTGAGCCAAAGGCAGATGCTAAACTGACTGAGCCATCCAGGCATCCCCAAAGTTACATTTCCTTGCTTACGTCTTTTACATTTTGTTCAAGTCCAAATTTATCAAGCTGTTAAAGATGCAACCATAAAAATGCAACCTAGTGTGCTTCTTTCACAGGGTGACTTGTATAGTGGCAGATTTCCCAACAGGCTTTCACAAGTGTCTTCAGACCAACATCTGGGCAGTCACACAGCAAGATCACGGGTGTAGCTGAAATCTGAGCCTATTCCCAACCCTTTACTTCTTGACTGAAACCGTGGTCTTCCACAAGACAGCAGAATAGTGTCTTAAGGCTGAGGAAATATATACCTCTTTTTTATTTTTATTTTTTTAAGATTTTATTTATTTATTTGACAGAAGAAAGACAGCCAGCGAGAGAGGGAACACAGGCAGGGGAAGTGGGAGAGGAAGAACAGGCTCCCAGCGGAGAGCCCGATGTGGGGATCGATCCCAGAACGCTGGAATCACGCCTGAGCCCAAGGCGAGGCGCTTAATGACTGAACCACCCAGGTGCCCCTATACCTCTTTTAAACAGAGTTCAACTAATGATTAAAGACCTTTGCTGTTGGAAGTGTTCAGGAAAAAACAACCAAAACCCACAAAACCCTGAAAAACCACAGAAATGAGGGCACCTGGGTGGCTCAGAGGGTTAAGCGTCTGCCTTGGCTGAGGTCATGATCCCAGGGTCAATCGAGCCGCACATCAGGCTCCTGCTCCAGCGGGAGCCTGCTTCTCCTCTGCTGCTCCCCACTCATGCTCACTCGCTCTCTTTGGATCACTCCTCTCTCTCAAATCTTAAAAAAAAAAAGAAAGAAAGAAAGAAAGAAAGAAAGAAAGAAAGAAAGAAAAGAAAGAAAGAAAAGAAGAAACCAGAGAAATGAGAACGTGAAATTGCCAACTTCACAACTTTGTGAAAAGCAGTTCCAACAGCAAGAGCTCTCCCTTTCTGGGCCAAAGATCAATCAAGAGCCTACTCTCACACATCCCGTCTAACAATTCGGTAGGAAACTTTCTAACTCTAAGATGATTAAAGGTTTCTTCTGTAGCGCCTGCAGTTTGGGTTGGTGGCTTATTCTTCTGTCTCCGCTTACTGATGTCAAGTGGTGCGAGCTTTGGCTTCCCCTGTCAGGCACCCAGGTTTGTTTAGGTCAGTTGCAAAAATGGGTTGAAGGCTTTGGAGGCTTTAGAGGATTACAAGCGATCGCCTGTCGTGGCTACAAAATCATAAAGAGGCATTTTATCACACATGCCATGAAGTGCTTGGGTTTTCTCTGTAAAAACAGAAATTGTTACATTGCATCTGGTCACCTTTTCCTTAAAAAGGTAGAAAAAGACCTACTTCCAATCCAAGTGGGTATTGAGTATTCAGAGAGTGAATGCCTTCGGAGTGAATTGCTTGTACAGGGCAAGGGAATGCAGGCCAAATGCTGCAGAGAATTGAGAAAACAAACCTACTAAAGGGTTGAAAAAGTCTGGCAAAGTGTTCAAAACACAATAATGAACACTTCACTTACAATAAAAATGCGCTTCAGCCACCAGCGTCAATGGTGTCCCTATCCAGATGTCTTCTCCTCCCCAGCACAGGCCTCAGTGAATGCCCTCCCATCTGGTCCTCCAACACCCAGCAGGGACAGCCCCTCAGGACAAAGGACAAAAGCTGCATCTTAGAGCCAGGAAGGACCTCAGAATGTCTTACATACAAATTCCTTGGAGGTTAACAGCCAGCCCAGAGGAGTACACTGGACATCTAGCCGGGCCATTGTCCTTCTGAGATGCTCCCCCACCCCCACACCGGGCACCTCTCAAGCCCCTCTCCAGATCCGCTGCTCCTCTGTGGGAGTGGGAATCATTCTCCATACATGTTAAAATGTATTGACAGATGAAATATAGGATGTCTGGGATTTCCAAGGATGGGGAGACCTTGGTGGGGACATAGATGAAGCCAAGTTGGCCATGGTGGTCATTTTCAAGCTGATCACGAATACACGGATACATTATTATATTATTCTCTCTACCACACCTTGTTTGAAAACTTTCATAATAAAATACTTTTTAAAAATCATGAGACAGTAAAAAAAAAAAACACAAGAAAGGAAAAAGAAATCCTCCCTAAAACTCAGGGTAGTGAGGAGCTAGGAGCTTCCTACAGAGCATTGATCAGTTGTCCTACACACGGCTTTGGTCAACAACTACAGACAACAGTGGTAATGACCAGAATGATGACATGTGAAAAGACGGGTACAGAGAAGCTCAGTAGATAATAAAGGCAGTTCAGGACTCCACCCTCTACCGGGTGCTTCAACCGATTCAAAGCAGGTGGCCCAAGACCACAGTTTTGAGAAACCCTTCACTCATGAGTTACAGAACATGGTCTGATTTCTAGCTTCCAGTTGGGTGAATTTCCTTTATTCTAGCCACTCTAACAGTAGGACGTGAGCAATTAACTCAATGTATCTCAATAGCCCAAAGGATCTAAAAAGTGTGATGACAGGTAAGTACTTAAATACTACATCCCTCATTACTCTCCCCCAACATATTTATTGATAGAACAGCCTTCGTAGTTCTTAAAAATCTTAGTGTATCAGCCAAAAGAAGCACCGCTGGCTAGCTAACCATTTTATTAGAGATTTAGTAGAAAACTATTTATTATTGAGAAAAAAATGAGGAAAATACTGAAAGTTCTTAGTATTCATGAAGGTATTTGATTTAAAGAATTGTTAAAACTTATCATTTATAGAAAGAAAATATTAATATGCTAGCATTTCTTTGGCAGTTCTAGAGACCAGGTCAGGTTCTGGGGGAAGAGGTAAACCACTATCCCCTCCAGAACACAATTCTAATTGGGTCAAGTTGTGTAATCTGTGAGTTATTTAAGAGCAGGGTTGCAGGGAAACAGGATCTCTCATACCTTTTTAGGATTGCAGAATGCCACAACTCCAGTGGAGGGAAATTTAGCATACCTATCAAAATTACAGACGCATGTGCCATTTGACTCAGTAATCCTCTAGACACAACTTCACACATTAAATGATACAGCCTTGCTGCTTTTGTTATAATAGCAAACAATTGAATAATATGAAGCCCATCAGTAGCAGAGTGGTTAAATAAGTCATAGTTGTCCAAACAATGGAGGACATGTAGCTGCTATATAAATAAATAAGAAAGAGAGAGAGAGGAGGAGGGAGTTAAGATGGCGGAGAGTAGGAGACCCCTTTTACAGCCGCAAGTCGATGGATAAGTATCAGACCAGCCTAAACAACCACAGAACCAGCCTGAGATGCAGGAAGATGCATCTGGATCTCTACAAAATGAACATCTCCAGCGCTGGGTATTGAGAGTGCGGGGAGCCGCAGGAAACCGTGCACAGATATCGGAAGATAAGGAAGGGGAGGAGCCGCCGCGTGGCGCCCGGGAAGCGGTACCACTTGCACGAGGCGGGTGGGGCTCGCGGACGGGCTGCGACGGCACCCGCAAAACACAGACTGAGACCGTGAGCGGTGCGCGCGCCACCAGGCATCTCGCGACACCGGAATCCCGGTGCGCTCACGGGATCCAGACTGAGCCGGGAGCTCCGGAGCGCGGGGCGGCTGGCGGCTGGCGGCATTAAAGCACAAAGGACAGAATGCGCCGGCCTGGTGAGGGCTGGGACGCTGGGTGGGCGCACACTCCCGGGACGCTGCAGGGTTGAGCAGCACCAACAGTAAAAAGAGTTAAAGAGGCCAGAACATTAGTAGAGAACGGGTCCGCAATCCCTCTGTTCTGTGACAGAGGCTGATTGGCCGCTGCTGCTCTGACTCTCAGAAGAGGCACAGCAAACCGCCAGGGAAAGCCGCCAGAGAACAAAAGCCTGGAAATACCGGCTCAGGAGAGTGCCCAATCCCATCCCCCTCGCAGGGGCGCGAGACTCTACCCAAACAGGGTTGCCTGAGTATCGGCGCGGCGGGCGCTCCCAGAAGCAGGCTGAAAAATCAAGAAACCCACACCCCGGGCGCCTGGGTGGCGCGCAGTCATCGGCGCCTGCCTTTGGCTTAGGGCGTGATCCCGCGTTCGGAAAGAGTCCCTCATCGGGCTCCTCCGCTGGGCCTGCTTCTTCCTCTCCCACTCCCCGCTTCTTTCCCTCTCTCTGCTGGTTGGCTGCCACATAAATAAATAAATAAATAAATAAATAAATAAATAAATAAATAAAATCTTTAAAGAAGAAGCCCACATCCCTAAGATCCCTATAAAACAAGGCACGGCCTGGGAATCAATTTGGGCTCTGACAACCCCGCAACCTCTCCTCATCAGAATGACAAGAAGGAGAAGCCCCCAGCAAAGAAAAGACAGTGAGTCTGTGGCCTCTGCCACAGAAATAATGGATATGGATGTAACCAAAGTATCAGAAATGGAATTCAGAGTAGCGATAGGTCAAAATAATGAGTAGAATTGAAAAACTATTAACGAAAAGGCTACTGAGAATATAGAATCCCTAAGGACAGAAAATGAGAGCGAATCTGACAGAAATTAAAAATTCTATGAGCCAAATGCAGGCAAAACTAGAGGCTCTGACGGCCAGGGTCACCGAAGCAGAGAGCGGGTTAGTGACTTGGAGGATGAGTTAATAGAGGAAAACCAAAATAGAAGCTGCTCTTAAAAAAATCCAAGCCCACGAATGTAGGTCGGGAGATTACTGACTCAATGAAACGATCCAATGTTAGAATCATCAGCACCCCGAGGGGATTGGAGAAAAAACAGAGGTCTAGAAGAGATATTTGAACAAATTGTAGCTGAAAACTTCCCTAATCTAGCGAGGAAACAAACATTCGTGTCAAGAGGCAGAGAGGACCCCTCCCAAGCTCACCGACAAACCTACGCCACGTCACGTCATAGTGCATTTCGCAAATATGAGATCCAAGGATACAGTATTGAAGCCGCCAGAGCAAAGAAATCTCTCACTGTACAAGGCAAAGGCATCAGAATTACGTCAGACCTGTCTACACAGCCTGAATGAGAGAAAGGGTTGGGGAGCATATTTAAAGCTCTTTCAGAGAAAAACATGCAGCCAAGGATCCTTTATCCAGCAAGGCTGTCATTCAGAATTGATGGAGAAATAAAGACATTTCAGAATCGCCAGTCACTAACCAATTTTGTAACCACGAAACCAGCCCTACAGGAGATATTACGGGGGGTTCTATAAAAGTAAAAAGGCCCCAAGAGTGATACAGAACAGAAAGTCACAGCCAATACAAACAAAGACTTTACTGGCAACATGGCATCATTAAAATCATATCTCTCAGTACTCAGTCTTAATGTGAATGGCTTAAATGCTCCCATAAAACGCCACAGGGTTGCAGATTGGATAAAAAGAAATGACCCATCCATTTGCTGTCTACAAGAGACTCATTTCAAACGCAAAGATGCATTCAGACTGAGAGTAAGGGGATGGAGTACCATCTTTCATGCAAACGGGACCTCAAAAGAAAGCTGGGGCAGCAATTCTCATATCAGATAAATTGATTTTAATCACAGACTATAGTTAGAGAGAGACAGGGCACTATATTATTCTTAAAGGAAGTATTCAACAAGTAGATATGACAATTATAAATATATATGCCCCAACAGGGGAGCAGCAAGATACACAAGCCAACTCTTAACCAGAATAAAGAGACATATAAATAAAAATACATTAATAGTAGGGGATCCACTCCCCCTCTCAGAAATAGACAGAACACCCTGGCAAAAACTAAGCAAAGAATCAAAGGCTTTGAATGCCATACTGACGAGTTGGACCTCATAGATATATATAGAACACTACCACCGGAACCAAAGAGTCTCATTCTATTCTAATGCCCATGGAACATTCTCAAGAATAGACCATGTTCTGGGACACAAAACGAGTCTCAACTGATACCAAAAGATTGAAATTATCCTCTGCATATTCTCAGACCACAACACTCTGAAATTGGAACTCAACCACAAGGAAAAATTTGGAAGAAACTCAAACACTTGAGACTAAGAACCATCCTGCTCAGGAATGACTCGATAAACCAGGAAATCAAAAATCTAAACAATTTATGGAGACCAATGAGAATGAAAATACAACAGTCCAAAAACCATGGGATACTGCAAAGGCAGTCCTAAGGGGAAATACATAGCCATCCAAGCCTCACTCAAAAGAATAGAAAAATCCTAAAATGCAGTTTTTGTATTCTCACCTCAGAAGCTGGAACAGCAACAAGGGACAAAGCCTAATCACCGAGGAAGCAGTTGACCAAAATTAGAGCTGAAATCAATCAAGCAGAAACCAGTAGTACAGTAGAGCAGATCAACAGGACTAGAAACTGGGTTCTTTGAGAGAATCAATAAAATTAACAGACCACTGGCAACACTTATCCAAAGAAAAGAGAAGGACCCAGATTATTAAAATTATGAATGAAAAAGGAGAGTGCATGACAAACACCATTGAAATTAGAAGGAATATTAGAAATTTTATCAACAGCTATATGCCAATAAACTAAGCAATCTGAAGAGATGGAATCCTTCCTGGAAACCTATAAACTACCAAGTGAAACAGGAAGAAATTGACTTCTTAAACAGGCCAATTAATTATGAAGAAATTAAGTCAGTGATAAAACAACCTTCAAATAACAAAACTCCAGGCCCGACGGTTTCTGGGGGAATTTTACCAAACATTCAAGGAAGAAATAATACCTATTCTCCTAAAGCTATTTCAAAATAACAGAAGGAAAGCTACCAAACTCATTCTATGAGGCCAATATTACCTTGATCCCCAAACCAGGCAAAAGACCCTCAAAAAGGAGAATTACAGACCAATCTCCCTAATGAATATGGACGCCAAAATCCTCAACAAGATACTTGCTAATAGAATCCAACAGTACATTAAAAGGATTATCCATCACAATCAAGTGGGATTCATACCTGGGATGCAAGCGTGGTTCAAATATTCGCAAATCAATCAGCGTGATACATCATATCAACAAGAAAAGACTCAGGAACCATATGATCCTCTCAATCGATGCCAAAAAGCATTTGACAAAATACAGCATCCTTTCCTGATTAAAACCCTTCAGAGTGTAGGAATAGAAGGTACATTTCTAATCTCATAAAACCATCTATGAAAAGCCTACTGCAATATTACTCTCAATGGGGAAAAGCTGGAACCTTTCCCTTAAGATCAGGAACTGAACAAGGATGCCCACTCTCACCACTATTATTCAACATAGTACTAGAAGTCCTTGCAACGGCAATCAGAGCGACAAAAGGGATCAAAGGTATTCAAATTGGCAAAGAAGAAGTCAAAATGTCTCTTCGCAGACGACATGATACTCTATATGGAAAACCCAAAGAAGCACTCCAAACTATTAGAAGTTATAGAGCAATTCAGTAACATGGCGGGATACAAAATCAATGCTCAGAAATCAGTTGCATTTCTATACACGAATAACGAGACCCAAGAAAGAGAAATTAGGGAATCCATCCCATTTACAATTGCACCAAAAACCATACGTTACCTTGAATTAACTTAACCAGAGATGTAAAGGACCTATATTCTAGAAACTATAAATCACTCTTGAAAGACATTGAGGAAGACATAAAAAGATGGAAAGATATTCCATGCTCATGGATCGGAAGAATTAACATAGTTAAAATGCCCATGCTACCCAGAGCAATCTACACTTTCAATGCTATCCCGATCAAAATACCGAGGACATTTTTCAAAGAACTGGAACAAATAGTCCTTACATTTGTATGGAAACAGAAAAGGCCCCGAATCTCCAAGGAACTGTTGAAAAGGAAAACAAAGCTGGGGGCATCACAATGCCGGATTTCAGGCTGTACTACAAAGCTGTGATCACAAAGACAGCATGGTACTGGCACAAAAACAGACACATAGACCAATGGAACAGAATAGAGAACCCAGAAATGGACCCTCGGCTCTTTGGGCAACTGATCTTTGATAAAGCAGGAAACAACATCTGGTGGAAAAAAGACAGTCTCTTCAATAAATGGTGCTGGGAAAATTGGACAGCTACATGCAAAAAAGAATGAAACTTGACCACTATCTCACACCATACACAAAAATAAACTCCAAATGGATGAAAGACCTCGATGTGAGACACGAATCCATCAAAATTCTAGAGGAGAACATAGGCAGCAACCTCTACGACATCGGCCAAAGCAACCTTTTTCATGACACATCCCCAAAGGCAAGAGAAACAAAAGATAAAATGAATTTATGGGACTTCATCAAGATTAAAAGTTTCTGTACAGCCAAGGAAACAGTCAGAAAAACTAAGAGGCAGCCCACGGAATGGGAGAATATATTTGCAAATGACACTACAGATAAAGGACTGGTATCCAAGATCTACAAAGAACTTCTCACTCAATACACGAGAAACAAATAAATTAAAAAATGGGCAGAAGATATGAACAGACACTTTTCCAATGAAGACATACAAATGGCTAACAGATACATGAAAAAATGTTCAAAATCATTGGCCATCAAGGAAATTCAAATCAAAACCACACTGAGATACCACTAGCCAGTTAGAATGGCAAAAATAGCAAGGCAAGAGACAATTGTTGGAGAGGATGTGGAGAAGGGGATCCCTCCTACATTGTTGGTGGGAATCAAGATTGGTACAGCCACTCTAGAAAATGGTGTGGAGGTCCCTTAAAAGTTAAAATTGAGCTACCCTATGATCCAGCCATTGCACTACTGGGTGTTTACAAAGATACAGCGTAGTGAAGAGAAGGGCCATATGCACCCCAATGTTCACTAGCAGCAGTGTCCACAATAGCTAAATCGTGGAAGGAGCCGAGATGCCCTTCAACAGATGACTGGATTAAGTTGTGGTCCATATATACAATGGAATATTACTCAGCTATTAGAAAGAACGAGTTCTCAACATTTGCTACAACATGGACGGCACTGGAGGAGATAATGCTAAGTGAAATAAGTCAAGCAGAGAAAGACAACTATCATATGATTTCTCTCATCTATGGAACATAAGAACTAGGATGATCGGTAGGGGAAGAAAGGGATAAAGAAAGGGGGTAAAGAAGGGGAATGAAACATGAGAGACTATGGACTATGAGAAACAAACTGAGGGCCTCAGAGGGGAGGGTGTGGGGGAATGGGATAGGCTGGTGATGGGTAGTAAGGAGGGCACGTATTGCATGGTGCACTGGGTGTTATACACAACTAATGAATCATCGAGCCTTACATCGGAAAC
>NW_024425341.1:34932718-35163762 GCF_017311325.1 Ursus maritimus | reverse complement strand
GTCCAGAGCCCAAATTATTGACTGGGTCCCAGGCCGTGCCCCTTGTTTTATAGGGATCTTAGGGATGTGGGCTTCTTCTTTAAAGATTTTATTTATTTATTTATTTATTTATTTATTTATTTATTTATTTATTTATGTGGCAGCCAACCAGCGAGAGAGGGAACAGAAGCGGGGGAGTGGGAGAGGAAGAAGCAGGCTCCCAGCGGAGGAGCCCGATGAGGGACTCCTTTCCCGAACGCCGGGATCACGCCCTAAGCCAAAGGCAGGCGCTCGATGACTGCGCCACCCAGGCGCCCGGGTTGTGGGTTTCTTGATTTTTCAGCCTGCTTCTGGGGGAGCGGCCTGCCGCGCCGATACTCAGGCAACCCTGTTTGGGTAGAGTCTCGGCGTCCCCTGCGAGGGGGGATGGGATTGGGCACTCCCTGAGCCGGTATTTCCAGGCTTTTGTTCTCTGGCGGCTTTCCCTGGCGGTTTGCTGTGCCTCTTCTGAGAGTCAGAGCAGCAGCGGCCAAATTTCAGCCTCTGTCACAGAACAGAGGGATTGCGGCCCGTTCTCTACTAATGTTCTGGCCTCTTTAACTCTTTTACTGTTGGTGCTGCTCAACCCTGCAGCGTCCCGGGATGTGCGCCCCACACCCAGCGTCCCAGCCCTCACTTCCAGGGCCGGCGCATCTCTGTCCTTTGTGTTTCTAATGCCGCCAGCCGCCAGCCGCCCCGCGCGCGCTCCGGAAGCTCCCGGTCTCAGTCTGGATCCCGTGAGCGCACCGGGATTCCGGTGTTCCGCGAGATGCCTGGTGGCGCGCGCACCCCGCTCACGGTCTCAGTCTGCTGTTTTGCGGGTGCCGTCCGCGAGCCCCGTCCGCGAGCCCCACCCGCTCCCCCGTGCAAGTGGCTACCGCTTCCCGGCGCCCCGAACGCGGCGGCTCCCTCCCCCTTCCGTTTATCTTCCGATATCTGTGCACGGTTTCATGGCTCCCCGCTTCGTACCTCAATACCCAGCGCTGGAGATGTTCATTTGTAGAGATCCAGATGCATCTTCCTGCATCTCAGGCTGGTTCTGTGGTTGTTTAGGCTGGTCTGATACTTATCCAGCTCGACTTGGGGGACCGGCTGTAAAAGGGGTCTCCTACTCCTCCGCCATCTTAACTCCTCCTCCTCTCTCTCTCTTTCTTATTTATTTATATAGCAGCTACATGTCCTCCATTGTTTGGACAACTATGACTTATTTAACCACTCTGCTACTGATGGGCTTATTGGGTTATTCCAATTGTTTGCTATTATAACAAAAGCAGCAAGGCTGTATCATTTAAGTGTGTGAAGTTGTGTCTAGAGGATTACTGAGTCAAATGGCACATGCGTCTGTAATTTTGATAGGTATGCTAAATTTCCCTCCACTGGAGTTGTGGCATTCTGCAATCCTAAAACAAGGTATGAGAGATCCTGTTTCCCTGCAACCCTGCTCTTAAATAACTCACAGATTACACAACTTGACCCAAAATTAGCAATTGTGTTCTAGAGGGGGGATAGTGTCGGTTTACCTCTTCCCCAGAACCTGACCTGGCTCCCTAGAACTGCCAAAGAAATGCTAGCATATTAATATTTTCTTCTAATAAATGATAAGTTTTAACAATTCTTTAAATCAAATACCTTCATGAATACTAAGAACTTTCAGTATTTTCCTATTTTTTTTTCTCAATAATAAATAGTTTTTCTACTAAATCTCCTAATAAAATGGTTGCTAGCCAGCGGTGCTTCTTTTGGCTGATACACTAAGATTTTTAAGAACTACGAAGGCTGTTCTATCAATAAATATGTTGGGGGGAGAGTAATGAGGGATGTAGTATTTAGGAAGTACTTACCTGTCATCACACTTTTTAGATCCTTTGGGCTATTGAGATACATTGAGTTAATTGCTCACGTCCTACTGTTAGAGTGGCTAGAATAAAGGAAATTCACCCAACTGGAAGCTAGAAATCAGACCATGTTCTGTAACTCATGAGTGAAGGGTTTCTCAAACTGTGGTCTTGGGCCACCTGCTTTGAATCGGTTGAAGCACCCGGTAGAGGGTGGAGTCCTGAACTGCCTTTATTATCTACTGAGCTTCTCTGTACCCGTCTTTTCACATGTCATCATTCTGGTCATTACCACTGTTGTCTGTAGTTGTTGACCAAAGCCGTGTGTAGGACACTAGATCAATGCTCTGTAGGAAGCTCCTAGCTCCTCATACCCTGAGTTTTAGGGAGGATTTCTTTTTTCCTTTCTTGTGTTTTTTTTTTTTACTGTCTCATGATTTTTAAAAAGTATTTTATTATGAAAGTTTTCAAACATAGGTGGAAGTAGAGAGAATAATATAATAATGTATCCGTGTATTCGTGATCAGCTTGAACAATGACCACCTCATGGCCAACTTGGCTTCATCTATGTCCCCACCAAGGTCTCCCCATCCTTGGAAATCCCAGACATCCTATATTTCATCTGTCAATACATTTTAACATGTATGGAGAATGATTCCCACTCCCACAGAGGAGCAGCGGATCTGAGAGGGGCTTGAGAGGTGCCCGGTGTGGGTGGTGGGGGAGCATCTCAGAAGGACAATGGCCCGGCTAGATGTCCAGTGTACCTCCTCTGGGCTGGCTGTTAACCTCCAAGGAATTTGTACTAGGCACATTCTGAGGTCCTTCCTGGCTCTAAGATGCAGCTTTTGTCCTTTGTCCTGAGGGGCTGTCCCTGCTGGGTTGTTGGAGGACCAGATGGGAGGGCATTCACTGAGGCCTGTGCTGGGGAGGAGAAGACATCTGATAGGGACACCATTGAACGCTGGTGGCTGAAGCGCATTTTTATTGTAAGTGAAGTGCTTCATTATTGTGTTTTGAACACTTTGCCAGACTTTTTCAACCCTTTAGTAGGTTTGTTTCTCAATTTCAGCAGCATTTGGCCTGCATTCCCTTGCCCTGTACAAGCAATTCACTCCGAAAAGCATTCACTCCTCTGCAATACTCAATACCCTACTTGGATTGGAAGTAGGTCTTTTTCTACCTTTTTAAGGAAAAGGTGACCAGATGCAATGTAACAATTTCTGTTTTTACAGAGAAAACCCAAGCACTTCATGGCATGTGTGATAAAATGCCTCTTTATGATTTTGTAGCCACGACAGGCGATCGTTTGTAATCCTCTAAAGCCTCCAAAGCCTTCAACCCATTTTGCAACTGACCTAAACAAACCTGGGTGCCTGACAGCGGGGAAGCCAAAGCTCGCACCACTTGACATCAGTAACGGAGACAGAAGAATAAGCCACCAACCCAAACTGCAGGCGCTACAGAAGAAACCTTTTAATCATCTTAGAGTTAGAAAGTTTCCTACCGAATTGTTAGACGGGATGTGTGACGAGTAGGCTCTTGATTGATCTTTGGCCCAGAAAGCAGAGGGCGTCTTGCTGTTGGAACTGCTTTTCACAAAGTTGTGAAGTTGGCAATTTCACGTTCTCATTTCTCTGGTTTCTTTCTTTCTTTCTTTCTTTCTTTCTTTCTTTCTTTCTTTCTTTCTTTCTTTCTTTCTTTTTTTAAGATTTTATTTGAGAGAGAGGGAGTGATCCAGAGAGAGAGCGAGTGAGCATGAGTGGGGGGAGCAGCAGAGGGAGAAGCAGGCTCCCCGCTGAGCAGGGAGCCTGATGTGCGGCTCGATTCCAGGACCCTGGGATCATGACCTGAGCCGAAGGCAGACGCTTAACCCTCTGAGCCACCCAGGTGCCCCTCATTTCTGTGGTTTCTTCAGGGTTTTGTGGGTTTTGGTTGTTTTTTTTCCTGAACACTTCCAACAGCAAAGGTCTTTAATCATTAGTTGAACTCTGTTTAAAAGAGGTATATAGGGGCACCTGGGTGGTTCAGTCATTAAGCGTCTGCCTTGGGCTCAGGGCGTGATTCCAGCGTTCTGGGATCGATCCCCACATCGGGCTCCTCCGCTGGGAGCCTGCTTCTTCCTCTCCCACTTCCCCTGCCTGTGTTCCCTCTCTCGCTGGCTGTCTTTCTCTCTGTCAAATAAATAAATAAAATCTTTAAAAAAATAAAAATAAAAGAGGTATATATTTCCTCAGCCTTAAGACACTATTCTGCTGTCTTGTGGAAGACCACGGTTTCAGTCCAAGAAGTAAAGGGTTGGGACATAGGCTCAGATTTCTCAGCTTACCCCGTATCTTGCTGTGTGACTGCCCAGATGTTGGTCTGAAGACACTTGTGAAAGCCTGTTGGGTAAAATCTGCCACTATACAAGTCACCCTGTGAAAAAGAAGCAACACTAGGTTGCATTTTTATGGTTGCATCTTTAACAGCTTGATAAATTTGGACTTGAACAAAAATGTAAAAGACGTAAGCAAGGAAATGTAACTTTGGGGATGCCTGGATGGCTCAGTCAGTTTAGCATCTGCCTTTGGCTCAGGTCATGAACCCAGGGTCCTGGGATGGAGTCCCACATCAGGCTCCCTGCTCAGCGGGGAGCCTGCTTCTCTCTCTGCCTGCTTCTCCCCCTGCTTGTGCACTCTCTTTCTCTGATAAATAAATAAATAAATAAATAAATAAAATCTTTTAAAAAATATAATTTTTTAATGTAATTATCCACAATAATCTACCTTTTTCACCCAAATAACTGACAAAAATTTCAAAGAATGATAATGCCTCAGTTAGCAATGGGGTAGGAAAAGGGGTCACTGATAGTAGGAGTATATGTTGGTACCACACTTCTGAAGAACACTTTGGTAGTACATGTCAAAAATCCATTAAAAGCACATCCCGTAATCTACCAACCTCTCTTCTAAGAATTTATCTCAAGAAATAACCAGACTGCAGTTCGGAACTGTGTACAACAGATGTTTATGATAGGAAAAAATTCAATGTCCAAGAATCTAGGTTGGGTTAAGTGAGTTACAAATTTATAAAATAGAAATCTCTGAAGTCATAAAAAATTATAAGGTAGAGCTGTATTTATTGGCATGGAAATATTTCACAATACATTTTTTTTCTTGTGCATATATTTCTTACCTGTTTCTCTGCTCTCCTTTGCAGTGATGGGTGTTCCTGTCAACTAGAGATAACTAACAGTCAGGTGCTCTACTCCACTGTGATCTAAATAGACGCTGCAATTCCAAGAGATTGTGCATGTTGTTACAGTACAAGGAAACCTGCTGGTTCCTTTAATAAAATCACACGCAGAGGTCATTATGGAGGTCAAATCTCTATTTGGGAAAAAGGAGCAAGACCGTGTGGTCCTGGCTCTTAATTATCCTCAGGTACTCGTCTTCCGTTACTGTCCTTGGAGAGGTCTATGAAGGGAATTGTTCCTTATCTGATATTTTTCGCAAAAAGGTCTGGATGGAAAAATGAAATTAGTACAGCTGGAAAATTAGAAATAAAATGCCAAAGTGCTAATTTAATATTGAGGTAAGTAAAAAGGAAGGATGGCCCCCCTCTAAAAAAAAAGATTTTATTTATTTATTTGAAAGACCACGAAAGCAAGAGAGATCACGGAGGGAGAGGGAGAAGCAGACTTGCTGCTGAGTATAGAGCCTGATGTGGGGCTTGATCCCAGGACCCTGAGATTGAGACTCTAGACTCTAGTGGAAGGCAGATGCTTAACTGACTGAGCCACCCAGGCGCCCCAAGGAGGTCCCTTTTTATTTAAAAGTCTTTGGGGGCTCCTGGGTGGCAGAGTTGGTTAAGCTTCCGACCGGGGTTCAGCTCAGGTCGTGATCTCAGGGTCATGAGATCAAGCCCTGCCTCAGGCTCCATGCTCTGCGTGGAGTCTGCTTAAGACTCTCTTTCCCTCTCCCTCTGCTCCTCCCCACTTCGAACAAATAAATCTAAATAAATAAACAAACAAACAAACATACCTAAAAGGTATGTTTCTAGACATTACCTGCAAAGTGAGAAAAATGGAGAGGAAGCATGTAAGTGGGTGGAGAAAATGCTTAACAACAATGAGAAATTTGGTCTAAATTCTCCCCAGACCATGGGAAGTTTATTTATTAATGTACACATTTGTTCATCAAATAGACATCTATCAAGCACTTGTGTGGCAAAGCTCCCAGTCAAGCTGACTGTCCAGGATTTGGTAGGGGGACTAGAATGTGTCTCGGTTCTGTTCTAGGTGGGCACATAACCCCCAATGCCCTCTTCAATTAATTTGTTCACAAATGTAAACTAATTTCACATTCTGGCTGTTTCAGTGTTACATAGATAGAACCTGTCCTCCACATGTTGGGGTGTCCTGGGGCTTAGTCCTGGGGCCTCTTCTCTTCTTTCTGTGTGTTCTTTCCCAAGGTGATCTCACACAGTCTCTTGGCTTCAAATACTGTCAGTGTAGGATGACTCCAAGCAGGTCTCTCCAGTCCCTACGTTTCCCCTGAGTTCCAGAACCAAATCTGCAACTGCCTATTTGACAACCCCCCTTGGACATCGAAGGCACTTCCCAGATCTCTCTGCGGGCAGTGGCCCAGGTCCTCCGCTACACTCCACCTGGCCAGCCCTGCTGTCACCGGGGCTGACCTGTGCTGATGCCCATGCTCTGCACAGGGAGGGGGGGGAGGGGGAGGGGGAGGAGGAGGAGGAGGAGTCCACCTTCCTCCGCTGTTCAGGTTGCCAAGTTGCTTATTGACTGTAGTTACTTCTGCTCCCTCTTCCTTTGACCCTGAGCTTGAAGTTCTGCCAGAAGTTCTCCTTGTCAGCAAAGCTACCTTCTCCTACATGTGTTTTGGATTAGGATTTCCTCCATTAATAGGATCCCATCTGCTTTTTATCATTTGTGAATTTTCTCAAAGTTGGAAGCTTTCTGGTTGTGCTTCTCATTTTTTTAATACCTCTTTTTAATTCATTCTTTTGATGTTTTAAGGTCTTTTTTTTTCCTGGATGTTTTAGGTGGGAGGTAGAAGCTTGCACTCAACTTTCTGTCTTGATTCAATGTCTATTCTTTCTTACAGATTCAGTGTTATACTGAATATAAGCCAATTTAATAGCTCAGTTATTTTTCCGAATCATCATTGTGTGCTCTGGGGCTGTGATACCTTCAGGGGCTGTTGGAAGGTATAGCACTGCTTTACCCAATCACTAAGTGACCCCCAAATGATTGCTGAAGAAGTAGAAAACAGTTAGAGGTCTCAGGGTTATTGTTTCTTTTCACTATGAAGTGTGGCTTCTCACTTCTTTCAATGTGTCTTGCTATTATAATTGGTAGTCTTATGTTTATACAGTTACTTTTCCTTTAGACAAAAAAAAAAAAAAAAAAGCATGTGTGTTATAGAAACTTTTTCTTCTTAACCCTCCCTTAAGGGGAGATGATTATTTCTCTTTTTGTAATTACATTGTATAAGAAAAAGTTTCTCAGATTACTTCTTTTTAAATATGTGATGTTTTACTGTAATTGTACTTTTTTAAAAAACCTTGGAACAAAATAAATGTGGTTTGTTTAAGCTGGACCCTGCATTTGAAGAATGCACTACATAATTTAGTTCTCAATTTGTTCTATTATCTTCAGGGTATGGGAGGGAATAAAAACTTACAGCAGGGCTATGTTAATATCCTCGACTCTTATAATATCTTCCTCTACCGCATTAGCTAGGCAAGAGGGTTGTGATGATTAATTTTATGTGTTAACTTGGCCGGGCTATGATGTCCAGATATTTGGTCAAACATTAATCTTGGTGTTTCTTTTCCTTTTTTTTTTTTTTAAGATGTTATGTATTTGTCAAAGAGAGAGAGACAGAGAGAGAGCATGAGCAGAGAGGGGGCAGAGGAAGAGGGAGAAGCAGGCTCCCCGCTGAGCAAGGAGCCTGATGCGGGACTCGATCCCAGGACCCTGGGATCATGACCTGAGCTGAAGGCAGACCCTTCACTGACTGAGCCACCCAGGTGTCCCTATCTGGATGTTTCTTTGAAGGTGTTTTTGGACGAGATTTACAAATGAATCAGTGAGTAAAGCAGATTGACCTCCATAAGGTGGGTGGACCTCATCCAATCAGTTAAAGGTCTTAATAGAATTAAGACTGATCTCCCCAGAGCAAGGGTTCTGCCAGCAGATGGTCTTTGGACCTGAAGTGCAGCATCATCGATTCCTGAGTCTCAAGGCTGCGGCCCCATCCCGCAGATTTTGGACTTCCCACCCTCCATAATTATGTGCTCCGATTCCTTAAAAGAAATCTCTTTATATATATAAATATAAACATAATAGCAAGTAAAAAAATATATAAAACATATAAATTTGTAGAAATATCTGTAAATATATTACATATATCATATATTAAATATATTTTACGTATATGTACTTAACTCTAAATGGACTTAGCGTCCTTGCATATTTTCACACGGAAGGGTAGATGTTACAGAAATCAGAGTCAAAACTATACATATCCATGTATCTGCTTTGAGAAATAGAGATCAAAGACCCTTTTGTGGGGGCACCTGGGGGGCTTAGTTAAATGTCTGCCTTCGGCTCAGGTCATGATCCCGCAGTCCTGGGATCAAGTCCTACATCAGTGGGCTCCCTGCTCGGTGGGCAGTCTGCTTCTCCCTCTCCCTCTGCTGCTCCCCTCTGCTGATGCGCTCTCTCTCTCTTTCAAATAAATAAATAAATAAAATCTTTAAAAGCAAAAAAGAGACCCTTTTGTGGATCTACTTTCTCATTACTGCCTTTGTAGACACCCCTGGACTATGAACTCTATTTGTCTACTACCAACCATGATGGCAGCCTGGCTTCTAGTCCACTGGGCATTTCCTGAATGTTGGATCCAGTTCAACTACCCGAAGCACTATGTGCAGCTATGACTTCATACCTTTGCTACATTCCTAGAGTTTGCACTTGACACCATCTAGCAGTCTTCCTGGACTTCTAGTTCCTGGATTGTACCTTCATGTCCAGGTAAGTAACGTTCACTCATTTCCTCATTAACCAGACTCTTGGTCTCAGCCTCCGGGTGTTCTTCTCTGCTTCCCACCATAACGAGTACCGCGGATCTCGACCTGGTTTTTCCTAATCTTCTCGACGACCTGACAAACTGGCAAGTGTCTTTTGTTTTCATTGCTAATGTAGTTCATATGTTTTCATGTCCTATTCTATAATGTAAAGTTGGCCTCGATAGGAAGGACAGAATTTTACAAATAGGGAGACTTTTTAAAACATTCAATGCTCAGTATGTCATCACAAGCTAATGTGATCCTCGGGGACGATTATTGAGGCCTGATGATTCTAATAAAATAAATGATCAAATAAAATGACCGAGCAGTACTTAAGCTGTTAATAATGGAGAACTAGATATGCAATTCTACTTGAATCAGTCAGGGTGAGGTCAGGAGATACGCATCACAGCAGTTGGTTTAACAGACAGAATTTAATGTAAAGTGTTATTAACTAGGTAACTAGAGTAGGTTTCTATTACCGCTATTAACAAATTACTTCAGGGGCACCTGGGTGGCTCAGCCATTAAGTGTCTGCCTTTGGCTTGGGTCATGATCCCAGGGTTCTGGGATGAGCCCCACATTAGGCTCCCTGCTCGGCGGGAAGCCTGCTTCTCCCTCTCACACTCCCCTTGCTTGTGTTCCCTCTCTCACTGTCTCTCTCTGTCAAATAAGTAAATAAAATCTTTAAAAAAAAAAAAAACCAAAAAAACCAAAAAAACCAAAAAACAAATTACTTCACATTAAGTGAAGTGCTTGAGACAGCACAAATTTGTTACCTTATAGTTCTGGAGGTCAGAAATCCAAAATCATTTTCATTGGGCTAAAATCAAGGTGTCAGCTGAATTGTGTTCCTTTTGGAGGATCCAGCATATTTATGCCTGCCTGCCTCTTCCTGCTTCCAGAGACCACCTGCATCTTGTCTCAGTGGCCTTCCAATCACTGCAACCTCTGCGTCCATTGTCACACCCACTTTTCTTTTCTTTTCTTTTTTTATGATTTTTTATTATATTATGTTAGTCACCATACAGTACATCCCCGGTTTCCGATGTAAGGCTCGATGATTCATTAGTTACGTATAACACCCAGTGCACCATGCAATACGTGCCCTCCTTACTACCCATCACCGGTCTATCCCATTCCCCCACCCCCCTCCCCTCTGAAGTCCTCAGTTTGTTTCTCATAGTCCATAGTCTCTCATGTTTCATTCCCCCTTCTGATTACCCCCCCTTTCTTTATCCCTTTCTTCCCCTACTGATCATCCTAGTTCTTATGTTCCATAGATGAGAGAAATCATATGATAGTTGTCTTTCTCTGCTTGACTTATTTCACTTAGCATTATCTCCTCCAGTGCCGTCCATGTTGCAGCAAATGTTGAGAATTCGTTCTTTCTGATAGCTGAGTAATATTCCATTGTATATATGGACCACAACTTCTTAATCCAGTCATCTGTTGCAGGGCATCTCGGCTCCTTCCACGATTTAGCTATTGTGGACATTGCTGCTATGAACATTGGGGTGCATATGGCCCTTCCCTTCACTACGTCTGTATCTTTGGGGTAAACACCCAGTAGTGCAATGGCTGGATCATAGGGTAGCTCAATTTTTAACTTTTTAAGGGACCTCCACACCGTTTTCCAGAGTGGCTGTACCAACTTGCATTCCCACCAACAATGTAGGAGGGATCCCCTTTCTCCACATCCTCTCCAACAATTGTTGTCTCTTGCCTTGTCTACTTTTGCCATTCTAACTGGCGTAAGGTGGTATCTCAGTGTGGTTTTGATTTGAATTTCCCTGATGGCTAATGATTTTGAACATTTTTTTCATGTGTCTGTTAGCCATTTGTATGTCATCATTGGAAAAGTGTCTGTTCATATCTTCTGCCCATTTTTTAATTTATTTGTTTCTCGTGTATTGAGTTTGAGAAGTTCTTTGTAGATCTTGGATACCAGTCCTTTATCTGTAGTGTTATTTGCAAATATATTCTCCCATTCCATGGGCTACCTCTTAGTTTTTTTGACTGTTTCCTTGGCTGTGCAGAAGCTTTTTATCTTGATGAAGTCCCATAAATTCATTTTATCTTTTGTTTCTCTTGCCTTTGGGGATGTGTCATGAAAAAGGTTGCTTTGGCCGATGTCGTAGAGGTTGCTGCCTATGTTCTCCTCTAGAATTTTGATGGATTCCTGTCTCACATCGAGGTCTTTCATCCATTTGGAGTTTATTTTTGTGTATCACACCCACTTTTCTGACTCAGACCCCCTGCCTCCCTCTCGTAAGGACCCTTGTGATGACACTGGGCCCATGCAGATAATCCAGGATAATCTTCCCATCTCAGGATCCTTACCTGCTAAATTCCTTTGGCCATGTGAGGTAACATATTCATAGGCTGTGGATGTCTTGAGGGGGACCATTATTCTACCCATCAAAGTAAGCGACAAGGCACAAATAGAACACTAAGGTATCACGTTTTATAGACTGAATTAGCAACTACAGGATGCAGTGAGCCCCGCTAGGGGTCCAACAAAGGGAAGATGTTGGCATGTTGGAAATTTAGAAGCTTAAAGAAAAGGCCCACAAAGCAGAAACCTACAGCTCTGAGGACAAGACACCAGCTGCTAGTGGTGGCCTCTCTGAGGGGACAATGAGGCAGGGGCTCCAAAGGTTAGGAGGACTGCAAACCGCTCCCTCTGGAACAAAGTGAAGCTTCAGGGGGGACGAAGCAGGGCTTCTGGTGCTGACCTGAACAGGAAGCTACAGGAAGGAGAAGGTCCCTTTCCTTCCTCCTGCCTCCTAGTCTTCCTCCAGTGCTCCTCCCTGGCACTCCAAGAGGGAGCCAGCTGGCACAAGAAAATTGTGGGTAGAGTCCCAGCCCCAGTGTTACAGAGCAGAGCACAGGAGGTAAGTCAGAGCTTGAGAGATGATAGTTTTACAAGTGGCACATGACTCAATGTGATGAAAAGCAAAAAGCATAAATCCAGCAATTGTTTTGATTCTGTATCCTTGAGGCAAGGGCTTTTTGCTCAGTTCATTGGTTTTTTCATATGTTGTAGCTTCCGGTCGCTTTAAAACACGTGTATGGAAACCATATAGTGTTTTCAGAGACACTCTAGATAATGCAATGATTACCACACTTTTTAGATGGATGGACTCTTGGGTTATTTTGTTTTGTAACACTCCACGTGATCTCTTTAAATCCCTTCTGGTATATATTTATTTTGTAATTAAAGCAAATTAAAGCAATTAATTTCTTTGGGGCACCTGGGTGTGGCTTAGTCAGTTCAGCATCTGCCTTCAGCTCAGGTCACGATCCCAGGGTCCAGGGATCAAGTCCACAGGTCCCTGCTCAGTGGGGAACCTGCTTCCCCCTCTCCCTCTGCAGTTCCCTCTGCTTGGGCTCTCTCTCTCTCTCTCTCAAATAAGTTCTTTAAAAAAAAAGCTATTATTTCATTTGTTTGAGGATTGCATACTGTTCTTCAAAACAACTGAAGAAAACTTAGGATAACTCAAAAACGAGAATTTCTGAGGCAGTACAGTGGATGGTTTCATCAAACCTTTTCATAACAGCAGGTGAAAAGAAATCCATAGAGGAAACATCCTGAGTCAGAAGTTCAGGTTAAGAGAAATATATCCTATTCTGAGAGTGCGATCTTTTCATTTTTACTCATATTCTGACCTTATATTTTGATGGCTTGTGTGAAGTCTTTCTGGACCCAGTTTTCAGTTTTTGAACACCAGATCTGTGTTCAGCATTACTATTTATGTTCCCTAATATACTCTCCGTATTATCACGTTGTTCTTCAGTTACAAAAGCAAGGCTAAAAGAGCTGAACGTTCTCATGTCCCTCTAGCGTTATATGCTCCATGATGACTTCTAGAATGTACCAAGGTTGAGCACCTGTAGTGCTGTACTTGGTGCTCTCTTTCATTCTCGAGTAAACTAATCATGAAGCTCTTAGGTCCTAGCCTTGGTTGGCTAGTTCGGGTTTCAACCTCATTCAGTACACTTTTCTTGTCCTAATAAACAAGAAATGACTTCAAGCTAAAATATTTGTTGAACTGCTTCTCATCCTTCATCCTCAATAATTCTGTTTCCTTTCCTCTCCTGCATTTATAGATGCAGCTTTTGACTTGGAACAGTGGCACTAACTTGCTACACTCTAGAAGTTGTACTTTCCTTTAAAGTCATTGCTTAACCACTTCACTGGAATCCTTTTGTAAGCAGATTTTTAAGAAAAAGAAGCCAATATAGGAAAAACGAAACATACCAGGAATTTATTCCAAAAGCATTGTTCGGGATCAACTGGGTCTGGGTAGGTTCCTCCTAGTCCCATACACATTTGACATTTCCATCTGTTCAATAAAGACTACGTTCCAAGCGCTAATCCTAAAAAACTGATGATAAAGTCCTAAAGTAACAAAAATTCTTGGAATATATGACATGCATTGTAACCATTGAGGCAGAAAATAATAGATTAACTCTGGAAAATGGATTTTTCAACTAGAATTGATATTTGAAGGAGTTTTCTGTTTAAGGAATTTTATTTCCTTAATTTCTATTTTACCACCACTTCGTTTTCTATTATTTTTGTTGGTGATAAAACTTCTTTGAAGATTTCTTTCTTTTTTCAAATGCTACTATGCTTTTGTTTTATTAATACTAGTTTGCTCTTAGTTTGGCTTTTATTCCTCAACGTTAACAGCAACCATAGAGTTATCCTCATTTTTATATTTTAAATCTCTACTCTTCTCAAATCATCTTATCAATTCATTTTTGAATGGCAATTGTTTTGTCCCTAATAATTGATTGACCATTTGCATCTTATAATCTTGTTTTATTACCTAAGTAACTGCAATATATATCATTTATTTTTCCCTCTCTCAATTTCTTCTATATTCTCACTAATAATTGAAAATTGGGGTTTATATAACAAATTTCGTTACATTTCCCAGGCAAATGTACCAAAGTAAGGAGGTGATTAGTCATAGGGTAGAAAATACAGGAGATAAAATATATAGAAGATAGTTTATAGAAGATAACAGAGGTATTGAAGATTACTGGGAGACTATAGGTATGTTTCACTTGTACTGTTTATGTTCTTCATAGGTATGTTCATACGCACATGATTTCTAATATTTTGTAGCCTGCCTTTTTCTTCACTCTGATTCCTTTCATTTATACTTAAAGATTTTTGTCTGGGAGTTCCCCTTCTGATTGTGGGTAATCTAAGTAATTCAGATTAATGCTTTTGCTAAGAACTAGAAGAGCTGAACAATTATATTTTAAAAATGTTTGAAGGCATCAGGGAATTAAGTCAGTGAAGAATCAGGGAGCCAAGATCTTAGAAAAGAAGGAAACACAGGGAGATGGCATTGCATTCGGGTCTCTGGAGCTTCCAGAAGAGGTGGACGAGAAGCTGAGAAGTTCAACAGAGGGTGACAAATTCATGAAGTTAAGGAGAAAAACCTGGAGTCAGAGACTACCAAAGAGGGGGATCCAAGTACCCCTCTAAGCTTCGGATAAGCTACACAGCTGCACCTGGGGACTAGCTGTGAGCTATAAATAATCGCAAAGGAACTAAAGCAGCTTCAAGTAATCCCAAGCCTTGATTGAACTCAGGTTATCTGGGATAGCTTGAACCCTTACCTATTAACAAGAAGAAAAACATAAATCCTCTCTACTGAAAGAGACTATCATCCTAAACTTCAATTTTTCTCTACAGTTTTTCATATCCAGTATCCAATATTTGTTTTAAAATAGTCAAGACTATGAAGAGACAAGTTACTGTGATAGATAACCAAGGTGGGAAACACGACAAAAACAGACTTACAGGCATCCAGATAATCGGACACGGGCCTAACTGTACCTAATACGTTTACAGAAATAAAAGACATAATTGAGAATTTTGGCAGAAAAATGGAAATGATTTTAAAAATGAAACTTCCAGAACAGAAAAATTTGATAATGGGTTTAACAGCTGGAGAGAGAATTAGAGAACTGAAAGATCAGAAATAAATATCCAAAATAAAAGCACAGAGAAACAAAGGAATAATAAATGCAGAAAAGGACTAAGAAACATAAAAGATACAGTGAGGGGCGCCTGGGTGGCACAGCGGTTAAGTGTCTGCCTTCGGCTCAGGGCGTGATCCCGGCGTTCTGGGATCGAGCCCCACATCAGGCTTCTCCGCTATGAGCCTGCTTCTTCCTCTCCCACTCCCCCTGCTTGTGTTCCCTCTCTCGCTGGCTGTCTCTATCTCTGTCGAATAAATAAATAAAATCTTTAAAAAAAAAAGACACAGTGAAAACTTTTCTGTTATGCATAATTGCTCTCCAGAAGAAGAAGAAAGAAGAGAATTGGACAGTATTGGTATTTTCCAAAATAACAATTGAGAATTTTCTAAAATGGATGGATGATATCAAACTACAGATTCAAGAAGCACTATAGAACCGAGAAGGGAGCTATAAAAACACACCTAAGCACACCACAGTACAAATGCTGTAAATGAAGGGGGGAAAAGGTCTTAAAAGTAGCTTATGAAAGAAGAAAATTACCTTCAAAGTAGAACTATAAGACTGACAGCTTATTTTCCAATAGAAATAATAAAAGCCAAAATGGCCTTCAAAAATGTGACATTCGGACAAACAAAAAGAGAATTCATCATCAACAGAGCTACACTAATGATAAGAGTGAAAGATGTTCTTCAAGCAGAAGGAAAATGATTCCAGATAGCATCTCAGAGATGCAAAAAAGAATGAAGAGAAAAATAAAAGATACACAGAAAGGGAAATATAAATAAATATTGATGATTGCAATCATGGTAACAGAATTTAATGGGGTTGAAATATATAAAAATCTAAATACATGGCAAAACCACTTTGGAAAACAATTTGGTAGTTTCTTATAAAAAATTAAATGTATACTTCTATGTGACCTAGCAATTCCAATATCCATCAAATGATGAATGTATAAACAAATTGTGGACTATTAACAATAGAATATCATTCATGTATACATAATACTGAATTAGTGCTATCTGGAAGAGCTTGAATGAATCTCAAAACATGATGATCTTAAAGAAGTCAAACACAAAAGACTACAAAACAAACCTATAATAACAAAAATCAGGTCAGTAATTGCCTGAGCATGTGATGACTTTTCAGGGTGAAGTAAATGTTCTATATCATGATGGTTACACGGGTGTAAACATTTGTCAGAGCTCATCAAACCGTATGCTTAAAACAGGAACATTTTATGGAGCGTCAACTCCATCTTAATAAAGTTAATTAAATGGACAAACATATGGAAAAAATAGTATCTAAGTTGGGTAAGAAGGTATATACAGTTAAAGTGCTGCAAGGTCCTAGCACTGTCCAGGAAGAGATAAAATTTGTACTTGATGTTAATTTTTTCAAAAAGAGTGTATGTAATAATATCTAGGGTAACTACTAAAGGAATAGTAAAATAATGTATTAATACCAAAATAAATGGGAAAATGAAATAACAGAAACAATCGATTTACTTATTTATTTTTTTTAATGATTTTTTATTATATTATGTTAGTCACCATACAGTACATCCCTAGTTTCCGATGTAAAGCTCGATGATTCATTAGTTGTGTATAACACCCAGTGCACCATGCAATACGTGCCCTCCTTACTACCCATCACCGGTCTATCCCATTCCCCCACCCCCCTCCCCTCTGAGGTCCTCAGTTTGAGAAACAAGCGATTTAAAAGTAAGAAAAAAAAGAATCGGTGGGACAACTGAAAGCAAATGGTAAGATGGTAGATCTGGATTAAGAAAACAACTATACGCTGCTTACAAGAAACACATCACAAAGATAAGGACACAGAAATGTTGAAAGTAAGGGAATAAGAAAGAGATGTACCATGTAAACATTAACCAAAAAAAGCAAGGGTTATTATATTAATATCAGAAAAAGTGGACTTTTAGGAAAAAAATAATTGGTAGAGATAGACTATTTTGTAATAGTTTAACTTACCAGAAATATATAATGATTCTAAGACTGCATGCACTTAATAAAATAGCCTCAAAATGTGTAAGGCAAAAATCAACGTAACTACAGGAGGAAATAG
Organism: Ursus maritimus; assembly: GCF_017311325.1. NCBI lineage: Eukaryota > Metazoa > Chordata > Mammalia > Carnivora > Ursidae > Ursus > Ursus maritimus. Next base: position 35,146,735 of record NW_024425341.1, on the reverse strand, counting down.
ATAAATCTACAATCATAGTGTGAAATTTCACATACCTTTTTCATTAAAGAGACCAAAAAAACATAGATTTGAACTTCACAATGAACAAATCTGACCTAATTGATATATAAAGAATATTTCGCCTAACGCTATAGATTTCATTTTTAAAATTATACTTAGAATATTTATAAAAATTACCACATGCCAGGTTTAAATCAAATCTCAATAAAAAACAAAGAATTGAAATCATACAGTTTGTTGTCTGTCAGTAGTGGAATCACATTAGAAATAAATTATTAAAAGATCATTTGAAGATCCCTCCAGGTATGGAAATTAAGAATTATCCTTTAAGGGGCGCCTGGGTGTCTCAGTTGGTTAAGCAACCGACTCTTGATTTCAGGTCAGGTCATGATCTCAGGGTCATGAGTTCAAGCCTCACATTGGGCTCTGCACTGGGCATAGAGCCTGCTTAAGATTCTCTCTCTCCCTCTCTCTCTGCCCCTAGCCCCCATGCTTGCTTTCTCTCTAACTAAAAGGGGAAAAAAAGAAAAGAAAGAATTATCCTTTAAATAACCCATAAACCAATGAAGAAATAACAATGGAAATTAGAAAACGTTTTACTGGAATGATAATGAAAATATTGCAAAGCATATCAGCTGCAGCTAAAGCCGTACTTAGAGAAAAATTTATACCCTTACAACACATACAACAGAAAAGAAGAAGAACTGAAAAGGCAGTGATCTAAGCACCTACCTCAATAAGTTGGGAAAATATCAAACTCAAAGTGGAAGAGAGGGAATCATAAAGACAAGAGAACTGAATGGCAATATAAAATAAATATAGAATAGAGAAGCTCAACAAAACTAGAAGTTGGTTCTTTGAAAAGACTAATAAAGTCCTAATTCCCTAGGGAGATGAAGGGAGGAAAAAAAAAAAGATAAAAATAACCCATGTCAAGAATGGAAGAGGGGACACTGTTATGGATCCTACAAGTATTTAAAATATTATGAGGATATTAAAACCAATCCTACTTGAATAACTAGAATTTTTTTTTTTTTTTTTTTTTTTTTTTTTACCAATGGACAATTTTCTAGAAAAGCACAGTTTAACTAAATGGACACAAGAAAATCTCTACAATCCTGTAACAATGAAAGAAATGGAGTGCATAATTTTAAAATTTCCATTAAAAAAAAACAAATCCAGATGACTTCACTGATGAGTTTTACCAAATATTTGAGAAAAAAATAATGCCAATTGTACATAAACTTTTCCAGAGAATAGAAAAAGTGAGACGCTTTCCATTTTGTCTTCTGAGGCCAGTGTTACCTTGATACCAAAACCTGGCAAGAACATTATAAAGAAGGAAAATAATAAGCCAGTGTAACATGATGTTTTACATAAATGTAAAAAAAAACAATCAAACCAACTATTAGCAAAACAAATCCAGCAATGTCTGGTGAATACAGTGTGACCAAAATGGCCTATTCCAGAAGGCAAGAATGGTTTAACATTTGGGTTGCCCTAGCAAAATGGAGATAGGCCCTCTGGCTGGAGATACGTGTAACATGCTGACTTTGAGCTAGAAATGGTTGCCAAGGATGTCTTCAACAGAGGATTTGGGTTTGGTATTGTCAGTAGATCTGAGAACCCAATCTTGTAGCGGAGTGGAATTTTTTACTTCTGGTCATGCTTACACAGATACAGGGAAAGCGTCAAGACACCCTAGAGACCAAATATAAGACCTATAACTAGGGACTTATTTTCAACCAAAAATGAAAGAGACAGCACCCTCGGGGCAGAAATATCTTTGTAGAATAAGTTTGTTGAAGGGTTGAAACTGACTCCTGATACCCTATTTGTGCTGAACACAGGAAAGAAGAGTGGGAAACTGAAGTCCCCTATAAATAAGATTGTTTCTGTCTTGACAGCAGTGCCGATATAGATTTTTCTGGACCGGCCATTTATGAGTGGGCTGTATTAGCCTTTGAAGGTTGGCTTGCTGGCTCTCAGATGAGTTTTGACAGAGCCAAATCCAAACAGTCACAGAATAATTTTGCCCTGGGTTACGAGGCTGCTGAGGTCCAGCTGCACCCTCAAGTAAATGATGACACTGAGCTTGGAGGTTGTATCTACGAGGGGGTTAAAATGAGAAGATTGAAACACCAGTGAGCCTTGCTCGCACAGGTGCCACTAGCGCCTGTTTTGATGTGGCTGCTAACTACACACTGGCTTGTAGTTCTCCTTTATCTGCTAGAGCAGATTGGACTAGGTTATACTCCAACCCTTCAACCAGGAGTCAGACTGGCCCCATCAGCTTTAACTGATGGAAAGAACATCAGTGCAGGAGGTCAAAAGTTTGGGGTGGGGTTGGAACTAAGAAGCTTCATGTGGTTTTGAGTAAAGCATCAGTTTTGTCCCTGGAGGTGAAAAGAAATGAACCCACGGTGTTTTGGCCTTAAAATTCTTCTGTGCGATTTCAGAAGTGTGAACTTTTTACTCTTCCAAAAAATGGTAACGTTTCCCACACTGAAGTCTGCAGACTGAAAGTCCGTCCTAAGGTGGGCGCCTTAAGGCATGCCTGGAAGTTGTCGTGTTTGCGGTGCATTTCAGTCCGGTGCTGCAGTGTTGGTTTACATGCGTGCCTCAGTGACAGTGTAGGTCCTGTGACAAAGGAAATGACCCAGTCCTCCAGTTTGTACTCACGTCTTGCATGTGCCACGCCACTTTTTCAAGACCTTTAGAAATATAATGGTCTCTGTGCTGTAATGGAATCTTTGGTTTTACAGCAGAGTAAAATAAAATAAATCCACCACGGGGACGCCTGGGTGGCTCAGTTGGCTAAGCATCTGCCTTCGGCTCAGGTCATGATCCAGGGTCCTGGGATGGAGCCCAGCGTCGGGCTCCCTGCTGAGTGGGGAGCCTGCTTCTCCCTCTGCCCCTCCCCCTGCTTGTGCTCCCTCTCCCTCTCTTTCTCAAATAAATAAATAAAATCTTAACAAAAAAATGAATCCATCATGTTTGGAACAAAGAAAGAAAGAATGGTTTAACGTTTGAAAAAAAAAGTGAAATTCGTCACATTAACAGAATGAAGGGGAAAACATCACTTTCTAGAGAAATGCCTAAAAAGAACTTGCCAAAAATTCAATATATATCCATGATTAGAACTTCCGGCAAATATAATTAAAACTGCTTGAATCTAATAAAATGCACCTATAAATAATCTTACACAAGCATGATTAAATGTTAAAAGCGTTCCCTCTGGAACTGAGAATGAGACAAAAATGTCCTAGCCAATTTGATAAGCAAGATAAAGAAAACAAGTATAAGAATAGAAACACAAGGATAAAAACCTCTCCTATTCACAATTTGGTGATGTACCTAGACCATCCAAAAGAATCTACACATAAATTATTATTATTTTTAAAGATTTTATTTATTTATTCGACAGAGAGAGAGACAGCCAGTGAGAGAGGGAACACAAGCAGGGGGAGTGGGAGAGGAAGAAGCAGGCTCACAGCAGAGGAGCCTGATGTGGGGCTCGATCCCATAACGCTGGAATCACGCCCTGAGCCCAAGGCAGATGCTTAACCGCTGTGCCACCCAGGTGCCCCTACACATAAATTATTAAATTTAATTAGTGATTTAGTTAGCCAAGTTATTGGATACCAATATACAAAAATCAATTGTATCCTTCTAACAACAAGCAAAAAATTAAGTTTTTTATTTTTATTTATTATTGATTGTTTTATTATTGAGGCATAATTAACATGTTAATTTCAAGTGTGCAGTGTAATGATTTCATATTTGTATATACACTGCAAAGAGATCACTGCAATAAGTCAAGTTACCCTCAGTCACCATACAGTTATTTTTTTTCTTGTGATGTAAACTTTTAAGCTTTACTCTCTTAGCAACTTCCAATTATACAATATGTTATTAATTATAGTCACTATGCTGTACATTACATCCCATGACTTACTTATTTTATAACTGGAAGTTTGTACCTTTTGACCCCCCTTCACCCATTTTGCCCACCCAACTCCCCCTGTCTTCCAGCAACCAACATCTGTTCTCTGTACTTAGGAGCTTGGCTTTTTTGTTTGTTTTATTTTGTTTTGTTTTGATTTTTTTGTTTGTTTTAGATTCCACATGTAAGAGAAACTATATGGTATTTGTCTTTATCTGACTTATTTCACTTAGCATAATGTCTTCAAGGTCCATCCACAATGTTGCAAATGGTAAAATCTTGTTCTTATTTATGGCTGAGTGATAGTCCATTCTATATGTATCTACCACATCTTTCTTCTTTATTCATCCATCAATAAGTACTTAAGTTGTCTCCATATCTTGGCTATTGTAAATAATGCTGCAATGAACATGGGGGTGGAGATATCTTTTGGAGCTAGTGTTTTTGTTTTTGTTTTTGGATAAATACCCAGAAGTGGAATTCCTGGATCACGTGGTAGTTCTACTCTTGACTTTTTGAGGAACCTCGAAACTGGGTCCATAGTGGCTGCACCAGTTAACGTTCCCACCACCAGTGCGTGAGGTCTTTCCCTTTCCTCCACATGTTAGCCAACACCTGTTATTTCTTGCCTTTTTGATGATAGCCATTCTAACAGGTGTGAGGTGATACCTCATTGTGATTTTGATTGGCATTTCCCTGATGATTAGGGTTGTTGAACATTTTTTCATGTGTCTGTTGGCCATCTGGGTGTCTTCTTTGGAAAAATGTCTATTTGGTTCTTCTGCCCATTTTTAAATCAGATTGTTGTTTTGCTATTTTAATGGAATGAATTGAGTTTTAAGAGTTCTTTATATATTTGGGATACTAACCCCTTATCAGATATGACTTGCAAATATCTTGTCCCATTAAGTAGGTTGTCTTTTCATTTTGTTGAAGATCTCCTTTGCTGTGCAGAAACTTTTTAGTTTGATGTAGTTCCACTTGTTGATTTTTTATTTTGGAAATTAAAAAAAAAAATCATCACCAAGACAGATGTCAAAGAACTTAGTGGCTATGCTTTCTTTAAGGAGTTTTATGGTTTCAGGTCTTACATTCAAGTCTTTCATCCATTTTGAATTTATTTTTGTAGATAGTGTAAGATGGGGGTCCAAATTCAATCATTTGCATGTAGCTGTCCAATTTTTCCAAGACCATTTATTGAAGACACTCTTTTTCCCCCCTACTATATAGTCTCTTCTTCTTTATCATAGACTAATTGACGGGAAGTCTTAAGACACAAAGTATTACTGTAAGGGAAAAGATGGATAAATATGGCTACATTAAGAATTTGTTGCTCAAAAGACTAAACTTTATGTAAATGATATTCTTCCCTGAATAGCTTCCTCCCAACAGAAAATGATGCTTGTAAGAGTCATCCATACTTTTTTAGATGCTTTATGGGTTTTTTTTTTTTTTTACTTTTTAATTTGTTTTTTTTTTAATGTGTTTGTTCGTTTGTTTGTTTTTTACCCTAGGGTCTACCAGATGCTTTATGTTTTGTATATGGTCTGAGATAGGGGCCAAGTTTCATTTATAGAAAATGGGCAAAACCCAGTCCATTGGTTTAAACATCAAGCAAGTGGTTATCATTGGGGAGGACTGAAGGGAGAATGATGGGGAGGGGAAGCCAAGAGGGCTCTGTGTTGCTGGGCATGTTCCATTTCTTATCCTGGAGGTGATCACATGAGTGTGATTACTTGGGGTAATTCACTGAGCCATGTGATGATTTGTTCACTTTTCTGTATTTGTGTTATATTCAATAAAAAATGAAAGAAAGTGTATCTTCCTTTCCCTTAGAGATACAGACTAGTGATAAATGCATCGGTTCCTTTGCTTCTGAATTGTCCCCAGGTTGTTCCCTTTTGCCAGCTGCCATCTCACCATGACCTTTAAAATTTTTTATTGGTCATATAATGCATGCCCCCTATGTTGCTAGATTCAGTTACATATATTGTCACATTGATTCTTCACAACAACTCTGTGAATTGGATGTCATTGCAGCTGAGGCTTGGAGCGATTAAGTGATCTATCGAAGTCGAATAGCTCACAAACAGCAAGCCGCAAAGCCAGGATTAGATTCTGGTGTGTTTGCTGCATTCTACTGTGCTTTTAAAACCCAAAGATTAAAAATAGAAAATTCTAACACTTACCAATTCACTTGGGGACCTCACTGATGCTATAAAAAATGCTATAAAAAAGGTACATCTAAATAAAATGAAAAATAAATATTTTTTTTCTATGTACCTGGTATAAATTAACAGCATTTGTCAAGTTTGTGAAGCTTTTTAAAAGTGAATGTGGGGGGGTGGGGGGTGTGCATCCGGGTGGCTAAGTCAGTTGAGTTTTGCTCAGGTCATGATCCTGGAGTCCCAGGATCGAGCCCTGCATCGGGCTCCTGCTCAGCGAGGAGTCTGCTTCTCCCTCTGCCCCTCACCCTGCTCATGCTCTCTCTCTCTTTCGCTCTCTCTCGCTCTCTCAAATAAAAAAAATCTTAAAAAAAAAAAGTGGATGTAGGGGGAAAGCATAGATTTATAGTCAGCTCAAATCCCAGATTGGCTACTTAACACTTATGTTTCCTTGAAAAGTTCCTTAAGCTATTTGAGGCTGGATTTTCTCATCTGCAAAAAAACAAATAATAACACCTATTTGGTGGTAAGCCAAGGGAACTGTGTAGAAATCATTTGGGAATGCAGATAAACCACAGCTGGCGTGCTAGCCTGAGAAACTGAGAAGAGTCAGCTTGACCCAGGTTGTAGCAGAGGGCGGAGCTTAGTTAAGTACTCAGTACATTATAAATGCAGGTAGAGTCTAACTTATCAGAGCCCCATATCATCATCTTACAGCTAACTGGCCCCCACTCCCCACCCTCCACCTGTTCCCTCACCTTTCATCCTGCCTGCCCCACCCCCATTGCTACACACTCCTCCACTGCCCATGTCATGGGAGCTGCTGTGAGGAACGTAGACATACTAGAGACTGTCTGAGTGAAGTCCAGTAACCCACCAAATGCAACTTCAGTCAACGAGATACCATTTTCATCAATCAAATTAGCAAAGACATTTCATATGGTAACACTCAGCACTGAAAGGGTAAGATAAACTTTCTCACGCACAATTGGAAGACCCATGTGCCTTTCTGGAAAACCATATGAGAAGCAAATTGGAAAGAAAACATCACTGGAAGTTTAGATCACATAATTGTCACCTTCCAGAAATCTATTACTGGGAGACAGTAATATCCATCACACACTCGGACAGAGCTTTATGTCCAAGGATGTTGCAGCCTTACTTACCATGGCAAAAGTCTGAGGTAACCTAATGTTCAAACAGAATGATTAGAGCATCTCCTGTGCACTCGTGCAGAAATTGTCACTCAGTCAGATAGAATGTGCCCCCCCAAATAAAATAATAAAATGGATAACTGTATATGATAATTATAACTATATTTATCATATAGTTGTAATATTTATGAATATATATAATATATTGAATATATATAATATATTGAATATATATAACATATATATAACAAGAAATATATAACACAAATAGAGAATGCTCACGAGTGAGAAATTATAAAGTGAAAAAAAGGAGTTGCAAAACTGTAAATACTGGAAAAACCCAAATGTCCATCAATAGATGAATGGATAAACAAAATGCAGACTATACATACAATGGAATAGTATTCAGGCTTTACATGCTCCAGCATGGACGAGCATTGAAAATATTATTATGCTAGATGAAATAAACCACAAGCGAAGGGACAAATACTGGAAGATTCCATCTATATGAGGTACCTAGAATGTGTCAATGCAGAGAGACAGAAAGCAAAAAGAGGCTATCAGGGACTGGGGGAGGGAGGAGCGGGGAGTTAGTATTTAATGGGGACAGAGTTTCACTCTGGGATGATGAAAAAGTTTTGGAAATGGACAGCGGTGATGGTTGTACAAATTGTGAATGTACTTCTTGCCACTGAAATGTATACTTGAAGGTGGTTAAAATCATAAATTTTATGTTATGTGTGTTTTATCACATTAAGAATGCACAGAAAAAAAATTATATGTACAAGTTTACCCAAAAAAGTATGCTTTGAAGTATTGGATAATGTCTAATTAGATATTAAGATGTAATCTCTGTATACTGATTGATTCATTTTAAAAATATGGATTGAGTCATACCAAAAAAAAGGGGTTGTATTGGGCACCTACTATGTGCCACTTACTCTTCTGGGATCTGGGGGATACAGGTTGGTAAACAGGATAAATGACCCCTCACTCTTAGTGCAAAGGATAACAGATACTGAGATTATAAGGAATTTTCTGTTTTGATCCTTTCTGTATTTTCTGAATCCTTCTCAGTGAGTATGCTATATTTTTTAAAGAGTTTATTCATTTATTTGCACACTCGAGCGCGCGTGCATGTGCACGTGCGCACGAGGGGGGGCACTAGCAAGGGGGAGGGGCAGAGGGAGAAGCAGGCTCCCCGCTGATCAGGGAGCCAGATGCAGGACTTGATCCCAGGACCCCAGGATCATGGGCTGAGCAGAGGGTAGATGCTTAACAGACTGAGCCACCCAGGTGCCCCAAGTATGCTATTTTTATATTTGGGAAAAAACATAAGTGGAAGGAGGGAAGCAATTACGAAAAGCAATACTGGCTCGAGATGGGGCTTTCTCCCTTGGTGTAAACTCATCCGCTGTCATCCTAGAGAGGAGCAGGTCTGGTGATGCTGGGCGAGGAGGTGGGGCGGGGTGCAAAACTGAAAGAATGAGACCTGTAGTTCCTGCTCAGTCAACCATCCTGCTCTTCTGCTTGTTATGTGTTGGGCTTTCTGGCTTCTAGAAGCACCTGGACTGCAGTGACCCTGTAATCCTGCTCACTCTCGTCCATCACCGTCATAGTTTACATCAGTGTTCATAAGACCAAGAGCTCCGCTTTTCTGGTGTCGGGATTTTCTGCCTTTAAAAGCAGTCCTGCAGTAAGTTATGAATAATTGTCTTGTCCCTCTGTCTACTTCCAATAGGACGTTACGCGTTTTCTAGAGACTCACCAAGCTGATCTGAAAATTTCGGGCAGAGGTTAGTAGACTTTCAGGCTCTGCATAGCTCCACCAAGACACGGTTGCTAATTTTTGGCTCATCTTACAACAGAGCAAAACTGAGAATAATTTCAGGGCTTTGCAATGTAAAAAAGTCCCCAGTGGCCTCATTTCCACACACCCTCTCTGCCCCCAAGTAACTGACCCTAAGTTTTTGTTCATTCTTGTATGATCTTGACCAGAATTAGGGGAGGGAGCCTGACCTGGGCAAGTGGAGTCTGAGTTTCTTCATCATGCACAGAAACCCCCCTCCACCCCTGCTTTGTGCAGAGACAGTAGGGATCCTATGAGTGAGAGAGAGAGAGAGACGCCCCCTTCCCGGTCCCCGCCGCACCATCCCATTCTTGGCTGAAGCCCTCCTGTAATTCTGTTACGTCTGACCCAAGAATCTATTTTAGGCAGGGATCCCCACACTGTGTCAGAAACCTCTCCTCATCAAACTAGACTTTAGAGGTGTGCAAACGTCTGGTTTTAGCCTGTGAGTCTTCTGAAGGCTGATACCGTGTTTCCTTCCAGCTGTTCAGTGAAGGTTTAATTTCTTGGTATATGACGGACGCATGAATAAAACCAGCTTTGAAGGCTTCCTTTTCATCTTATTCCCTAGACAACTTTCACTCTCTGTTTCCCCCACAAAAACTGATACTTTTCTTCTCCAGTTCAATTCTTTTCCTCTCCCTCTCCCCCAAATCTCCAGCTCTCAGTTCTTCCCATGGAAAATTCTTCTCTACTCTCTGTTGCTACTTGTTCATGATCTAGTAGCTTCATCTAGGAGAGAAAGACTGTGTGGTTTGGTGGTTCAAAATCACAGGCTGCCTGAGTTCAAATTCGGATTCTACCACTTTGGGTGACTTCTGTGTGCGCCTCAGTGATGTCATCCATCATTCGAGGCCAATAATAGAAACTATTGTTGGGGGTGGTGATACATGTACCGTATCGCACAGGGAACCTGGCAATGGAAGGATTGAATACATGTTTATTGTTAGTGCTGTTACCTAAATGGGTATAGGCTGTTAGGTAGGCAGTTCTTTCTTCACGGCCTTTGTCCAGCCCCAGACTTGATCAGATGAGGAGAAAATGGATAGTTGACTTGTGAGGGGAAACCTAGGAGAATGGGTTTTTGCCCCAGAGGAATGGTGCCTGGGAAGGGTAGTGGCACCACCCACCCAGCACCTTCCAGCTCCAAGAGCTCTTCCCTGAGCCTCAGCCCCTTTGCCACTCCAGCAGTGGACCACCGGCAAAGAGTGAATTTCAGGCCATCACCAACTTGCTGAGGTTCTGTGTCCCTACTTATCAGCTATGTTATTTCTCCCTTTAAAAGGAAGAAGCTACAACCTAGAGAGGACAGAAAATTTGCCCAGTGTCAAACAAACTACTAAGTGACAACACTGAGTTGTGATTCTAAGGTCTTTAGAGGACCAGTCTAGGACCTTTGGGACACACAGAGCTGCTGGGTCGGTTCTTCATTTCTACTTAATCTTCCCTGTTTCTGGGGCCCTTGCTTCCAAATCCCTCCCAGCTTCCTAATCCTCTCACACCCCCAGCCCCAGAGCCAGCCCCAAAGGCCACAGACCCAACCACATAAGGGACCACATAAGGGTCTCCACCCTCCTCACACACCTAGTGCGGCCTGAGAATAAGCCACCAGCCCAGACCCAGTCCTGTGGTCTGGCCACAATATCTGGGCTCAGGTGACTCCTGAGGGACCTTGCTGTCTCTCAGAACTGGTGGCTTCCAGAAGCACTTCCCATAGTCCCCAACCCTCTCCTTGCCTGCATTCATCTCTAGCTGGGTACTCCCTCCTCGGGCCTCATCTATTTCGCTCTCTAGTCTCTAGGCCACAGGGAGGCCAGCCTTATTCTGAATTCCGGTTCAGTTGTTGGTGGCCTTGGCACCCAGCCTGGCCCCATCTCAGGGACTTGAATTGAGGCATTGTGTCATTTCCTGCTGTAAACAGATTCCAGAGAGCAGTTTTTTGTCCTCTTATTTTCTGAACACTTGAAGGCTGCTTGCATCCCCCAGCTCTTGGCCTCACCCACCCAATTATAGACTCTCTTTACCCACTGCTGCAGCAACGAGGGTCCTCCTTCTTTCTTACTCCTCATCATCCATTTTGTCAAAGGACCTATGATATTTGCATCCAAATAGCCTCAATTTGAACACAACCACAGGTTTGCGCCTGTGTCCTTTTGGAGTGGGATTAGACTATCCACCCCTCTGGGACATTGGGCAAATCATTTTCCTGCTCTAAGGAAATTTCCTTCCAGTTAAAATGGGCATTAAATTAATGACCTCTTTCTGCTATGAAACCCTGAATTTAGAGCTGAGGACTCTGTGGGGGAGACAGCATGGCTCTTGGACTAACTCTTAAGTAGATCTATCCATCTTCCAGGAGAAGAGTCTGAAATTTTCCCCCACCACAGATAAAGAGCTCTAGTCTATTTCCAGCTCCTATCCCTCATACTATTGCCTCAGAATGACCTTTGCTATCTCTATAAGCTGTATCATACTGGTCAGGTGTTTTTACCTTCAAATCTACCTTTGACACTTCTGTAAAATTCCCTGAGCTTTGTACATTAAGTTACTTGCATGCAAATCATAATAATTTCCTTCTGTCGGAGAGTGTTTTGGAGATGTAAAGCAAGAAAAATTACCTTTAAAATGAAATGTCACCCTGACGCTCTTATGGAACATTTAAGTCACTGGATTTCAACTATTTCAGTGCTGTATACTTTTTGTCTCTTGATATATGCTCTAATTGTTGGCTAACTGGTTCATTTTCATAGTTCCTTTCTCATTCCTGTTTCTTAGAGTTTTACGTTTTCTTTGTTTCTTGGGGCAAAATTAGCTTCCCTCACCATAGGAAATTCACTGATTTGGGGCATCTGGGTGGCTCAGCCAGTTAAGCATCTGCCTTTGGCTTGGGTCATGATCCTGGGGTCCTGGGATTGAGTCCTGATCAGAATCCCAGGATCCCTGCTCAGTGGGGAGCCTGCTTCTCCTTCTCCCTCTGCTCCTCCCTCTGCTAGTACTCACTCTCTTACTCTCTCTCTCTCTCAAATAAATAAATAAATACATAAACTCTTTTTAAAAAATGAAGCTTCACTGATTTAGTAACACATGCATTCAACGAAGAAACTCTTGCAATCTTCATTTACTCAGATGCTTTTACCAAAAAGCATACAAGACCCCTCTACTTTTGGGATTTCCACAACCCAAAATATCTGTTTGAAATAGAAAGTGAAATCATCCCACATTTATATGTATGCTGATGGGCAGAAAGCTATGAATCATCACCTGGCTTTATTGTTTGCTCAACCCAACACTACATTTTTCTCTAAAGGAATTGACTCACCAAGCCTCTTTCATCCTCCTAAGAACACAGTGGAGTTAATTTCCCAATCACCGTAGCATCCGCATGAGGCCGTATAACCAGCCGTCATAAATGAACTATAGTGGAAGTGATACTGGCCCTGAGGGGCTAAGGAAGTTCTGCCCCACTTTCCCCACCTGCTGACTGGATGATACCGGAACGATCTTGAGATCCTGTGTTGACGGTAGAACTGCATGAAGGAAGCCAGGTCCCTGAATGATTGTGGGAAAGGCCACATGCCTACCTCCTGATGGGACGTGAGGTGAATCACTGGAGTTCTGGGGCTGTTTGATGCAGTTAGCAGACCTGGCTGACACATTCCTCTTCTCCTTCACGTTGGACAACTTACACACTGCAGCCTTCGGAGCAAACAGCCTTGCTACATGGCACCGTCAAAGATGGCGCTTCATGCGTGACTTAACGACACTCCTGCTGCTTAATTTGCCTTCACGCCAAGTAATGTAAGTTACATCTCCTCAGCAGAATTAGAAGCGGGTTCAAAGTCATGAACACATTCTCTCCTTTCAGCCTATCTTTGCTGCTCAGCCATGGTGGCCAGTGCCACCTGTCAAACCTCACAAACTCGTCAAGATCACTGCCCATGTTGGCAGCTTCATGACTACGGCAAAATGGCTCTCTGGTGGGTCTCAGCCTCAGAAACCAACGCAAAGCATTCATATCTAGCCCCTTCATTTCTTTCAGGTCACTCAATAAACATAATCTGGTTTCTTTCAAAATAATGCAGTTATCTAATTTCCTTCATTAGTAGCTAGTTAGGCAAAGCTCTGGCTTCCCACGACCCAATTTACTGGGTCCCTGAGCTCATTTAAGGCTTCTCCTCTTACTCTTGAGGTCAGTCACAATCTTACTTCTGTAACCTAACCTCTGGGTTTTCTGTTGAAATATATTTCCTGTTTTTCCTGTTATTAAAAAAAAAAAAAGAATGTCTTGGATCCTCTTTCGCTATTTCCAAGCTACTGATCCTCACTCTTATGTGTGTCTCTTTCACTATCATTCCCTAATAATGTATCTCAAGCCATTTCTTCGAAGTAAGAGTTTAGTAGTATAGAGATCTACTTTTCTCTTTCCCTAGACCATAGTTGTTATCAGCCAGTCTTCTGAACCACCTCTTCTAGTCCAGGCCTTATCTTATAGGATAAACTAAATGCAGACCATTGATTGCTAAATCAAATCAAACAATTTGCTCTCTTTTCTCTCATGCTTCTCCTAATGTTTAAATTTCTCCATCAATCGATTAACAAATCACTCCGGTACACTTCACCAGGACCTTTGAGATAGGAACAGAAAGAAGATAAGAACAGAAGAAATACAAGTGAGTGCACAAGTCATGTGTGGATCTCATTTACAGGAAACCACCGGACAGTAAGATAGTATATAATACTAGTCATCTCGTATATACAAAAAGCGTATTCACAATTATAGAGGGGAGAGATCAGTGTTTGCTGGAGTAGAACAGAGTGTCATAATGGTGGGATTTAGCCTTTAAGAACTGTTAGGTTAGACCAATAGGAAGGACAAGCATTTCATATGTGGGGAAGATCATGAACAAAGGCAGAGGCAGAAATTACTCCATCGTCACAGTGGGTTCTGTTTATTATGCACCTGTTACGTGCCTCATACCATGTCACGCCCTGTATATTCATTATATCTAATCCTCACAGCAATCTGGGATTATAAGATGGATACTTTACAAGTAAGAGAACTCAAATTTAGAGAAGTACTAAATGTCAGAGTCGTGCTTCAATGTCTGTGCTCCACCCACTACATAGGAAGGTGGCGGCAGTTAAGAAGAAGGGTACCACTCTGGAGAGCAGATCGCAGTCAACTAGACAGCTTGGTGAAGCTCGATTATGGAGACGCTGGATGTTGAACAAGGGTGCTGGGCTTGACCCGATAAGTAACAGGAGATGGCGGGAGGTATTTTAGCACATACGTAGCACAGTAGACTTTGGAATTAGACAAGATAGGAGTTCAAGGCCGTACTCCATGTTAGCTGAAGGACTCTGGGAGACAGCTGAACTTGCTGAGGTTCAGTCTTCTCACTTGTAAAATGTGTTTGACCGTAGCACCATTTATAGGGTTGAAAGGCTTGGGGGGGGGGGTAATGTATTTAAAGCTTCTGCTAAAGTACTTGATGTACAGTAAGCGTTTGACACGTGGTATTCCTGCTACTATCACTGCTGCCAAAACAGCATTTCAAGATGATAATTTAGAGAAAACAGCTAGCTAGCTACACCCTGAAGACAAGTGATGAGGGGGCCTGGGATTCTTGGGCGAAGGAGAGACAGGTGAGGATGAATTTACAAACATGGCAAAGATGAGTCCAGGGGACGTGGTGGCTGATGTAGGGGACAAAGGAAAAGATAAGCCCAAAGACACACATTTGGAAGCATCAGAGAAGTGTGATAACATGACCAGAAATTAGGAAGCAAGGGAGGAATTTAGTTTTAGGAGCTAGACGAAGAGTTAAATTTTGGATATTTTGAGTTTGAAATGATGGTAATGCATTGAGGACTAGGTATAGAAACTTTGACAAAAAGGTTGACTCTGGACACGTAGATTTGGGGATTGCTATAATCATTGTATTTATTTGAAAAACAAAAATGAACTCGAGCCCAGTATAAAAAGAGAAGACCAGAAGACTTGGACTGATATCTCGAGGTGCCTGCAGTTGGGGAACATGAAGTGGGAGAGGAGCCATTGAAAGACCAAATGAAGGAGCAGAGGGAGGGATAAGATAATAATCATAATTTAAAAAAAAGACAATAACACAGATCACTGAAGTCACAAACCAGAGAAGGGATTTTCCAAAGCAGAGTGAGGTCTGCTGTGCCCTGGGCTGCTGAGGGGAGAAAAGACGGAGGGGGCTGAAAAGAAAGTCTACAGTTGGTGTGGTGACAGCTAGAACCCAGCTTGGGAGGAAGCAGGTGGCAATAAAAGAGGGCACTGCCCATTCATCCATTCACTGGAGATGTAAGGGTACAGGGAGCCAGGCTGTGGCCAGAGGTAGCAGCAAAGGAAACATGGAAAGTTATTTTTGTTTTTTGGAGAGGCCAGTACCACCAATAATCCTCAGAGTGCATTTCAGTTCCTCCCCACCCCTTCCCACAGCATATTTCTTCGTGGACATGTCCTCTTTGCCCATCACTAGGTCTGCAGTCTTTGTCTGACCTCTGTGAACTTTTGTCTTCTCCTTCAGGTCTCATCGCTCTTCACCCTGACCCATTTGACCCCAGCCCCACCATGTCTGATGATATCCTGGGTCCTATGACCTTTAACAAACATCAAACATTGTTTCTCTTTCAAAGTATCATCAGGATTGAAGGTTATTTTACCTAATTTCTTTTTTTTCTGGTTTGATGCAGATGTCTAAAAACATGATAGCAATTGTTATCATTGTGGGTTTTAGATCACTCCACAGACACACTCAAAGTTCCCACCCCTCTTACACTGGAATTCCATCATGAGCTGTACCCCCCAACTGTTATTTGGAGCATGGCCTGGGAATAATCTCCCTGCCCCAGCCCACTTTGTAAGTCATTCTTAGGATCGTATTTCCTCCACAAAGCCTCTCCAGTTGGATTTCTCGAATTCCTGCCCTGGTGAAGCATGGGACTTCAGTGATTCTTTTCCATCTATCTCCTTCCCAAACATGACACCTGTATTTCATCTCAAATGACAAATATTATATGCCAATGAATAACGTAGGCACAGTTGCCACATTGTATAAGTAATGTTTACTTTTCTTTCTGTTGTTGGTTTCACCCAATGAGCTAGCCTGAGTTAGCTTCAGTTGACATTACCTTGTATCCCACAGGTTGGAAATCATGTCTAATTCAGTGTGTCTAACTAGCTGTCATCTTCTGCACTCCAGTATCCTCACCCGGTGTCATGTAAAGAGTGGTACTTTATAAGTGCTTTTTGTTGCTGGTTGATAATGATTGTGACCCCACTCTTCTCTGCAGGTTCCTCTTTATGGTGACGACTAGGTAGCCTTATTTCTCTTCCACCTCCTGAACCCACTGCAAGCTTCACTTCTTACCTGTTAGCAGCTCCGAGAGCCAGTCTTCCTTTCAGAGACTCTCAGGACAGACCCTCTTTCTTAATACTTGTATCATAAGTTTTCTGATTTCCTTGCATTTTTTCCCCACCTTTGAAAAGGTACAGCAATTATGTCCTGATCAGAAGCATCCTCCATGGACAAGCTTCTGGTTATGTACATTTTAACTTTGTTTCTCCACCACTACCCATATATTTCCATTCTAATTCCAGATACCACAGGGCACAGTCAAATCACAGCATAACCTCGAGTCCCAGACTTCAGTATCACAGGGTTGGGTGAGTCAGCCAATAAACTCTAGGAGTATTCCTGGAAGTCATTCTACTTTGGGATTCCCAGTAATACCTTAACTATATGTTGAAGTTCCTGGAAAACACATCAATCTATCCTACTCCACCAAAAATAAATGTATCCATAATTTAATTTCTCCTTAACTAGATCTCCAAAATGCAAATATCCACTCCAATGACACCTGACACAAGGAACAATGTGTTGGAGGGGAGGTTGAAATGAAAAAGTTCGGTAGGTTTAACCAATTGCAGTTAATATCTCTTACCTCTGAACATTTACCAAACATGACTATGTGACCACAATTCTGGGCCCCTTCTAGGGCTTTGGAAGAGGTGTCAGTGTTAGTGAGGGGCTCTGAAGCTAAAGCTTCATTAAACTCATGGCAAATCCACTTTCCCACACCATCTCTCTGAGTGTCTTTTCTCATCTGCAAAATAAGAATGCTATTTCCTTTGCCTATTTAGAAGGCTGGTGTGATACATGTAATGAAATCATCTATGTGTTTAAAAAGCACTTGAGATTACTATTTAATGCCTTATTGGAGTTTCTTCTCATATAGATTTTCTGACGTTGGCTACAACATCTCCCTTTGACATTCCTGTCATTGAGAGCTGTGGTCTCTGTTCCTACTCTTTGAATTAGGGGTGGGCTTGTGGCCACAGCAGAAGTAATATTAGGAACCCCCCCCCCAAAAGGTCATAAAAGGTGAGAGATCTTCCATCTGGCTCTCTTGAAATGTTTACTTTTGCAACCCAACAGCTGTGAGGAAGCCCAAGCTATAGAGAAGCCCACATAAAGAAGAGCAGATAGCCACCTCCAACTTCCTGGCCATGTGAGGGGGCCATCTTGAAAGTGCATCCCCCAGCTCCAGTTAAGCTGACACTGATGGGACAAAGCTATGTTGTAGAATCCTGAGCAAGATAAGTGATTGTTGTTGTTTTAATAAACCTTTAGGTTTTGGAGTGGTTGGTCATGCAGCACTAGATAACTGATATACCATCCATGTTTCCAATTAAACCCCTCTCCGCTTACTCCAAACTCAATCTCGTGATCACACCTTACAATTCTCTGCGCCTATGCCTTTCCTCGTACCATTTCTTCCATTGGAATGTCCCCTTCCCATTGCAATCTTATCTATCCTTAAAGATCTCCCTCAATTGCCACTTCCTCTGTGGAGCTCCCATCACTGCTCCAGCTGGTTATAATATCTTCCTTCTCTTAAATCTTGATGAACTTTGTTTCTATTATTTATATAGTACTTATTGCCAGGATGGATATGCAGAATGTTTACCAACTAGCATGGCCAAGTACTGATCAGTCAGAAGGGGGGCCTCCTGAATTATCAGTCCTGGGATTGACCTCAGCCATGCAGCAAAGTTGGTTCCACAAGATCTTAGCTCCTCCTCTGGCCTGTATGCACCTTCAGGGCAGCCACCTCATATATTTTTGTAAGTATCCCATCCCCTGTGTAAAACATAGAGTCTTGCATGTAATGTGCTATGTACATTATTTTTAAGTAATTTGCTAAGACTTAAAAAATAGATCTCTTGGGGTGCCTGGGTGGCTCAGTCGTTTAGCGTCTGCCCTCAGCTCAGGGCCTGATCCCGGGGTCCTGGGATCAAGCCCCATATCAGGCTCCTCTGCTTGGAGCCTGCTTCTTCCTCTCCCACTCCCCCTGCTTGTGTTGCCTCTCTTGCTGGCTGTCTCTCTGTCAAATAAATAAATAAAATCTTAAAAAAAAATAGATCTCTAACTAATAAAAGAGAAGGCACAGAGAAAATACCCAAGGGGAAAAGGAACTTAAAACTTTAAAACTGTAAATCACTGAAAAACAAGATAAATTTTCTCAAACCAGGGTCATGAAGCCACAGGATTTTTTGATCTGAGAGCTTAGACATCATCTAATTGGGACTCACACTTCTGTGGGCAAAGAATCACTTGGGGAAAATTAGTGTATGTGTGGAAACAATAGAGATGGGCATTCTGTACCCAGGCATTCTGAATAAGTAGGTCTGGGTGGGACTGATGAAGGTTCCTTCCTTCCTTCCCTCCTTCCTTCTTTCTTTCTCTCTCTTTTTCTTTCTTTCTCTCTCTTTTTCTTTCTTTCTTTCTTTCTTTCTTTCTTTCTTTCTTTCTTTCTTTCCTCATTGTGTTTTTTTTATTGAAGTATAATTAACATAAAATGTTATATTAGTTATGTTCAGGTGTACGACATATCGATTCAACAGTTCTATAAATTACTCAGTGCTTTCCAGGGTAAGTGTAGTTACCATCTGTCACTATACAGCAGTATCACAATATTATTGACTATATTCCCCATGTTATACTTGTCATCTTTGTGACTTACTTATTTTATAACTGGAAGTTGGCACTTAATCTCCTTCACCTATCTCACCCGTTCTCCCATCCCCATTCCCTCTGGCAACCATCAATGTGTTCTTTGTATTTAAGAGTCAGATTTGCATTTTCCTGATGATGAGTGACTTGAGCAACTTTTCATGTGACTGTTGGCCATCTATATGTCTTCTTTGGGAAAATGTCTATTCAGATCCCCTGCCCAATTTTTAATCGATTGTTTGTTGTTTTGCTAATGAGTTGTATGAATTCTTCATGTGTTTTGGATATTAGCCCCTCATCAGATAAATGATTTGCAAATATTTTCTTTTTCTTTTTTTTAACACAGTAGTAACATTACTTTTACTATTGTTAGCTAATGACTTTGATGCTGGCTGATTGACATTTTCTTTCATTTTGCTTCTTATTTGCAATTCCTGGGAAGCTTTTTTTTTCTTCCAAATTTTTATTAAAATTCTAGTTAGTTAACATGTAGTGTAATATTGGTTTCAGGAGTGGAATTTAGTGATTCATCACTTACATACAACACCCAGTGTGACGAAGCCTTCTTAATGAGCTCTCCAGGTGACTCTGAAGCAGGGACTCAGTGGATCTCACTTTCAGAAGCCCTGGCTTAGTCAGACCCCCTCTGTCCGGGTCCAGTTTATTCCCTCTTGCTGTAGTCATGTGCCCCTTGAACTGGCCATAGATGCAGGACTGCCATAAAGTAGAAGAGGTAGCATGGCCAGAAGGAAGGAGAAGTTGGGAAAGCCATAACTTTAGGGCTGCCTTTGAAGGAGAAATCACTGCCTTTAATCTCTGGGTGGTGGCAAAATGAAACAAAGCACTTCTCTGAGATCAGCAGGGAGACAAGCAGCCTGGCTGGGGAATCTTCTGTCTGGGGTGTCCTCGGGTGGAGCGACATGTTTCTTCATAGTCAAGTACATTGTTACTGGGCTGAATCACTTGGTATAGTTCAGCCTCCACCCTTGGCTACCCGGTTCCTACCAGTCCAACATCTCATTTCATTTACGCACAACCCCAGAGCTAACATTAGAACCCTAGAGTCTAACATCAGATTAGCTACTTCCAGCCCCCACCTCCCCCTTTTTTTTTTTCAGAACAAAATCTACACCATTCTAAATCCTTCGACTATTTAGAAATAAATCTGTGGAGTCTTTCCAGCTTTGTTCTTCCAGCTTTCCACACTCCATCTTCTAGAATCCTTCACAAACTGAGTGATCTGAAATCTGAGTGTCCGGATGAGCTCTCAGGGCCACTGCTTATGCCTGTCGTCTTATGCCCTGCAGTGTCTAAGCGAAGTCTGTGCTGCGTTTCAAACCTTAGTATTTGCCAAGACTATGAACTGAGGGACATCCTTTAAAACAGCTTTGCATCAGCAGGAAAATGCTGCTGACCCTCGAAGGCAGAAAAGGCAAGCAGGGCAGTGAGCCGCTCCCACTGACGTAGCATGAATTATCATCAATGGTGCATTATTTGGGAGCAGCAGAATAGCCCTTTCTAATGGAATGTTAGGTCTTTCTGAAAATACTCTGTATCTCCCCTAATCCCTGTGCCTTTTTAAATTTTTTTATAAATATCTGCATAGAGAGTATAATCTAGAAGCCAACATCTAGTAAGTGATGAGACCCTCTAGAATCTGAATCCTGGACGAGGACACAGTATTGTACAGATGTGACCACAAAGATGAGCAAATCTCTCTCATTGCCACAGACTTTTCTGATGGCAAAATTCCAGACTTTCTGTCGTTGGTCTTTAATAACTGTGCTTTGTTGATTTTGTTACAAGGGTGCGTTCGTATCAGCATTGTACACAGCACTCTACACCAGGTGCGCTCATTTCATTCCTCACCACACTGTGAGATAGGTGATACTTCAAAATCAAGAAACTGAGGCTCTGAGAGGTTAGGTGACTCATCTAAGGTCACAGGGATAGTGACAGTCAGGGACTCTGGGCTCAACCACCCAGAACCTCGGTGCCAATTCCCCGGGCACATTCCACCATGTCACATGGACTTGCTCTGTGTATGAGCCAAGCTGGGCCTGCACAGCTCATTCAAGAGAGAGCCTGGACATGGGCCTACAGGGGTCCCCGAGGATGCAGACCTCCAACTACTAGGGGCATAACTGGCCCACGGCACCAGCCGCTGCACTCTGCTCTGCAACCCATCTCTGCCTTGCTGAGGTCACCCTTCCCACAGGCTGCACCCCACCGATGACCCACGTGGTGGGACGCTGGGAACAGGCCCCTTTCCTGGGAGCCGTGGGATGCATCTGACTGGTGACTTTGTCTCAGGATGCCCTTGGGCCTTGCCCAACTTTCCTGATTGCACGGAAACCAAGGAAGTGTCCACTCCACCATCCTTCCCCTCCTTCACTCAAGGTCACACTTGCAGGACAGCCGGATGGCAATCCCACCCTTCTCCAGCTCCCGAAGCAAATCCTTGGCTGCTGCTTCTCAGGGACCCCAGATTATCCCAGCCTGTCGAATGGAGTCACTATCACATGGCAAGGGAACAAGACAAGAAGGGCTGTCTGGGGAGACCCTGGGATTTCGTCAGCTTGATTTACTGAAAATCAACTTTTTTTTTCTTCAGCCCTACTCTTACACATATTTACCCTGGTGGCGATGTTCTCATTTTAAAAACACACAGCAATTATCCTCCAGTGGGTCAACAACTAATCCGGGTGTGGCTGGGGATAGCTGGATACTGATCTGTGTCTTGATGGCGTCTGTACCATCAGGCTGCCACTGCCGGCCCTTTGGGGAGCGTGAGCAGAAAGTTTTGCTCTGGGGTTGTGATCCTCAGAGTTTTGGCCTCACTATTTGACAATATCCTGGAGCTCCAAATGGTCCCCAGTGTCCCGAGATGATCGGTGCGCAGAAGGGAGGGCTTTAGACCTCAAGGAGCAAAGTTGCACAACACCCTCTGGATCTGGGCTGTATGTGGCTACTGAGTCCCTGAAGTGTGGGGTTCGTCTGAACTGGGACGTGCTCTATGTCTAAAATACGCGATGGATTTTGAAAACCAAATTTAAAAAAAAGAACGTAAGCTATCTCGGTAATCATTTTTGTATTGATTACGTGTCGAAATGACATTATTTTGGCCATATTGAGTTAAATCACATATATTATTAAAATGAACTTTGTCTATTTCTTTTTACTTTTTTAATGTGGCTGTTAGAAAATCTAAACTTAGGTCAGAAGCTCAGACTGTATTCGCAGGGCTCCTCTAGAAGCCAGACTCACTGAGGGCGGGGCTTGCACCTGTCCGTGTTCATCGAATCACCATTGTCCTCATAGAATGTAGCACAGTATCTAGCACTGAAAAGAACTGAATAAATAATTCGAGGAATGAATGACACAGTGAGCAAATGGAGATCAGTTATTCATATCTCTGAAGCAAGAAGCATTTCTACCCCCTCTGACCTCCTCTGACATCTGAGAAAGAGGCCAGAGATTTGCAAAAATCCATCTCCCAAATTTGAATCTCCAGCCCTGAACTCCCCTGAGTGTAAATCTGATGCCTGCTCAGAAACTCCACTGAGGTCGGTAACAGATGTCTCAAACTTAACATCTCCAGAGCAGAATTCTTTATATTCTTCCCAAACTGGTTCCTTCCCAAATCATTCTCATCTCGATAAATGGCACCGTGATCTACCAGTCTTTCAGGGCCAAAAAAAAAATCCCAAAACAAACCCTAGTCATTCTGGAGTACTCTGTTTGCCCTGTTAATACCACCACCCAATCCCATCCAACCAAGAAATAAGATTTATTGGTTCTACTGCAAAATATATTCCAGATATACCCAGATTTCTCCACCATCACTGCTGCCACATTGGTAGAAGCCACCATCATCTGTCACTGGCATGGCTGTTCCCAGTTGGTCCACGTGTAGCTGCCACGGCCCTCAGAAATTCTGTGAACCATTATTATCCTTCCAACAAAGACAAAGAAATGGATGCCCAAGAAACTCTAAAGATGACTTTTATTTGTATTTAACAGGTGTGTTTCAATAGAGCACACAAACTTCAGGACGGATACAGGTGGGCAGTCATCAAAATATACACCAGCCTTCGGACAGGTCTTGAGCTTGTCCAGACAAAACTCTGCTCTGTTTAGAAAACACTCCACAGATGTGGGACCCGGAGACAGGCTGGCAGAGGCTTTAACCCCATTATTTAATAGCTGTATCACTCCAGCCTTTCCCGGGGGTAGGTACAATAGCAGAGCAAGCATCACTCCCCCTCCTAGCACAGTTTCCTGCTGCCTTTTGGGGAACCTCATCAACAGTGCCCCCCCCCCAGCTCAGAGCAAGTGAAGCACACCCCTTACCCCCATGTAACACACACAAAACATAAAATAACAGTTTTCATCTGCTGGATCACAGATAAGATGAAGGAGATATCAAACACTTATGGAAATAAATTATGGTCACCCTTTGCTGATTTGGTTATTTAAGGAGTTAGCATTGCTACGGAACTGCAGGGGGAATTAGCTTAAAGGAAGACGGCACACTGAGCTGGAACATTTCACATGGGATTCTGCCTGCCCTCTTTCGTACGGGAAAGTAGGCACCTTCGATGCACATCTCTGCCATTGGACTGGGGGCTCTACATCCTCATGCCCTCCCTCCCCCCACCCCTGAATTCACCTTCTCCTAGGACGACCCTCCTCAAACACCCTCCTCCCTTACAAACACACCACTATCCCTCTGGTCCCTGGTGTCATCTTTGGCTCTTGCTGGTGTGATTTTTGGCTCTCCTTGTGATGCCACATTTCCCAGGGGTGGCCCTCTCTTCACTCTCTCCCACTCTGCTGTGCCAGGCGAATCTTCTAGAAGCACCATTTTCTTTAAGTCATTTTCCTAAATAAGAATCTGCAGTAGCTCCTATGGCTTATTCGTTCATTTTTTAAAATTCATTCATCCAACATATATTTATGTCAGGCCATATGCCGGGATGATGGTGAGCAAAACAGGCCAGTGCTAACTCCCTGAGTCTGATTGAGCTCCATACTCTTCCCTATGATTTTTAATACTTTACTATCTCTCAAATGGGCCGTTGGTGTCATTATTTCCCCAAACGGGAGTTCTTCCTTCACTCATTTTCATACTATGAATTTTGCTCATCTTGAAAGACCAATTCAAAGCCTTTCTCCTCAATACTTGTCTGAATTTATATCATTTATTTTCTGTAAACCACTAATTTGGTTCCTATCCTTCATTGTCTTATTTTTTTTAATGCAGCTACTTTCTCATATGTGTGGGTAAATATAAATATAATTTATATTATATTTATATAATATAATATAATATAATATAGTTAAATATAAATATAAATACCTTGAGTGGGATTCGCCCACAGTGTCTAGTTGGTAGAGTGTTTTGCAATATTTTTGATGAATTGCTTGATCTATATAGAAATTTACTATTTGAGAGATCTACTCCATTATCAGTGAAAGTCCTATATAGACTACAGTTGACCCTTGAACAACACGGGTTTGAACTGTGCGGGTCCACTTGTACATGAATTTTTTCAGTAAAATATTAGAAAAATTTTTGGAGAGTTTCAACAATTTGAAAAACCTCATAGACAAACCCCATAGCCTAGAGATATCGAAAAAATTAAGAAAAAGCTCTGTGGGGCACCTGGGTGGCATAGTCGGTTAAGCATCCATCTTGGTTTCGGCTCAGGTCATGATCTCAGGGTCCTGAGATCAAGCCCCATGCTGGGCTCTGTGCTTAGCACAGAGTCTGCTTATCCCTCTCCCTCTGCTCCTACCCCCACTCTCTCTCTCTCTGTCTCTCTCTCTCTCTCGAATAAATAAAAAATCTTAAAGAAAAGAAAATCTATGTCATGAATGAATAAAATATATGTAGAGACTAGCCTGTTTTATCATTTGCTACCATTAAATACACACAAATCTAGTATAAAAAGTTAAAACTGATCAAAACTTACGCACAAACACAGACTCTACATGCCACGAGTTGCAGTCGGGAGAAATGTAAACAAACAGATGCGGTCTTACAACCATAACTGCATTGAACTAACTGTAGTACATAAGACATCGCACTAATAATTTCGTAGCCGCCTCCTGCTGCTCTTGCGGGGAGCTTGAGTGTGGCAAGTATCCTCTAAAATCGCCCTGTGGTGCTAATATCTCCATATGGGCGGTCCATGTCTCCAGTAAACTGTGTATCTCAGTAAAGAGTGATCCCTCACAAGTCTTGCGTGTTTTTCATCATGTTTAGTGCAATACTTTAAATAACGCCATGGAATCCATAGGAAGTGCCACTGGTGATGCTGAAAGTGCTCCCAAGAAGCAGAGAAAAGTCCTGACCTTACAAGAAAAAAGTTGAATTGCTTGATATGTACTGGAGATCGTGATCTATAGTTGTGGTTGCCTGTGGTTTCACATAAGTGAGTCCAACATAAGGACCATTGTAAAAAAAAGAAAATTCATGACGCCATCGCCACAGCTACGCCAGCGGGCATGAAAACCTTGCACTCCTTGCTAAATACCCTTTATCTCATACTGAAAATGCGTGCGTGTGCAAGCTGGGCTGGAGGGGGGGGGGCAGTGAGGGGAAGGGCCAGAGGGAGAGGGAGAATCTCAAGCAGGCTCCATGTGGAAGCTTGATCCCATGACCCTGAAATCATGACCTGAGCCAAAATCAAGAGTCAGACAGTTAATGAACCGCAACACCCAGGCATCCTGAGAATGCGGCTTTTGTCTGGGTGCAGGATTGCTGTAAGAATGACCTACCTACTGCCTCTAACATGATTCAAGACAAAGTGAAGTCCTGACATGACAACTTGAAGCAAAAGGAAGGCAAATGATCTAAAGGTGAAGAATTAATGCCACCGAAGGATGGTTTGATTTTAGAGAGAGGTTTGGCTTAAATAATCTCAAGATAACAGGAGAAGCAGCTTCTGCTGACCGAGAAGTACCAGGTAAGTTCCCAGACACATTAAGATAACCACTGTGGAGAAAGATCTGCCTGAACGTTTGTCTTTTTAATAAACTTTTTTAAAAGATTTTATTTATTTGTCAGAGAGAGAGAGACAGAGCGAACACAAGCAGGAGGAGCTACAGGCAGAGGGAGAAGCAGACTCCCTCCTGAGCAAGGAGCCCGATGCAGGACTTGATCCCAGGACCCCAGGATCACGACCTGAGCCGAAGGCAGACACTTCAACGACCGAGCCACTCAGGTGTCCCCCGAATTGGTTTTTAATGCAGACGAAGGGCAGAAATGCCACAAAAGATATTTATTAGTAACGAAGAGAAGCAAGTACTGGGGTTTAAGGCAGGAAGGGATAGGCTAATGCTCCTGTTTTGGGCAAGCGGAGTTGGGTTTATGATCAGGGCTGCCCTTACCTATGAAGCTGTGAACGCCTAGCCTTGATGGGAAAAGATAAACACCAGCTGTCATCTTTTGGTTGTACAACAAGAACGCTTTTTTTCTGGATTAGTTCCATCAATACGTTGTTCCTGAATTCAGGAAGTACCTTAGCAATAAGTGACTGCCTTTTAAAGTTCCTTTGGAAAAAAATAAAAAATAAAGTTCCTTTGACATTGGACAATGCCCCTGGCCCCCCATAATCCCATGAGTTTAACACCAAAGGCGTCGGAGTGGTCTACTTGCCCCCAAACACCACATCTCTGATTCAGCCTCTAGATCGGGGGTCATAAGGACTTTTAAGGCTCATTATACACAGTACTCTGTAGAAAGGATTGCCAAAGCTATAGAAAAGAACCCTGAGAGAGGGAAATCATGAAAGTCTGGAAGAATTACACCACTGGAGAGGCCATCATTGTTATAGAAAAAGCCATGAAAGCCATCAAGCCCGAAGCAATAAATTCATTCTGGAGAAACGTGCTCAGATGCTGTGCATGACTTCACACGAGTTACGACAGAGCCAATCAAGGAAATCAAGAAAGAGATTACGGATATGGCAGAAAAAAGTAGGGGATGAAGGGTTTCAAGATATGGGTCTTAGAGAAATTCAAGAGTTAATAGATACCACACCAGAGGAATTTAGGGGATGACCTGATGGAGGTGAACGCTTCCCAACCAAGGCCAGACGATGAGAGAGAAGATGCAGAAGGGACACTGGACAGTCTGGCAGAAAACAATCTGATTATTCAAGACTGCTTTGACTTCTTTTTTTAAATAACATGGACCCTTCTATGATACAAACATTGAAACTGAAACAGTGGAAGAAGGATTGGTACCATATAGAAACATTTTTAGAGAAAAAGCAAAAAAGTTAGGCAGAAATTAGGATATATTTCTATAAATTTACACCCAGTGTGCCTGCCTCTCCTGCCTTCCTTTCTACCTCCTCTACCTCTTCCTCCTTTGTCTGCCCTGAGACAGCAAGACCAACACCTCCTCGTCCCCCTCCTCACCCTACTCAATGTGAAGATGATGAGAATCGAGACCTTTATGATGACCCATTTCCACTTAATGAGTAGTATGTCATTAGCAAGCCACTCCATGAAGAATGATCTGCCATGTATGTGTATGTGGCCTCTATGAAAATCAAACATCAGTAGGGCAAGAACTGTACGAGACCTTCCTGTGTCATCATCCTCGCTATGGCCTCCTTGCTATGGCCTGTGTTCACTGCATAGAATACCGTGAGCAAGACTTGTATGGAAATGCATGGCCTAGCCTTATGTAGGCATAGCATGAGTGGTATTTAATATAAAATTAATAATGTGTTCATTTTCTTACTGTTTTATAACTTTGCTTTCAAAGAATTACATCACTATACAGTATGTCTCTCTTTCATAATTGGAGAAATTCCATATTGGCCAATCATGGGTAAGTGGTTTTAAACAGTGCAACAGTGTATTCAGTACTGGGCTACTGTGTTATGAATATGACTATAATGCTGTGTGCCATAAAAATTTTATAGCAATTCATTCATTAAGGTATAGGCTAGGCTCCTATGAAGCAATCATATGGCATATACGAGGCTACCATAAAGCAATTGTCTTGCTGCTTTTTCATTATCAATGCATGAATTATTATACCTGTACATAAATAAGAATTTTTTTACATTATATTTTCATCTTTTGATGTCTAGTGTTATTGATGTATATTAACATCTATAGTGTTTTGTATCACATAAGACAATATTGAGGTAGGTACTGACAGATAATTCATTTTGTAAACATGATATAAAGTTACAGTATTGATAAATGCAGTACAGTTCTGTAAATGTATATTCTCTTCTTTATGCTTTTCTTAACATTTTTTTTCTCTAGCTTGGTTTATTGTAAGAATACAGTATATAATATATATTGGGGCACCTGGGTGGCTCAGTCGTTAAGCGTCTGCCTTCGGCTCAGGGCGTGATCCCGATGTTCTGGGATCGAGCCCCACATCAGGCTCCTCTGCTAGGAGCCTGCTTCTTCCTCTCCCACTCCCCCTGCTTGTGTTCCCTCTCTCGCTGGCTGTCTCTCTGTCAAATAAATAAATCTTTAAAAAAACATATATATATATATATAAAACATACAAAATATGGTTTAATTGACTGTTTACGTTATTGGTGAGGCTTCTGGTCAACAGTGGGCAATTAGTAGTTGAGTTTTTTGGGAGTCAGAAGTTATACACAGATTTTCAACTGTGTGTGGGAGGGTCAGCAGCCCTAGCCCCCTGAATTGTTCAAGGGTCAACTGTATTTTTGTCATCATACTAAATTATCCAATTGAATTTCTATTATTTGAACTTTATATGAAGACTTTAATCAACAGATATTTAATATCTTTCCTCTACACTGGAAAATTGTTTACAAATTCTTTTTTTTTTTTTTAAGATTTTTATTTATTTATTTGACAGAGTTAGAGACAGCCAGTGAGAGAGGGAACACAAGCAGGGGGAGTGGGAGAGGAGCCTGATGTGGGGCTCGATCCCACAACGCCAGGATCACGCCCTGAGCTGAAGGCAGACAGTTAACCGCCATGCCACCCAGGCGCCCCATACAAATTCTATTTGTAAAACAGGAGATACGCTTAAAGTCAGGATTTGGTATTTCACTTTTTATTATTATTCATTGTGTTAAATATTGGCATTGGGCAAACAGGAAGTACCTGATTAAAAAAACAATCAAGGGGCGCCTGGGTGGCTCAGTCGTTAAGCGGCTGCCTTCAGTTCAGGTCATGATCCCAGTGTTCTGGGATCGAGCCCCACATCGGGCTCCTCTCCCACTCCCCCTGCTTGTGTTCCCTCTCTCACTGGCTGTCTCTCTCTCTCTCTGTCAAATAAATAAATAAAATCTTAAAAAAAAAAAAGCGATCAATTGTAATGTTTCCTGTATTTCAATGGTTGATTTTCTTGTCAAACTGTGCCATTACATTCTGACTTAATTGAAAGCAGTATTGTGTTTTGTTTACTGCTGCATCAGCAATGCCCAGGACAGACCTGCTACCTGTTAGAAAGAAGAAGAATCAAAGAATAGTTTGGACGGACAGAATAAGAAATTTCCTGAAGAAACTGGTATTTGAGCCTACTTTAAAGACTAAGGAAGCTTTAGATACATAGGTTGATAATAAGGGCAAAGCCGGTCAAAGGAAACATGTTTAGCAACAGCCTGATGGATCAGAAGAGTTTGACTGAATTGGCAAGACCTGAAGTGCTGGAAAATATGGTCGATGACTAAAAATGTGTCTGACAAAGTGTGAGTGCATTAGAAGCATTTTAAGCTCCTTGAAGCCATGGCCAGTTGATGGGTGTGTCCCCAGAGCTTAGCCCCGTGCCTGCCACACTGAAATAATGGAATAAAAAACAAGTCATGGAGGAAGGTTGGCCCATAGCCACTTCTCTGAAGTCATCTAATGAAACCCTTTTCCTGGCTTGCTCCGTTCTACCATATTGATAGCCCTGTCCTTTCAGAAAACATGACTCAGAGCCTTTGCCTTCTCTCTTCCCTTTACCTGGAACTTTCCTTACTCTGCTCTGCTTCATTGACCTTCCTGCTCTCCTTTACACA
This sequence comes from Ursus maritimus, assembly GCF_017311325.1. Taxonomy (NCBI): domain Eukaryota; kingdom Metazoa; phylum Chordata; class Mammalia; order Carnivora; family Ursidae; genus Ursus; species Ursus maritimus. Next base: position 35,116,554 of record NW_024425341.1, on the reverse strand, counting down.
TACCTCCCTGACACCTCTGCGGTTGCCATTTATTTATTTATTTATTTATTTATTTATTTATTTATTTATTTTAGTTTCAGAGGTAGGATTTGGTGATTCATCAGTTGCAAATAACACCCAGTGCTCATTATATCATGTGTCCTCCTTAATGCCCGTCACCCAGTTACCCCACCCCCACCCACCTCCCCTCCAGCAACCCTCACTTTGTTCCCTAGAGTTAAGAGTCTCTTATGGTTTGTCTCCCTCTCTGTTTTTATCTTATTTTATTTTTCCTTCCCTTCCCCTGTGTTCATCTGTTTTGTTTCTTAAATTCCACATGTGAGTGAAATCATATGGTATTTGTCTTTCTCTGACTTATTTCGCTTAGCATAATATCCTCTAGTTCTATCCACGTCGCTGCAAATGGAGTTGCCTTTTATTTGCTCACTTTGCTGGGAAAATCCTTCCCACCTGTCTTCATGGCACTTGATCCCTCCTTCATTTAAATATCTTCTCAAAATCTTTTTTGCTTCCTTGAGAAGCCTTCCCTGCCAGCACAAGTAAGGAGTGCCTCTCTCCTGTCACTCTTAAGCCCCCGCAACTTTTGTTTTTCTATTGCTTTATTTATCTTGATAGCACAAGAAATCCACCTTATGTTGTTAGAACAACTGTCTCTTTATTGTTGACCTCCCATCCTGTTAGAATGCAAGCTCTTATTCCAAAAAGCTCACATAGTGTTGGGGAATTTTCTTGTCCTCTGCTGTGTCCCTAGAACAGTGCTTGACATAGAAAACTCAATAAATATTTGTTGAATAAATAAATAAGTAGTTCAAATACCTTACCCTAGAACTGAAGGCCTTTTATACTTGTACTCCAATCTTCCTTTGGGGTGACTAAACCTAGAACTTCTAAAGGGAGAATGGACCACATTCAGATTATCTTATCTATAACCCGGGGCGCCCGGGTGGCTCAGTTGGTTAGGCATGGGACTCTCGATTTTTGCTCAAGTCATGATCTCAGTCAGGGTCGTAAGATTGAACACTGCCTCAGGCTCTGCGCTCAGCAGGGGGTCTGCTTAAGATTCTCTCCCTCTCCCTCTGCCCCCCCATCTAAAATAAATAAATCTTAAAAAAAATATCCATCCAAAGCATTTTAAAGATGAGAATAATGAGGCCTAAACACGCAAAGCCTAAGTTGGAGGCCAAATCACACAGTTAATAGGCGAAAGAGCCGGAAATAGAAACTCGATCTCCCATGGCCTATCAGAGTTAACCCCAACCCACACCCATTCCTGTTGTCCACCCTCCATCAGGGATCAGAGTGCGCTTTCTAAAATGCAAGTGTGAGCCCCCTCTGTTTGAAACTCTTGAGTGCCTCTCCAACACCCACTGCAACCAGCTGGGCTGGCTGAGAGCAGCTGTCATGGCGGCCCCACGTCCTTGTTCTACTCCTGGTACTTCACGGTCAGTGCTGTTTCACACATCTGTGCCTCCCTCCGTGCTCATTGGTGCCTGGGCTTGTTATTGTCAGCTTGATGAGCCTTATGCATTTATCCTTCAAAACTTTGAGGGGCTACTCCACCCTGAGGCCTACTGTAATCCCATCACCCTAAGCCCTTGAGAAATAAGTAACTCCCCTCCTGTACATTAATTCCAATCCTAGTACTTGCCTCTATCATTGCATATATTATATATGCATATCTTTGCATATATATGCGTATAAGATATATGGTAAATATAACCGAATCCCTCCCCGCCCTCCCCCGCCCTGCCACGAGGTTACAGAATGTGGTGGACATTTGTCATTTTTTACTCTGCAGTGTTCAACCCTCCTGCTATTTGGGGATCACACTACCTTGTCAGCAACTCCAGATGACAAAGCAGAGAGATCCTCCCTCTTTCTCTCTCTACAGCTGGCAGCCAGGGCACAGGCACAGGGCCAGAGCCTGGCAACAAGAAGCTCGTCCTACAATTTGGACTTCTGAGTAGGGCTAATAGATATAAAGGGAAGGTTGAGGTCTACCTATGGCGGTTACCGAGGCTGTCGTGGTGGCATTCTAACCAGACTGTTCTTGCTAGGAGATGGCTAGGCTTCTCCTGCTTCTCGGCTTAGATACCAGGCCAATGTCCTGAATGTCCTGTGAGTTCTTTCCAGTGTTCTAGATCTATCCACATTAGTCATAATGGGCTTCTGTTGCTTACAGCTAAGCAGCCAACTGTTTGGCATGGGTATAGGGCAGGTGTATGAATCCCCCCAGGCTCTACCAGTGGTGGCGGAGTGAAGACAGTGTGCTTCTGCCGCAGACTGCCTCGGTTTGAATCCTGACTTCTGTGCTCACCAGCTTTGTGGCTTCAGGCCAGGAGCTTGACCACTCTAACCCGCAATTCCTCTAAAATGAGGAGAAATCTCATGGTAGAATTAAAGAAACGTATACTTACCTAAACTCCAGGTGCCAAGTTCAATAAATAGTAGTAGTTACCATCACTTACCCATATATAGTGATTCAAGTAGTTCAACCTTTCTCCTAAACAACGTGCCTCCTCCAACCCTATTCTTTCTGAATTGTCTATTTCTTGTCATCTGAATATGTCTTGGGCACTTGGCCACCGCATCTAAAGGGCCCGGCACCACCCCACCTCTCTAAATCCTAGCCATCGTTCAAGGCCCCTTTGGTGGCTACAACTGAGGGCACCGCCATGACTACTCTTGCCGGAGGGCTTCCTGCCTCTTGCTTCCCGGAGCNCTCTTTCCCTGTGCGGTTTAGGATAGATGGGATTCTTGGGCCCTGTTACTTGAAGCCTTTCTTGTGGAAGGATTATATGTCACCCTCATAACCTAAGGGGGCCAATAAAAGGTGAGCAGAAGTGACATGGGTCCCATCCAATCAGAGCCTTGAGGGTGATCTCGTGGCCCTCCCCGTGCACTTCTTCTCACCACGAGTGGCATCTCCTGAGAGAGAGGCTGTCCCTCCAACCTGGGTCCTAGAGAGATGAAGATCTGTGGTGTCAACAGTTGATCTCCAGTTCAGTTGTCATGAGAATGAAAAAAGAAACTTGTGTTATCAGCCACTGACATTTTAGAGTTCATGTTACTGTAGCAAAACCTAGCGTAAGCTGACTGAGGCGCCACTCATTCACATTTTTCATGTGCTCTTTGGTATTCTTATTTATCTTTAAATAAATATCTGTGTTTCTGGGGTGTTTTCCAACACCAGCAGCCAATTTTCCACTGACGTCAACGATTCAATTCTGTGCCTAACCCTAGAGTCAACACACACCCCTGCAGGTTAAGGGGTCGGTCCCAAAAGACTGCCCCCCAGCTTCAGACGTCAAATGCAAGTAGTGAGGCCCCACACTTATGTCTGATTTGGATACAAATTGGGGGTTCCTGGGACCCACTTCTCAGGTTCCATAATTGGCTAGAACAACTGATAAAACTCAGAGAAACAGTTATATTTACTGGTTTACTCTAAAGGAAAATATGAAGGATAAAAATAAACCGCCAGATGAAGAGGTCCGTAGGGCAAGGTCCAGGAGGGTCCGGAGTGCATGCACCCACTAACCCAGAGGCTCATCAAATTTCTTCTTTTCGGAGGTTTTATAGAACTTAATCTCCAGACCCCTGCCCCTTCCTGGAAGTCAGTGAGTGAGGCTGGAAGTTCAACCCTAGCCAGAGACCACCCTGAATCGCCTCATTAGCATAAACTCAAGCTAAAGGAACTACTAACTTTGAGTAACAAAAGACACTTATCACTCGGGAAGTTCCAAGGGTTTTAGGGACTCCGTGCCAGGAATCAAGGACAAAGACCAAATACATTCCTTATTATATTACAGTTCCCAATTTAACTTAAAAACCATTGCAGACAGAAATCATGTCTTATACCCACAACAGTTCCTAGCCCCAGATGGTGCCTGCTCAGTAAAAGTGAGTGGATAGTAAAGATTTGATTTACCAAAGGTATGATTTCTCGATAAACTTGAAAAGGAGACAAATTAAAGCAGACCTATTAACCCAACATTTAGACTAGACCACTATGCTGTTTTTTCCCCATCTAACATGAAAGTTACAGAAACTAAATAGCATGGGGTACCTCAGTAAGAACAACACCCAGGGGAAAGAGATTTCAGAAAATTACAATTATTTAAGTCTTCAGTAAACTCTCCAGATTATTACCAAAATGCCAAGCGCTTGGCAGAGTGGGAGCTTTGTAAATTCTGGCAAATCAACCGACCTGAAGAAGACCCCATGAGAGTAGAGGCATCTAAATGTTTTTAATAGGGAGTCCAAATGACAGAAGCCCATATACACGTACGTGAGCTGCCTGCATTTTAAATGGAAGAATAGCCTGTCAGCTAAAAAAAAAAAAAAAAAAAAGTATATAGATTTTTAACAGTGATGCAAAACCAGTCCTGTACAAAACACATTTTAATAGCCGTTAGCTGGGCAGAGTGAATATTATAATCAATTTTATTCAGCCAGTGAGAACATTGATACTTACCACATTGAACTAAGAAAAAAAAAACCCAAAAACACATGTATTCTGTGTATTTAGGCCGAAGACATCTCCCTCAGTTCTGACTCCGTAAGAATATTCCTGAAGGGGACACTTGGCTTTGACTTTAAGAGTCAAGGAAGAGAAGGTATTGTCACAGACAGAGGTGGGCACCAAACAAGGGTCAGACTTGGATCACATGGCCAAAATGCTGGAGGCACCCATACTGTTTTTTTTCGTGAGTGAATTAGGTAAAATATTTTGTGCTAAAATGTTTGAGAGTCTATTCTAGAGATAGAGAGGCACACAGTCATCATACTGTGAGCTGCGGTCCCATATATGAGTCAACTCTGTACATCTTTCATGAGCAGGTGTACATACACGTGGACATGCACATACCTGCACGCTCAGCCCCTGGCTTCCGGACAGCATCTAGTAAATGCCCAGCAGGTGTTTTTCAGTGGACCTCTGCTTTGCTGCCTACAGGTGCCAAACTGATAGCACCACGCGCTTAAACATGGTTACAGCATCCCTGAGAGCTTGGGCTGGGGAACCTAGAACCAAGGACCTATTAGGTGGCAGGCCCCTTACCACCTATGGTTTCAGATGTGGGAAATGAGGCTCAGAGAGATAAGTCACACAACTTGCATGAACACAAATTTCTAAGCTCAAGATGGATCTGCTTCTGCCCAGGGTGTACCATCAGTAAACCAAAATTCAGGTTACTTCAGTGTCCCTGTAAATGTTCCACTTGACCAGAAACGCAGTATATTGAGTTGGCCAATCCCCAAATGCCAAGCCAACTCAAGCTCCATATTGTATTTCTTTGTTCCTTCTCACTCCAATCAAGGTTAACTGAGTAGCCGCAGCCAATCAGATATTTTCTGTTCTTCTCTTCCCTGTTTTTTATTATTTATCTTATAAACACTGCCTTCCTTCCTCCCTGCTTTACAGTTCTTGCATGGGGACTATTGGCTCCATGAATTGTTAAATAATTTGTTTATAGTAGTGTAGTTTGGGAATGTTGGTGAGGTCCAGAGCCGAAGGCGAAGAAAGAATTCTCAAGATGTCTCTGGGGCAAAAAGGTGATTTTATTAAAACGCAGGGACAGGACCCATGGGCGGAAAGAGCTGCTGCACTGGGCTGGTGAAGGGTGGCTGATTTTGTACTTGGGAGTTGGGGGAGATAAGGAAAAAGGAGGTGTTCAAAAGGACTTTGATATGCTAAGGAAGATTCTCAGGATCCTGGAGGCCTTGCTATTGTCAAGCTAGGGTTGTTTTTTTCCTCTAGCAAAGCATTAACATTCAGACCTTTGGGAGTTTCCTGGAGGAAGGTTCTATTCTGCCTGCCACAAGTACTTGTCGTTGGGCTGCAGGTTGGGAGGAAATTGTATTTTATTTACATTTCCTTCTACCTTTGATTCCCACATCTCTTTGGATCAGAGCGTGGTAGTAGGGCTCCAGGAAATTGATTCTAGGGGGGTCTATCAATAACCTAACTTCCAGAGACCCATAAGAATGCTTTTCTCTTGCAAATCACAAAGACGTTTGTAAACTTACAGAGACTGGGTCTAGCGGGACTGCAATCTCTGTTAATTAACTGTGTGTTTTTTACATCCCTTAATTTTAGGGCAGTCAGGAGTGCCTGAGGAATGTCACACAGATCCCACCTGGATTGGGGGGTGTGCAGTGTTGTGGGGTGTCAGCTTGTGCTTTGCCCTCAGTTTGCTTTCTTCTCCCTCATCAATATCACTTAAATTGTCTTCTTTACCCATTTTTAAAAAACCGCTAAGAGGCAGTGTCCAGCCTTGAACTTAGATCTTTAATCTCCAAATTGAATACTCTTTCTACTCTATCAGAGACTCTTAACCTAGGGACCCTTGGACACCGACAGACAGCATACGGAAAACATTTATGAAGTGAGGATCCATATCTTCCATGAGATTCTCAAGGTGGGCCGTGGCCTCCAGAAGGCTAAGATGTGGGCTTGGGGTGGCAAACAGGGGCTGGGCTGGTGCGGGGGGTGAAGGAGAGGCCAGGGCAGATCTGATCTTGCCCCACTCTCCCAGTTTCAACACCTCTCGGAGTTGATGTGCCAACCCTAGGGGGGTTACCAGTGTCCTGTCCCCAGGGACATGGGGTGACCAATGATGTGGTCCAAGTCCCTTGCACTCCCTGTGGTATTTTTAGACATGTTCTATTCACTGAGAGAAACTTAAAATACTGCTGGGTGTCGTGGGCCTGCCACATAATAGTTCCTTGGGTGGGGGTGGGAGGGTCAGAGAGGCCCCAGGGACAGGGGTGGGGTGGGGTGGGGTTGGGGCCTCTCTAAAGCTCTCAAGCAACACTCTCTCAAGCACGTGGTGAGGGAGAAGTGTTGTGACCTGAGAGGAGAGGGAAGCCAGGGAGCTCAGGTTCTAGGAAAGGACTAGAACTGATGAATTACATACTAAATCTAATTTTTCTCTGGACTTCTAAGCCACAGGCCTTCCTGAGTATAACTAGAACGGGGATTTGAAACACTGTTTTTATTAATTTACAGGACTCTATAGAGTACTCACTGCTACCATCTGGCACAGTGCAGGGAAGCAGGGGTGTGGAAGGGCGGGGCGGGGGCTCTGTGTGATATAAAGAGAATAAGGCACATTCTATCCGTGTGTGTATGTGTTACACAAACAAGTCATCACAACTGAACATGACAAGTCCTATGATGGAAACATTACAAAGAGCTGTGGGAGCCCCTCCGGGGGAGAGAACAATTATACCTAGGGAATGAGAAGCAGTTCAGTTGAATAAATGTGTATCGAGTGTCAGGCGTTGTATTGGCATGAGGTGGGAGATGGCTAGACCCCGAATACCCGCCCTCAGGGAGCTCAGGGGCAGGCCCGTGGGCCTAAAAGCACGGAAGTGACAACCTGTTGGTTACAACAGGTAACGCATCTTAAGTGCAGGCTAGCCCTGCTCTGGGGACAACACGTTGTGTGTGTCTGTGTGTCTATGTCTGTGTCCTGAAGAAACGGAAGCCTGAGTTAGGTTTTGGATGATAAATACGACCTTACAGGGTTGCAGGTAGAAAGAAGCATAAGCTGCAAAGGCTTTCTAAAGAGAAGCAAAAGTAAAGTATTTACAGATCATTCATGGGGTGGGCGTGGCAAGCATGGTCCTAAGTGCTTTGCAGACATTATCTCACAGAGCGACTCACTACCCCCCACCCTGCTTTTTTAAAAAACATAATCATCTTTTCTTAGATCGAAGATGACACTTGGTCCCCAAAAGGCCCACCATACTTGAAGCGTATCTATCTCTCTGTCCATCTCTATCTATCTTTCTACCAACCTGTGTATCTATCTATCATCATCTATCTATCTATCTATCTATCTATCTATCTATCTATCTATTATCTATCTATCTATTATCTATCTATCTATCTATCTATCTCTCCATCCATATCTAGCCAGTGTTTATTCAGGAATCAGATATAGGACTTTGTTTTCTTAAGAAATTATGGTTTTCTTCTAATAAGCAGAAAACACACTTTCAAAAGTGTTGGCTTGTGTATTCCTCTATTAGGTCAGTGGAGGGATTATTGAACAAAAAGAACACAATGTTTGGAAGGCAGGGGTGTGATTAATATTTAAGTTCCCTGCAAGGAGCTCTCTTGGTGATATATTTCATCTTGTCACCCTAAAGTCTTTAAAGGGACACTCCAGATTTTAAAGCAGAAATGCATGTTTCGTCCGAGCATGAGTGGTTATGAACTGGGAACTTTAGTTCGATGAGCTCTGCTGGCTCACTAAAGTTTACGGAAGGCTGGACCTGCCAGGGGTGCTCAGAGGTTGAAACTCTTAGGGGAAACAGTATATACTAGCACTGTCCATTGAACTGCCATCACACATGTTTTCAGATGGACCAAGGAACTATTTCCTTGGCTAAAACTCACAGAAGCCTGCTTTTTCCCGAAAACACATTATTTCTTCTGTGAAAACATGGGGAGCACAGGACTGTAATCTCTTGAGGAATGGGGAGGGGGAAAAGGCATCACAACTATATATTTTTTAGAATGAAGAATATTTGATTTACTTTGGTCACAAGAGTGGAGGGCAGGATTCCTTCCTCTTTCAGCTCTACCATTTTCGAACTTTATCTGTATCCACTTGAACTTCTTTCCCTCCAGTCCTAGAAAAAGGTCTTTTCCTCTGCTAGAAGCTAAAGATTTCCCCTGCTTTCCAAAATATTTACCTCTCATCTCCTGGAGCATTGGGGTGTCCCTCACCAACAAAGCTACAAACTAAACATTCTTAGACTCTACCTTCACTTTGGCTAATATGTTTCTTCTTTACTTTCTTAAATTGAGATATGATTGACATATAACATATATTAGTTTCAGGTGTATAGCATAATGATTCGATGTATGTATTTGTGATATGATCACCATAATCTTTAACATCCATCACTACTACTATATTTTGTGTATTCTTAAATGAATATTTTTTCCCCAGATTTTAATATCTGGCATCAGGCTGTGTAGATTTTTTGCAATGTGGTCACCATAGTTCCCCTGTGAATCAATGTCCTTGAGTAATCCTTTCCCACGTGGATACTTGACTTGGTCATGTGGCTTTCTTTGGCCGATGGAATAGTGGCAAACATGAAGTTTGAAAGGCAATTGTACTTTGGGGCTTGTCCTGTTTGTTGAGCTTGGAGCCCTGAGACCACCATTTTAGCACACATAAACTAGCTGACTGGAGTGGGCACGTGGAAGAGAACTAAGGGACCCCAGCAAACAGCCTGACGACCAAGTGAGTGAGGCCATTCCCAAACCAGCCAGCTCATCTGTCTACCAGCTAACTGGCTGCAAGACAGAGAGCTCAGGAGAAACCAGCAGAAGAACTACCTGGTTGAACCCAGCCCAGGTGCCAAGCCACAGAACCATGAGCTAAGCAACGGTTGTAGTTTTAAGCCACTACGTTTTGGGGTTTTTTAAAGATTTTATTTATTTATTTGAGATAGAAAGAATGAGAGGAGAGCACAAGCAGGGGGAGGGTGCAGGGGCAGAGGGAGAGAGAAAAGCAGACTCCCCGCTGAGCCAGATGCAGTTGCTCGGATTCCAGGACCCTGGGATCATGACCTGAGTCGAAGGCAGACGTTAAACCACTAAGTTTCAAGGTGATTTGCTATGTAGTAAAAGCTAAGCAATATAGGGTGCTTCTCTCAACTGTGATGTAATTATAATGCAGAGCATTTTTTTTCTTTCTCAGAGATACATAAAATAATGGTGCATCTTACAATGGGTTGTGACTTAGATTGGATGCCATACGATATCATTCTCACTTGGCAGACAAGAAAGCTAGGGATTAGGGCGCCTGGGTGGCTCAGTGGGTTAAGCGTCTGCCTTCCACTCAGGTCATGATCTCCGGGTCCTGCAATCGAGTCCCATGTGGAGCCCAGTGTCAGGCTCCCTGCTTGGTGGGGAGTCTGCTTCCCCCTCTTCTCTTGGCTGCTCCCCCTGCTCATGCTCTGTCACACTCTCTCTCAAATAAATAAATAAAAATCTTAAAAAAAAAAGAAAAAGAAAAAGAAAGCTAGGGATTAGGTGGTTTCTTGCCCAAGATCTGGAATCAGTAAGTTGTGGAATTTGAATCCAAGCAGACTGACTCCAAGCCTTTGCTCTTAACCTGTAAGTATTTCCATCCAGCCGGACAGGACAGGAGCCTGGGCGAGCCTCCCAGTGGGAAGAGGAGCACACCCATGTAAGTCACTGCCTACAGAGCTGTAGACTAACTCTCCCTCAGACAGTTAATGAAGTCAGAGGATAAAATGGACATCAACAATAAAAGGGATGTGGAAGAAAGGAGGATTATGGCCTCAGTGCGGGCCACCGGAGACCACGTGATAATCACCAATAGTTATAGAACAGTGTCTGTTTGGTGGAAACGTCCTTTTTCCCTATTGCTGGAAGCCCAGCAAATCCGAGATTAATGGCATACAGTGCCTGCTCTGTAGGCACTAACAGTTACATGGGGGAGATGGATATATGCCTAACATAGATGTAGCCTCAAAACAGTCTGAGTGAGGAGCACCCAGCCACTGATGCCAACCCTTTCTTCAACCATCCTGGAATTAAAAGCACATTGGCCACTATTAATTGATGTGGCTATCCTTCAGATGACCATGCTCGAAAGCAGTAGATACTGAAGATTGATGATAGTCACAACTCTGCAGTTAGCAATCACAAGTGGGAGCTTTTGAGACAAGATCATTATCAACCTGTCCCCCATCTTGTCCCCAAAAGGACACTGACTCTCTTTAGCTTCTCTAGAAGATGGATCAAGCAGTGTTCGATAGATTTGGATCTAGCCAGAATTATCCACAACATTTTAATCAAGCCAAAATGGGGCTGAGAACAACTGATCAGGGACTCAAACTTCCATTAGGAGATTTACTCCACTGCAATATCCAATTGGCTACAGAAATGTTTGGGGAAAAAAGAAGCTGGAAAAGAGACTTGAGACTGTGTTTCTGTGTCTTCCCTGAGTCACAAAATGGACCCCTGACTATGGAGTCTGGAACCTTCATTTAATGAGAAAACTGAGGCCACGGGCTGACACCCTTCTAAGGTGGGTACCATGATTCCTGTCTTGCAGAGGATGAGATGGGGATTAATGCCCAACTCCGAAGCCTGTGTTTTTAACCATTATGCCATACTGCCTTCCTTCAAAGTCTTTATTTCATGGTCATGGGACAACCCCATAAATTGTGAAACTTTTTGAAATGATTAGGGAGATAAGTTTTTTTTTTTTTGTTAGCTCTGAAAGGGACCTGAGAAATTATTTAGTCTAGTCCCCTTATTTCCAGAGGAGAAACCTGAACTTGATTCCCTGTGTCACACAGCAGTTTTACCAGAGAGTAGGAATTGAGGTGTAATCCTTGGTCTTGTCTTTCCCACTCTGGAGCTGTCAGTTACCTGCATTAGGGCTAGAAACCAAGGAAGAGCATACCGACGAGGAGAAAAGTGTCTCGGAGGGTGAAGGGACAGGGAAGACAGTCAGTGACAGCTGTCACATGGTGTCCCCAGATTTATTTATTTATTGAAGTCTGAACCCCCAGTACCTCAAAATGTGACCTTTCTTGGAGATAGGGTCTTCACAGAGGTCATCAAGTTAATGCCCTTAGGGTGGACCCTAATCCACTATGACTGGTGTCCGCATAAGAAGACACAGATGTGTACCGTGGGAAAACCAGCTGAGGAGACACAGGGGAAAAGACAGCTTTCTCCAAGCCCAAGAGAGATGCCGGAAGCAGATTCTTCCCTCGCTGCCCTCAGAAGGTACCAACCCTGCCCACACCTTGATTTTGAATTTCCAGCCTCTAGGACTATAAGGCAATACATTTCTGTTGTCTGAGCTACCTGGTTGGTGATACTTCATAATGGCGGCCCTGACAAACCACTACAGAGGAGAACTTTGAAGTGCCTAAGGAGGGGCTGGAGGACTGGTTGGAGAATCAGGAGAAAAAAGAAGAGGCTAAAAGGATGAAATCACGGGTGAAGAGGAAGAGACCTGAGCAGAGAAAACAAGGGTTAGCCAAGTGAAACCAATAAAAAGGACAGTGGAGTACATTTTTAATTTTAGACGGAGAGTCGATGTGTAGAAAGGGGTCTTGGAGCACTGAGCTGCTACAGAGGCCACTGGAGTGTGGGCTGCCCTCACCGTCACTGTCCTCTGGTGCCCGGCACACTTTGGGAGGAAAGCCTTAGGATATTACTTGCTCGCCTCAACTTGATATGCTCGAGGCCTCCAGTGAGCCCAGGCTCACAAACACGGAAGTACCAAGTGTGGTCCCGTGGTTATTGTGTGCATGCTCTGGAAGCAGACTGCCTGCGTCCCAGGTGCGGCTTTGCCCCTCTGTGACTCAGTTTCTCCCTCATCTGTAAAAGGGGAATCATGTCATCATCTGCCTCGTGGGGTTATGATGAAGATTCAAGAAGGTAATGTGTGTGAACGGTTTCAGTAAACCGTAGCTCTTGTTATCAGAGGGTTTTATCATCACAATAATGCTTCTCATGCTTCAAGTTTAAAGAAGTACTAGATAGCAGACCTCCCAATACTGGGCGCAAGTACCACTGTAACCCGAACCGCGGTTGGTAGAGGTTAGGGACACCGGCAGGCCTCAGGTGCTGGGAGGAAAAATAACATTTGGGATAGGACCTGAAAAAGTTCATGCCAGATGGAATTGCATGGATGCAGAATCCTTCAGAATCACAGCCAGGGCTGAGTAGGATATACAGGCTCCAAGAACTTGGCAGGTGCATATTGCCCGTAGTAAAGTTGGGTCTGCGTTCTGCTGTTAACTATAGCCAGTATGATAGGTCCAGCGTTGCTTCACGACCAAGGTATTGCAAAAGTCCCGACAAGAGTCTTCCCTGCCAGGGACTGTGGCGAAACCCCATGTGGGGACCGTGGTGAAATCGGGTAAAATGAAGCTCCGCAAGTGGTCAAAAAAAATAGGCAAGGGAAGCCCTCCGGCCACCAGGGTCCCTCCCTGCAGAAACCCCCTACTGCCAAGAAGTGGGCAAGGCAGGCAATTGGGAGTGGAAGACGCCAAAGGGCGTCTTCCGGTCCCCGTGGCAACGGGACCCCAGGGCTGGCCGGGCTTCTAGGTTGAGGCTCTACAATGTACCCTTTGCCCTTCCACAGATTCGCTATGAAATCGAGGGCAGGCGAAGCGACTCTTGCTGAGTTTGCTCGCCGCCTCCCGGCACCCGCCAGCAGGCAGCCGGACTCGCGCTTCCCCAGACTGGGGCCGGCGCGCGTCGGGGGCGGGGCTTGCTGGCGGGGGCGGGGCCTGCGGGGCAGGCGCGGCTGGCGCACCGGCAGCAGCTTGGCTCTGCGGCGGCAGCGGCTGGGGCGCAGCCAGGGCGCAGCGGCTACGGCGGCGCCCTTAAATAGCCTCCGGAGCCGGCGCCGGACAGGCAGTGGGCTGCGGTGACAGCCGGCGGCGTAGCGGCCCGGCCAGCCGAGGAGGTGAGTGCTCTTGCCGCGGGGAGCCGCGTCCTTTCTGGCTGCGGCTCCGGTGGTCTCGGCGGAGGCGCGGGGGCTCAGGCTGCCCCGCCGGCACGAGCCCGGGGGGCGGCGGCCGCAGCGGAGACGCGTGAGCCTCCCCTCGGCTCCCGGAGACGTTCCCCTTTTCCGGCCTCTGCCCTCGGCTCCCCTTCCCGCGGCAGCGGAGGCCTTCGGGCCGCCCGAGCCGTCGCCGCTTCCTGTGCCTGAGCCGGGGATGCCCGGCCGCCGTTTCGCGCGGGCTGCGCGGGCGCGGGGCTGGTGCACGGCGGGGTCCGGGTGACGCGCGCCGCGGGACCGGCCTCTTGTTTGTGTGGCGGCGGGGACCGGCCCGGCCCGGAAGCCGGACCCCGAGCTTCAGATGCGAGGGATGATCCCGCGGGGCTGGGGCCGGCGGTCTCTCGGCCACGGGCATCCCTCCTGTCCCAGTGGCAGGGTTTCTGAGGCGCTCTCGGACCGCGCCTGGAAGCCTCCGAGCCGGACGGTCCTGCTACCTCGGTGTGATGGTGGCCCTTGCGCGGAGCGCTTGCAGGAGGGTCAAATGCAGCATCAAAAAGCCGGTTACCAAATGTAGAAATTCTCGCGGTGTCTCCAGAGGAGTGCCCATAGCCGCTGCACATAGCGTGTTGCAGTCATTGATGCACGAAGCCTGGTGTTTTGAAATTAGGAAGCAGAAATGATACCTGTCACCTTGCAGCGTAGCCGGAGAGGGGTGGTAAATGACTCGAATGGACACGTGGACGAGAACCTAGAGACAGACACTCATCAGTGTGTATGTTAGGATCTCAGACCCCTTCCCCAGTCCAGCCCCTTTCAAGGTTATGGAGCTGAATTTAGACCATTATAAAAGTGCTCTTTGCCCTTTAAAGTTAACACTTTAAAGCATCTTCTTGGTGCAGGAGTATCCAAAGTGCCCCCGACTGTCAATACCCTTCCTTTTATTTTTTTTGTCTTTGCTTAGCACAAGAAAAACATGAAATCTCACAGTTTCCGACACAAATTTCACCTGTGATTATCCCAGTGTAAACAGTTATTTGCTTAACACAAACAAAACGTCAGTCAAAAATTTCTGGTTGATTCTGCACTTTCAAGTGGAGATGGCGGGTTAGATTGGCAGATGAGTGGGGTCGAGGAGGTCGAACTTTTAAAGGAAATCTTGCTTCCCATCATTGTGGAGCCAGTCTTTGGAGATGTTTTTTCTTGTCCTCACTCAACTGGGAGAATCCCTTCCCAGTCTGAAACTTGACTCCTTATTTGTGAAAGGACTGCATTAGGCTAAAGTCTTTCATAAGCTAAGATTCTATGACTGGAAAAAGAAAATCCTTAAAAGAGGCAAACCTCACACCTCCCTTCTTCACTTAAAATAATATAGATATATTATAGACCATATATTATAGATCTCTGTTTTCTGCATTTACTGTAAACAGAAGAATTTTTTTAAATCACCTTTCCCTCACAATTATAAGCATTTTGACCTGTTTCCTTCCTGTCTCTGTTATGCATATTTTGGCAGTATTTTTATTATTATTGCAGGCATCCTGACTAAAAAGAGATCTGTGGACTTTTTAATTTGGGGGCATTTAAGAGATAGCTATTTGGGACAAATGCAGGTAAGGACAGGTTTCAGTTTGTATCATAGAGGTAGTTTTCATGGCTAGCTCTCTTTTGAATGAAGTTTGAAAGAACTGAAAGTGTCCTAGCATGCCGCAGTGTCCATGCCTCAGGTCCAGGCCCTACTACATCTTTCGTTTTTCATGTAGCTGTCTTGTGGAAAATGGACGTGTTCAGAGGAGGGGCCAGGGAAAGATCAGACTATTTCCTCATTACATCTGGGGATTTCTCCTCTCTCCCTCCAAGTTTCACTTTTCTTTTTAGATTTTATTTTTATTTATTCGACAGAGATAGAGACAGCCAGCGAGAGAGGGAACACAAGCAGGGGGAGTGGGAGAGGAAGAAGCAGGTCATAGCGGAGGAGCCTGATGTGGGGCTCGATCCCATAACGCCGGGATCACGCCCTGAGCCAAAGGCAGATGCTTAACCGCTGTGCCACCCAGGCGCCCCCCAAGTTTCACTTTTCTGGAAAGAGCAAGACTATAGGAATATTAGTAATTTTTGGATGTTGATATTCAGTAACCTGAGATGAATATATATTTTAAGGTCAGTTGCTGAATTTATTGTGCACGTTTGCCACATAAAGCGTATGTCCATTATTCTTCTGCACTTACTCTCTCTTGTTTCCAAATTCTGTTGAGTTAGGATCCATTGAGAATGTTTTATGAACAGTATGGTTTGGATGACACGATGGGTTAGACTCTTGTGTTAAAAAATACAGAGGAACTTCAAGGCAGCTCCAAGCTGCTGGTATCCAATGGCCTAACTTGAGATCTTGGTCTTCAAGCCTTTCTTTCTCACGGTAGGGTCAGTCCGAGGAGGTGGACTGAAGATGCCAAGAGTTTTTACTGAAGGTTGTCACTCCAACTTGGGCAAACATCTTAGGGTCACTTTTCTTTGATACTCATGCCTGGAGACAACCTCTCAGTGAACAGTGCTGATCTGAAGCTGCCAGTGGTTGAGTTTAGTTTTAAATATTGTTGTACTTAAAGGGGCTCTGAGAGTTTTTTTTTTTTTTTTTTTTTAAGATTTTATTTATTTGAGAGAGAGCAAGCACGAGCACGAGCAGGGGCCGGTGAGAGAGGCAGAGGGAGAAGCAGACTCCCATGAGCAGGGAGCCCGATGTGGGGTTTTATCCCAGGACCCTGAGATCATGACCTGAGCTGAAGGCAGACTCTTAACTGACTGAGCCCCCCAGACGCCCTCCCTCTGAGAGCTTTTAAAGAAACCCAAGTTGGTAAAGCTTATGGACTAGAATAGAGGCAGTTCTACCAGTGTTTGTGGCTACAACTCTGAAATTATCATTTTATCTCCAGTTCCTTAACTAAAATGCTGAATGATAGCTCATAGGAATTTCTAGTTTGTGTTAAGCCCAAGGTGATACATAATTTGAAAAAATTGTCCAGACCACAGGGACAAGAGAAAACTAGTCCGTGTTAGGTTACCTTTTCTGCTTTTTTACATGCTGACATTTAGAAGTTCTTGACTGAATTGTAACCTTTGTGGAATCAAGAGGGGACAATGAAATACGGAATGAGCCTTGCTTGAAATATGACTGGCTTGGAGAGAGGGCACATTCTTTGGACGAAAGCTTAGGTGGAGCTGAGCGCCCCGTTGCCCTGTGCTGCCTGCCTAGAAGAATACCTTTGGCTGGAGGCAAATGTCTCATTTCCAAAATCTAAGATTTCAAAACTGGTGGCTCTGTGTACCTGGGCTAATTCTCTTCATGAGTTAGATGCCAGTCTTCCAAGTTTTTTTTTTTTTTTTTTTAAGATTTTTTATTTATTTATTCGACAGAGACAGAGACAGCCAGCGAGAGAGGGAACACAAGCAGGGGGAGTGGGAGAGGAAGAAGCAGGCTCATGGTGGAGGAGCCTGATGTGGGGCTCGATCCCATAACGCCGGGATCACGCCCTGAGCCGAAGGCAGACGCTTAACCGCTGTGCCACCCAGGCGCCCCCCCAGTCTTCCAAGTTTTAAATGAAAATTTGAAAGCTGTCTAATATCTAAATCAAAAACCGTTTGCCTCAGAAAACCTATATATATATATATATATATATATAAAATAAAAAATTATAATTTTTAAAAGCACATACAGTATGTAAATATGAAAGTATTTATAATAGGACTGTATGCTTTCATTATAGAATTATATGAAAATAGGAATATATATTATATGCTTCTTATATTATAACAGGAATCTATGCTTATAGAACATTTGGGAGCTATAAAAAAGGTCTTCAGGAGAATAAATGCTAGTAAGGTTTGTGTATTTCCTTTATGTGTTTTTTGAAACAATTTTTTAAATTTATCGTTTTAATTTACTATATCGTTTTAATTGAAGATAAAATTTTGATAACTATATTTTAATTACCTGTTATATTGTGAACATTTTTCCATGTTGTTACCTGCTCCTCCAAAAATGAATTTTGAGGATAACTGCATAATGTGGTGTATGTGATATGTCCCAATTTCTTTGCCCTTCTCCTATTGTTGGATGTATATTTTTAAAGATTTATTTATTTATTTTAGAGAGAGAGGGTGCCTGTGTGTGTGTGTATGGGGGGAAGTGCAGAGAGCACTCCTGCTGAGTGCAGAGCCCAACATGGGGCTTGATCCTAGGACCTTGAAATTGTGACCTGAGCTGACATCAAGAGTCAGATGCTCAACTGACTGAGCCACCCAGGCGCCCCTATTGTTATATTTAAGAATAACTATTTCAGAACAGTTTGCCAAGCATCTTATATATTTAAGTGTATCTTTTAAAAAAATTAGGGCATGTTCTGCTCTAAAGCTGTTGAAATTGACAACGATTTGAAAATCATTTTTGTTAGTGAATAGTTTTATTGGACTTTTGGGTTCATGTGTTCTAGTCAACAGCTGTCGAAATAAGGATTTCATGGTCTGGAGAGATAAATGGAAAAAATTAGGGCATCAAAGGAGAAAATGTGGATTGCTGTTTATACCATTTACTCATTCTGGAAGGCCTTCTGATAAATGTATTATCTTCTACATGCACAATTTTGGCTGTGGAAAAAATTGGTGCTTTCCCCCTCAGGTTTGTTATGAGAGAAATGTCTGTATATCTAAGGCCCAAATACCTCGAATACCATTTATTCTTTTAATAACTAGAGTAAAGAGAAAGTTGCTGCAGAGACTAGTTTCTCCCTCAAGGCTCAGCTGTCACCTACAAAGCAGGGCAGTGTCAGCTGACTAACCTTATGGCCACAGCTCGGGCAGGGGCAGGCTCAGGACATGATAGGTGGTGATAACAGCCAACCGTGCAAGGCCCTGTTCTCAGTTCTTCTGATGTGTTAACTCAGTTAATCCTCCCAACAGCCCTGCAATAGATCTTACTATTATCCCTATATCACAAAAGATATAAAAACAGGTGCAGGGATTAAGTTGTCCAAACCAGGATTTGAACCTACACAGTCAGGCTTCAGGGTCAGAGCTCCTAATTAATTGGCTCGGCTGCCTCCCTAGAGCTCGAAAGGTTCTTAGTCCAGGGAGTGTCTGGAAAGTTCCAGGTTACCCAGCTAGTGGCGAGACTGAGGACAGAGCTGGTTCTTTTCCATGCCACTGCTCCTTGATATTTCCCTGTCTCATTTTTGTACTCGGTCGTATGCCACCAGAGTGCTGAAAATGACGACAGATTTTGGTTCAGCTTGGTTTGGTGAGCGGCAGGATCACCTGCTACACGGCTACGACTTTCTAGAGAATTAAAAAGTAAAAGGCTTTGCCTGCTCTAGAAGCTGGTCTCCTAAGAGTGGTCAGCAGTCGAGGCGCATGGTCAATGCACCAGGTGTGTGGAAGGAAGAGAGCATGCGGCTGGGAACAGGAGCCCGGGCTTAGCACACGTGGTCGAGCGTCCCTCACTTAAAGAAGAGATTGGCTTCACCATGGCACGTAGGTTTGCTTTCTGCTGCACATCTTAGGGTACTTTGAACCAGAAACAGACTTTCTCAGCATGTTTTAGACAAAACAACAGAACTGTGAATTTTCAGGCTTTGAAGATACAGTGGTGTCGTCTAGTGGGTATGGGTGCCTTTTCTCTAGTACAATTTTAGGCAGAACCCCAAGATAGCATAAAAAGCAGGGCTGCCACAGTCGAAGGGGGCAGGGGTGGGAGCCCCAGCTCACGCACATGGACTCGCTTCCGCAGTCACCCTGGTCTGAGGGACGTCCAAATGACCCCAGGCCCCAGGAACACTGAAATAGCCTAACTTGCTCCCTTGGCTGACCTGTTGTGTGGGAGCTGGGTGACTTAGCCCAGGTTATACAACCTGTGTTCCCCTCTGGCTATGACACGTAGTGGAGTTTGTTCCTGGGCCTGTTCGGGGAATGACCGGATCTCGATGTACTCCTTGATTTGTGCCCTG
Organism: Ursus maritimus; assembly: GCF_017311325.1. Taxonomy (NCBI): domain Eukaryota; kingdom Metazoa; phylum Chordata; class Mammalia; order Carnivora; family Ursidae; genus Ursus; species Ursus maritimus. Next base: position 35,097,032 of record NW_024425341.1, on the reverse strand, counting down.
CAATCTGTTTTTCCTAATTTACTCTCTGTACAGTATTGCACAATACATACCCATTCTTCTTTTTTCTCCTGGGCATCACTGCCCAATCCATAGCCCTTCACCTCTGCTTTAGACAGCAGAGACCCTTCGTTTAAAAAAAAAAAAAAAAAGAGGGAGGGTGATTACTTTTCCTAATGCAGAGCTCTGATTGAATCCCTCCTCTGGCCAGAAGCCTTCCAGGGCTCCCTCTAGAAGGCCTCAAGTCTTTATTTAGCTTGGCTCTTGGGAGCTTCTAGAGTCTGCTTCCAACTTGCTGTTTCCCTGCCTCTCCTAAACTACCACATCCTGGGACTTCTGGAAAGCAAACTCTGGAAGCACAGGGTTACATCAAGATCTCCGCATCCCAAGACCCTTTCTGTGAGCTCTCTCTTCTGCCTGACTGGCCTTCCTGTGTCCTGGAAGGGCCTCGTGGACCCTGTACACTTAGCATAAGCTTTCTGCAATTCCTCATCGCACCCTCTTGCCTCACAGCCCTGCTCCTTAGAGATTCCAGATCACTCACTGGAACCCTAGGCTGACATTCAGCTAGGTGTGGTGCGCCAGCAGCCACAATGATGGTTAAAATGCTGAAACACTCCCATATTGGTTAGAAATAGCTGCCACCCCAAGTGCCCCCACCCCTAATTCAGATTCGGAAGACTTAATGCCTGGTTCATCCTGGGATCTCCTGAGCCTGTTCTGGGCCAGTGTCCTACTTCTTTCCCAACTGGTTGATGTCTAGCTGTACTGGTTATTCAGTGTGTGGAATAGCACCCCTCCCTCCCTCCTTCATTTGCCTTTCATGTGAACATATCTTGCTCCTTCACATAGCTACGTTCTAAGGCTCTGGGCATTTCATAGACCTCGTCATTGTCATTTGTGTGTTTTAGGCAGCATTTAACACGGGACCTTACTGCTAGTAAGCACTTAATATTGGCCGACGGTTGGTTGAGACCAGGAGACGTTCAGATGGTCGGGTGTCCTATAGAGGGGGGTCACTGACAAGAATATACATTTAAATGTTCCCAGTTTGTGTATTATGTCATCAAAAATCACTAGACCAAAGCCTGAACTTTCATTGGGTTGAACTTAGTGTCTAGGGGTACATCTGAGGTATCTCTTTCAGGGTACTTTCAGAGATTTTCAAACAGCAGGTGGTTGTAGGCTTTGCAGGATGTGGGAGGGAGGCAGATCAGTGTCAAGTTCTAGATAATCTTACATAACTGTACTGTAGTCTTCATTTACCTGGTATTTCTACTTAAAACCATACCTTGTTTCTGTGCCACTAGTGAAAGGGTCAAATAGCTTATTTGTTCCTTCTGCAGGGACACTTACCCACATTGTGCCTCAGGCAAGCTTCTGAGGTACCCCAGAAGGTGGAGCTGGCAGGGGACTTGCCTGTCAAGCAGTCCAACCAGCCACCTCCGGGAGGACAGAACCGCGATCGAGAGGCGTGGCTGTGAGCCCAGAGACAGGCTAGACCCCGAAGACAAAGCCAGCCTGTGTCTTCCTCTCCTGACAGGATTGAGAGATAAGCGCCACCAAGGCCAGCACCTCTCTAGAGTGTAGGCTGGCTGGAGATCCCTGGTCCTCGAGGCAGGGGCTGAAGCTTGGGGCTCCCCAGGAGAGGCCTACTCAGATGAGGCCAGCCTCTTAGCCGTGGCCCTGAGGCCTTGATTCTCCTTCCTCCAGACTAGCTGGCCCAGTCCATTTGGGCTGTCACGTTTGGCCAGGCGACGTCACTGGCAACGTCCTGTCCTTTCCAGGATACTTCTTGCCCTCATGGGCAACGCTGAGTATCTTTGTCTCCCTCTTAGATGGGAAGTCTGTGTGTTGGCTTTGGCGGCAACTGTTACGCTGCCCCCTAGCTGTGCCAGCTTTTCAGGGTGCTCCAATAAGCACTTTTATTTATTGCCTCGAATACTCAAGAACCGACAGAGACTCTAGCCAGGCAGGTGCCCAGAGAATTCGCAGGTACTGCTCAGTAGTAGTCTCCAAAATGGGGCACATGGGCTCCGTAGTGAGGGCAGACCATGCAGGGTGCAGAGTGACTGTATTAGAACTTCAGTAGATATTTATTTTTTAGCTCAAATTCATAGATGTGTATTTTATAATGTTCAGAAAATATTTGTCAATGTCTTGAGTTCATACGTGAGTGCATTTACATATTAAGCACGCATTTGTTTATTATTTTGGATGCATTTTAAAAAGTTTAGAGAACCAGAAAATTAAGTCCTCTACATCAGCATGGCAAGATACCTGTAAATGGCTTTTTAAAAAAAAGAGAGAGAGAGAACTCAGTTTGTCAGTTGAGGGGGGATCAAAACTGCTTTGCAAAACTAGGTTGTGATTCCTGTCAAATTGGCCTCAAGCGTCAGGAGAGTCTGTTAAATCCAGAATATATTTTGACTTTGGACCAAAGCTTAACAGTGGAGAAGCCTCATTAGGACAAAAATTTTATTTTATTTTTATTTTTTAAAGATTTTATGTATTTATCTGAGGGAGAGAAAGAGCATGAGGAAGGGGAAGTGCAGAGGGAGAGGGAGAAGCAGACTCCCCGCTGAGCAGGGAGCCCAACACGGTTTTGGATCCCAGCACCCAGGGATCATGACCTGAGCCGAAGGCAGCGCTTAACTGACTGAGCCACCCTGGCATCCCCAGGACAAATATTTTATTTATTTATTTATTTCTGTTTTATTCACTACTGTGAGCCTGGAGCAAAGTTCTGTACAAAGTGCGTACACAGTAAATATTCTCGGATTGAACATATGGACTTTTTCTTGTGTGACAATTAAATATCATGGTGGGTATGGCGCTTTGTGTCAGTATTTAGGTTGGCTTTCTTTGTCGAAACCTTGAGTCGGTCGGCAGGACCCAGTGAAGGTGTCAGGTCAGCGCGACCCCCAGCAGATCCGTTCGCAGAGCTGTAGGAGCGTCGTGCTGGATGGGCCTCCGACGCGCCACCTGAATGAGAAGCTCTGTGGGATTGGCTTTAAAACCATTTTTCAAAAAATGGGTGTAAAATGAGACCGTAGTCGCAAAACGTTGATCATGATTAAAGGTGAAGCTGGGATTAGGGGCACGTAGTGCCTTCTTACACTATTCTATATACCTTTGAATCCATGTGGAAATTTTCATAATAAAATTTAAACAAAACGCAAGGGGAAAATAGAGACCCCAAACTCGTGTCACTTGTTGCAAGTAGGTAATAGCCAGATGAGACCATCTCTTTTTCTTCCTACCCTTTTGAACATGGCGTCATTTTTCAACAGTCCTCTGCAACTTGTTGGATTTGTTTTGTTTGTAGCTTCCCTCGGGCCAGCCACCTCCTCTCCTAGTTACCTGAACTCTGGCTGTTATTCTAGCCCTTGTCCCGGGGTTGTCACCAAGCCCCCCTCCCTCCCCTCCACCTACAATGAGCTTAATCCTTCAGCCCTGTCTGTGTCTCCTGTGTCACTTCCTCCACCACCACTGAGGTCTCCCACAGAGCTGACGACATTTAGAGGTCACAGCGGGGTCCCACGCTCTTCAGAGGCTGTTTGGTCTTGAGGAAGTCCACGGTGTGAGAATATTTGGTAGGTTCCCTTCATCGCTGCTTTTTAGGGACACTGCTTCATGAAACAGTTAATTTCCGTGCTGAAATCCATACACACTCCAAAGCGTCCCCATCCGTGAGTGGCTGGCCTTCCTCTGTGTGGGTAGAGGTCTGTCTGTGCTCTGTCTCCCGCTTACCCTGTGCGGCTAAGCCATTCCTCTAGTGTATCAGTCCCCCTGAACCGCAGTCTATTTTAAGAGGTGTAAGTAACTCTACCCAACCTTGTGTCCCTTCAGCCTTCTTATCCAGGTCACTGCTATTTGATCGTCGTGACCTCTGTGAGCAGCAAGGACTGGGCCTTGTTCTTCTCTGTCTCCCGCACCAGGCCTCGCCCTGGTGGGGACACGGGATACTCTGCAGACGGCGCCCCGCTGCAGGGGGACAAGCTTCAGCAGCTGGCCGGGCTGAGTCTGAGCACTGGTGGCGTGACCATGACCCTGGTTTATGGCACCGTGGTCCCTGTCCCGCCGGCCAGCCGGGGCTGGCTCTCAGGCTGTTTCCCCACCCCCACAGGTCTCTGCCTGCTTCCAGCCAGCTCTCTAGAAGGCCCTGCCTTCACAGTCTCGCCCATCCATAGGCTTTCTCCCTCCTGAAGCCCGCCACCGCTTACTTCTTCCCCTTCTGTCTGCATAGTTTGGTTAAATCTTTCCTGCAGGTGCGTTTGTTTTCACTGATACCGTGAACTCGTTGAAGGCAGAAGGAAGCGCTGCAAAGTGTTGGCCTTCTGTTGGCAAGGGACGAGGGGGAGTGGCTTTTTCCCCTGCGATTTTGTTCATTCGCAGTGGGACCTTTCTCAGAGGGACCCTTGTGTGGAAGTTGCCACGTAGTTGGTCCATGGCTGTGCCAGGGTCCCAGACGGGGCGGATAGTGAGAGCCTAGGTGTGTATTATCTGGGAGGGGCTTCTCGCCATCTGTCTCCTCTTAGCTGGAGACGTTGCCACCCTTGGCCATTTTCTGGAGTAGGTGGGAAATACATATGTATAAGAGGAAGTGAACTGACCTGACCTAGTGATATCATCTTTATCTGGAGAAATAAAAAAATAATAACACAGCAAAGTACATAGAATAATAAAATCACAAAACAAATATCTATGTGGCACAGCATAGAATTGACGGTTTTTAATGTTGCTTGTTTTCTTTCTGTGTCGTGCTCTCATCTGGAGTTTCTGGGTGGAGGTGGAATGCTGTTATTGAGTCCCGAACGTTCAGGGCCGTGTGGCCATCTTTTGCTTTCTCTAGCATCGTCTTGGAGATGCTCCGTGGTGTCGGTGACAGAAGGGGGCGTACATTTCCGCTGTTCCCACCCTTTCTTTATCCCCTTTGAGGCCCACAGGGCAGCAGCAGAGTGGGCATGAGACTTTGCAGCTCATCGGGGGCACAGCCAGTACCTAGAACAGTGAGGTTTTTGCGTCTGAGACTAGTATCTCTTGGACACAACATCTGAGGGGACCCCGGGACTTAGGTACCTTCTCTGTGTGCAGTTTCTCAAACAAATGGGCCCTCCTTCCCGTCCTGGGGCCCCAAGTGGAGAGGAGTTCCTGCCTTGCTGGGTCTAGCTGTGGCTATTGTAAAAGGACGGTTGTCCTCTTTCCTATTAAGTTCTTTCCCTCCCAGGAGGGGGAGCCTCCTGCCTCAGGGCTCGCTTTGTCGTTCGTCGCAGGCCAGGAAGGTGGAGAGTCCATTCTGAATTATATTTCCTTCCCTAGTTCTTGTCATAATAGGCTCTGCTTATGTTGCCCTGTCCCCTAGCCTATGGTGTCATGTTCTTAAAATGCAGTCCTCCAGACATATTTAGGGCTCTTCCTGTGCCAGATGTCAACTGAGGTAACGTGCCTTGTTGGATTCAGTGGATGAGTGGGAAGCCGGACCTGCAGAAGCGTCTTCTGTCTCGGTTCCTGCAGAAGGCTTGGGCCGGCCTAGCCAGCGGGTCTTGTGTCCATCAGCTCAAGTGAGGCGACTGACTGCGGCCCGTTCTGCCCAGTCCGCCCCTTCTCTAACACGTACCAGGAAACGTCCCTGCCTCATCATGGCTTCCAAGGACTCACTTAACAATATTAAATCAGTGTTTGAAGACCAATGGAAAAATCTTGCTTCCCTTAGGATTTTTTTTTTTTTTAATGGAAACGTCTTCTCTTAAATCCATGCCACCTCACATCGCCTGGATGTCTACGCTGGGCATGTCCAAACGGTAATTAGCCTTCTCCTAAGTGGCTGTATGGGACACGTCTTCGTAGCTCTGTTGAAGGGTGATGGAAGGAGAACTTGTTGGCTTTCTTCCCCTCTCCTCTGGAGAATGCTGGGCAGGTCCTGCTTGCAGCATTCCTTACATCTCAGATGGCCACCCACCTGGGGCCCTGGGCGCTTGCAAGGGCTCTCCTCGCTGCAGTCCTGCCATTGCTCCCCAGCAGCTTCTGAGAGGTTTCTCTGGTTTCAAGGCTTCTCTTTTCTGTCATAGAAGACTTGCTTACAGAAGCTGGATGCCAGCCTGGTGTCGCGCTCTGGATTCCAGCCTTCTCCTGACTTTGCAGTTCTACTTAAGAAAGGTATTTGTTTGCTCTCGTCCCTTCCTTATGGGCAACCTTGATCTTTCAAAAAGTGACCCACAGTCTCCTGTCTGAATATATGTCTAGATGTCTGCTAAGGAGAGGAGAGGACCCTTGTCCTTTGTTGACCCTGAGGTGACATACATAAGTGTAACAGTCTGAGAATTGAAAAACCTCATGGGAAGATGGGCAGGAGAGTAGTTTTATGTAGCTTTGAATCAGTGGTTTTCCACCTTTTCTGCCCCCGTCCACGTCACCTGGGAGGTGGTGCTTACTCCCTTCGAGCACACGGGCTCAGGGCAGCAGCAGCCACCACCGCAGTGGCGGGTATGGAGGCAGAACGCTCAAGTTTAGAAATACTTTGAATGCCTCCTTTCTCTTTGGAGAATCGTTGCTCTATAAATACACCGTCCTGGGGCCTGTAGCAGAGAATTGGTTGGAATCACAGAGGCTTCTTCGTAACTCAGGAACGGTTAATGAAGCACCTGTCCTGGGCAGGGCGTCAGGGGCACATAAAGTCAGATGGACAGAGGCCCTCACCCCGAAAGAGAGAGGCGCATACACTCCCCACAAGCAAAAAGTAGGAGGTGCTAAGGATCGCACACAGGCTGCGAGGACCATACTCCTGGAATTCAGAGGAGGACTGACTGCTTCTGACTCTGACTGAGGAGGAGGTCGTGTAATCATGAATTGATGAGAGAAAGTGGCCTATTTGGGTAGGGCTGGACATCTTAAAACAGGACCAGGGAAGGGGCTGTAGGTGAAGGAGACGGCAAGGGAGGGGGATGCAGAGCGGGCATGGAGACATAGGAAAGACTTTCTGGTGGCTTCCAAGGAAGGGCAGAGCTTAAACTTCTTATTGTAAAATAGGCATAACGCAGAATTTACCCTTTTAACCATTTTTAAGCATACAATTCATTGGCATCAAGTATGTTCTCAATATTGTCTAATCATTAGCGCTGTGGAGTTCCAGAATTTTTCATCATCCCAAACACAAACTCTGTACCCGTGAAGCAATAACTCCCCTTTCCCCTCCCACCTCTATTTCTGTCTCTACGAATTTGCGTCAAAGTCCCTAGAACATGTACCCTGTTTTCGAGGTTCATCTATGTTATGGCGCATGTCAGAAATTTCTTTTTTTTAAAAGGCTGAATAATACTCCATCGTCTGCTGGTACCACATTTTGGGTGTCCTTCTATCTGTTGATGAGCATTGGGATTCAGATCCTGGCTTCTCAAAGCCATGTGTGTCATGGCTGTCATCCCGGTGGCAGCACGTGCCTTTGAAGGTCCACAGGCTTTGCCTTCAGCCCCGGCGTTTAGTCCCGTTCTCGCATGGAGCTGGGGCAGGACATTGACCTTTTCCCGGGCACGGTGTCCTGTCTTTGAACCGAAGCTAATAACATGTCCCTGCGGCGAGGACTGTGGTGAGGATTGCATTTAGTCATGTTTGTAATTGCTTAGCACAGCGGCTCCTAAAGAAATCATTTCAGACTGATTTTCCTGGACTGTCTTCCTTCCCTTCTCCTGAACCCGATTTAATCCTGTCACTCCGTCCAGATTAACTTGCCGGAAGTCCTAGAGCTGAGCCAGGGAGTTGCTTCTAGACGTCCCGTCCCGTTGGTCCGCACACCCTGAAGCAGAGCTAATGTTCTGAGACCACCCTCATCCCTTGAGGACCAGCCCCCCTTGTGCCTTCCACAGGCGGCCCCTCCTTGAGGGCGTGTGACCTCTTTCCTCATCTGCACTCACTGCGGCCTTGGTTTCACTATGCTGTATATATATTTGTGTTACGTCTTTGACTTCCAAGCCTCACGAATGGGGTCCACAACTTTTTCACAGTTTGGACTACATGTGAAGAGTAAATAATGTACATGCCCCAAGAGAGAGTGAGGGTTTCCCCCAAACTCTGTCAGTCATCACGTGTCCCCCAGGCTTCCATTTTGTGAGGTGTCCTCTCTGTCACCAAGGCTCTCATTTTGTGGGGCATCCTGTTGGTCACTTCAGTTTGAACACCCATCAGGCAGAGAAGGCCCCTTTCCTGAGACCACCTCTGCCAGTCGTAGTCTTGGGTCCTCACAAAGCCCCCCTCACTGATTTCATAAGCCAGAGAAATGTAACACTAGCTGGGTTGTTATTTCTGGAGGCTTGACCTTACAAAGGCAAACATTGGGTATTACTGTCAAAAGCTTTTAAAAGTCAGTTTTAAAAAGCAATCAAGTATGAGGTCGAGTTATATGAATATGGACCCATCAGACACATTTTTTAAACTGTCCTAACATTATACAAATGTGTTCCTGTGACATGGAAGAATTTGTTCAGTGGTCGCCACACATGTGGCCCCACAAAATCCTGTTTGAAGAAGCATGTTTGAAGATCCTGTTTGAAGAATCATGTTCAAAGAATTTTAATAAAATATCAGTAAAATATAAATAGGGAAAAAGCACACACTTTTCAAGTAACTTTTTTTGCCGTGTGACTGAAATATATATGTAGCTTACTGAGTACAGAAACTATTACAAGTAGACATTGGACCATTTCTTCTAACCCTAAAAGTTGATCTGTTCAAGTTGGACACATTATGATTGGAATCTAGTACTGGGGGCATATGTGGAAGTTGTGGCTTGGTGGCCAATATGAACAGGTGAGGTATCGCCCTATTCTTACTGGTCACAGATTAGTCAAGCTTGATGCTTTAAAAGCATTATGTCCTACTCTTTCTGACTTTGGGGAGATGGGCAGGGAGTGGTTTAGTAGAGAATTTTCAACTTGACTTGAATATTTCAATAAATTCAGGTTTCTAAAAGCAGAGCATCTCTACCTCATTTCTCCTTTTAAAATCTTCTTGGAAATTGAATTGATGATCCAGAGAATCGCTTTAATGGAAATGAACTGCGCTAAGGTTTACTATACTTAGTTGGGAGGAAACACTCCAGGCAGTGGAAGGGAGTAATTAATTCCCTATGGAAGTACTTGCCCACTGCTGTGTGGGATCCCGAAGTTTCCTGGATGGTCTTTCTCCTTTTCATGCTCAGAATGGGAAGATGGTCCAAGGGCAGTGACCGTGGTCAGGAGTTCCTGTATAGCATGGGGTTTGGACAGCGACTTCTGTTGTTCCTCTCTGACTGGTGGACCCTGGCATCCCTACATCCCTCTTCAGGGAGAGCCCGGCTGCTCTTTTGGTTCGAGAGGGGATGGCTTAAGCAAATCTAGCCTTAGGTAATTTGCCAGCCAGGGTTAAGGATCACGAATCCAACGGTTTTGGAGTGGCATGCTGAAAGAACAGCACACGGTCTGGCTGCTGCCCTCTTGTTCGTCCCGGAGGCCGAGCTCTGCCCAGCCAGCGCAGGACAAAGGGGCAGTTTCAGCCTTCTGTAAATGGCCTATTGTACAAGGGGAGTAGGTGGAGCAAGGAATGGCAGCGTCTTGCCAGCTTGGCTCGCTGCTTTTAAGGAGAGATGTCCAGATTTCTTCATTCGCTGCTGCCGGGGCAGGGGTGCCATTTATGTGGGTTTGCTTGAAGGCTGCATTCCTAGTGAAGTATTCCATCAAACCGCGATTATTCAGCTGAATGGAAGCTTGAGGAACTTTAGAAGGGGAGACACGTCCAGATCACCCATTTTTTTCGTTCGTAAATGATAGGAAGAAAACAAAATGCTGATGTAAGTATACGTCTGCGGAATCACAGGAGCTGTGTGTGTGTGTGTGTGTGTGTGTCTGCACATGCGCCCATGTCCCTGTGTCCTTAGAGAATGATGCCCTTGTGAGTCACCTTTACCCCAAAGCACTTTTTCCTTGTGTAAACAAAATGGTAAGAGGTGAACCTTTGTGTCCGGGTGGCCTTGGACCCATATGTTTGGAGTCCAGGGTGATGGGGCAAACGCTAGCAGTTATGTAAGACACGGAGTGTTCACATGGAGTTCACATGCTAAGCTCTCATCCTGCCATGGAAAGTGAGTGCGCGAAGGACACTGCGCTCGCAGTTCCTGAGCCGGGGTGGGCTGCAGGGGACTTGCGAGCCCCCCATGCAAAGCAGTACGTGCGGGTTCCCAAAGCAGAGGTTAGGAATCGTTCCCCTAGAGGAAAAAGCATGACTTGAGAGTCAGGTCGGTGTCCCCGTCTTGGGCCACACCTCGGGGAAGCCTCTTAGATCTCCAGCCTCAGCTTCCTTATGATCGTTTTGTATCGTGATACAGTGTGACACAGGATGTGAAAGACTTTCCGAAACATTTACTCTGCGTTTGTTGGGCTGCTAGCTAGGCTTCCCAAAGTTTGGGTTAATAAGTCCCAGGATTTCTGTTTTCTGACAGTCATGTGATCCAGTTTCTATCACTTGGCCTCATCTATCTATTTCTGCCCAGGTCTGCGCTCTTTGCTCCGGTTCTTTGCCCCGGACGTGCACCATGCTTCCCTGACCACTGTCACTGTGTCCTCTGTCGTTCTGTGGTTTTAGACTCCAGGACCCAAGTGAGCAAACCCACCTTTCGTAGGTGTGAGGAAGAAGGGTATGCGGGAGTAGCTGCCAGGGAAGGAGACGCTGGCTGCCAATAGGCTCGTGCGTTCTTGAGGGAGAAACACTGACTGCTTAAGCCTTTAAGCTGATTGAATCATATTCTTAGCAAACAGCAGCATTGTTATTTACCTGGCCTGCAAACGTCTGGGAGGACGATGTGGAAATTTGCTTTGGAAAGAATTTTTAAAATATTCCAACGAGAACACTATTGGAATAAGAATAAAATCTGTCTGGTTTTCAATCATTTGTTGGCAAGTACGAGTCTTGATTCTTCTTCGAGACCTGTTAGGGGACTGTCTTGAAGCATGGTGTTTATATTCACCTGCGGCATTGAGAGGCTATTTATTGTGGCCGATTTTCTTTGAATTGGGTCTGCCTCCATTTCTAAATGCCCCAAGCACTTTTTCCTTAATAGAAGTTCCATAGGAGGGAGAAGATTTATAATGCTTTCCATTCACGTTTAAGAGTTGTTCTTCACGTGAATCTGGAAGAAGGATCTGTCCTAGTTCTTCATTGAAGGGACTGCAGTTGTCCTGTGCACGGCATTAACCCGTTGGTTCGGCGAAGGTGGTCTGCAGCCCGTCACCTGGCTGCCAGCTGGGAGGCATGAATTAAACCGCTATACCTTGTCATTACCCACGAAAGATAAGAATGTAGCTGGATTTAAACCCTTAGCATTACAGGCTTGTGTCTGATTAAATGTTCTTGCATGGGTGCTATTAAATCAGTAACTTTCTGAAGCTTTTATTTTTTTCAAGTTTTCTTTCTTAGTTTTTTAGTTTCTTAGTTTATGTCTTCTCTCTAGAAGTAGACTTTTTTTTTTTTCTTTCTTAGTCTAATGCTGTCTGCAGCTTGGCTACTGCTGATGCTTAAAATAGAAAAAAAATCACCAGCTTAGGACTGCATTTGGGGGGAATTATTTCATATTCTCACACAGGGATGGGATTCTGTTGAACAGCCCCTGCAAATTCACGCAATCTAGGTTTTATGGAAATCAACTCAGGAACCCGTGGGAGAGAAGAGACAAGGGCAGGGGTTGTGTGTGTGTGTGTGTGGCGGGGGTGGGGGGGAGTCTATTCAGATTTGGGGAGCCGTGGGTATGAAGACGGCTGGAAGGTGATTGGAGGGGGAGGCAGGTTTGCACACTGTACTCGTCAGGTTGCTCCGAGTTCACAGGGTAGCTGTGCTGTTTATGAAACCTGACCGTTCGGTGCCAACAGGAGCCGGACTCGATTTGTCTGCTTATCCTCATGGTCTCTGTGTATGCGTGCCCTCCTCACAGAGGCCTTGCCTCGTCCCCAGCTCCCACTGGTGGTAACGCTTCTCACACCTTGCAGACATGGCTTGCTTCATTTTGTGCCTTCCCCAGCAGCCGGTTAGCCCACGGAGAGCCTGCACCAGGTCATCAGCCCCTTCCTCCCGGCTGCCGGCACAGGGCCGGGCACACACTGCGTGCTCTGTGATGGGCACCAATCAGAGTAGCTCAATTCCTATGCATTCACCTAGAATAAATCTGCTGGGAGTATACTCCGGACAATCTGTTTCTTTCTTGGTCTGTCTCATGTTGGTTCGACATAACCACCCAACATCCGATCGTGTATTTCACTGGTTTTTAAAAATATGTCCTTTGTCTCTTCTTATTAGGAAGCTGAGCAGAAAGAAAACAGTGTCTGTTTTCAGATCTAGCCCTGGCAGTGACACTGATGCCTGTCCCTGCCCATGGGTGGGGCAGTGGGGTGACTCTGCTCCCAGCTGCTCATTGGCCCATCCTCCACCCTCTCTTCTCCCGGGAAGTCAAGTATGAATTTTGTCTGCTAGTTACCTTTAGCCCAGTGGGCAGCATCGCAGGACTCGGCATGTGACTAATGCCCTGAGAGACCTTGGCAGGTCGGGTAAGCGGCAGCTGAGCTCCTGCAGAGCCCCCCACCCCTCCCCCACCCTCGCCACCTCTTCTGCTCTGCAGTGGCGTGTCACCCAGCAGTCAGCTCGGGGTGGCACAGATGGTGAGTGGCTTTGTAAGTCCTGGAGCTCTCTCTCCACAATTATGACCTGAAGAAATCTTGCTTCTCTGTTCCTTCTCGATTGTTATGTAAAACCTGGAAATTTCCTCTGTGTGGGGTGTGTGTGTGTGTGTGTGTGTGTACACACCTACACAGAGCTGTTGCAGCACAAGACTGCCTGAGCTGAGCAGATATGCTGCAGGATTGGAGGCTGGTGAAAACAACAGATCCTCTGCTACTCCACAAAAAAAAATTACGATAGTATGAATTGAAATGTAAAGATTTCTGTATTAGAAAAAAGGAAATCCTTCAGCTTTGTGACCTAGCTATTTGAAAGAACATGTAAGAAGTAGATCACAAATACCTTCTAAAGGACAGCTAAAATGTTAGCACCGGGTGGACGAGGAAAGCCTTCAGAGCATTTACTGTTACGTCCTTCGCTTTACTGCCGAACGTGCTTTAGGGCATTTACTCGTCAATGATTCTCTCATAAGAATTATTCTTATTTATTGTCTGTACTGCCCACTTTTTATATTGATGTATATATAAGTTGTCTATAATATCCAGGGCGAGGCTTTTCAAATAGTTTTCTTTTGTGTGTTTGACGTCTTAATTTTGTCTGTAAACTCTTTGTGGTGGGTCAAGCATTGTTTTTCATTAACTCTGTCCCTGATTGTTCTGCACGCAGGACTAATCACAGAGTCTTGGTAGACGAAATAATAATGGTACCTAGAATGTATCGAGCAGTTTCTGGTGCCCCATGCCATTCTAAGCTTTCCGTGTAAATCATTTAGTCATTCTAAAAGCCCCACGGGATCGCTACTATTTTCAGCTTCCATTTATACTGAGGGAAACAAGTCTCAGGGAGGTGAAGTAATGTGTCCCCAGTCCTACAGCTAATAAGCTGGGAAGACGGGATTTGGCTCTCGAATCTGGGATCTTAAATACCATTCTATACTTTTGGTCAAATACTACGCTGCAATCTCTCCCTAGATATTTGGTGGTTGGTTTAAAGTTTATGTGCACCCTTTTATCATTATTCTATTTTAACTATACTATCTCAAGGAATATAAAAGAAACGGATCAGAATACAAAGTACAGTTCCCCTACATTTGTATTGCTGCTTTTGTGGTATAGAGTATGGGGAAGGCGAGAGGCACGGTGAAATTTAGGTTGGTGTGTTTTACCTTTACCCATCGGGAGCTAGTTCTGAGATGTGTGGGAAGAAGTGGGAGCGGACGGCCGGTAGGGGGTGTGGGCTTCTTTGTGCCTCTCCTCCTTTGCTCTCATTAGCCGTGATAATGTGAGCTGAGTGGAATCAGGTGCAAGAGGACAGAGACGGTGTCAGGGAAGGAGGTGGTGACTTATACCACTTGAGCATGTTGTGGCAAGAATTCTTCGTGAGTAAAACCTTTTTAATGTGGGGAATGGAAGCTCGACTCAAAACTGGCAGACATAAAATGAATTTCTAAAGTGTTTTTAGAGAAATGAGATTTGACAGCCAAGGAAAGAGCTGGATGGACCGTTAGACTGTGGGTTTAATGCCTTGATGGGTCAGCGAGGCATCAAGTTGGCTGGTTGGCCTTTGGGAATTCCGGAGACAAGCCTTGCCTTCCTGGGAGGAATGTGACATTTTTTCTCTCTTGACAGAATTCAGCTTAGGGAACCACCAGCGCGGGACAATGCAAGCCCACGAGCTGTTCCGGTATTTTCGAATGCCAGAGCTGGCTGACTTCCGACAGTACGTCCGCACCCTGCCGACCAACACGCTCATGGGCTTTGGAGCTTTTGCAGCCCTCACCACCTTCTGGTACGCCACGAGGCCCAAAGCCCTGAAGCCGCCATGCGACCTCTCCATGCAGTCTGTGGAGGTGGCGGTAAGTGGAGGGGCTGGCCTCCCTGCCGGGTGCGTTTTCCCTGCGTTTCCCCAGACTCCCCATTGAGTGCTGTACTGGTCCAGATCAGTCACCATCAGATATTTGCTTGCAAGGGCACTTTGTAAGCCAAAATGTGCTCAACACACCAACGTGGGTCAACAGGGTAATAGATGGAGGGTAGGGGCCAAAATACAGGACAGAGGGACAAAAGAGGTGGTGTTGGTGGGGTATCTCCCTGTAGTCACATAGAGGTTCATTGCACAAATCCTGTTGAGTTTCTACCCTGTACGAGGCACTGCAGTAGGCCCGGAGTATTCTGTGAGCGGGAAAGGACAGGCATAGAGTCCCTGCTCCCGAAGGGCTTACGTTCCAGCCGAGAAGAGAGTTGTCGAACAAACATTCCAGAAGGAAGGATTCTCATCTGTGGTATACCTCTACTTAGAACACATCGCGCAGCTTTTGAAAGGGGCTCTGAGATTTCACCTTGGAAAAGGTGAGGCTAGGAACTGGGCAGGACACGGGCTAGGAACGTGGCCACAGAATTTCAGGCAGGACGTGAACAAGCCAAGGGCATTCGGGAGGTATCAGACGCTGAGTCGTGGAGCACCATGGTTGTAGAGAACTTGGGCAAACTACAGGCCGCCTTGTTGTCATCACGAAAATGAAACCAGAGCGTGTGTTCCCTAATTAGGGCCGAATGGGTGGGATGGCCCAGCGAACGCTAAAGTCCCCTTTTGAGAAAGATTCTTTCTTAATGCTTCTGCTCTGCCTTCCTTCCCTTCTGAATCTCTTTAGTACAAAACGTGAGGCCTTGAAAAGATGAAGCAGCCAGGTTCTCACTGATGCGGGGACTCTTGGCCTACTCTCTGCGTTGTAGTCTCTCGCTTTCCCCTACCCAAGGTGGAATCGATTTCAGTATTTATAACTTTCAACGCATATGATGTTTCTTCTTCCCTATCCTGTACCACTCCCCAGGCTGATGGCCATGAGCAGGAGAGATGCCCTTTCAAAGGGAGCCTTGGCCCGATGAGTACCTTTTTTTTTTTTTTTTTAAGATTTTATTTATTTATTTGACAGAGATAGAGACAGCCAGCGAGAGAGGGAACACAAGCAGGGGGAGTGGGAGAAGAAGAAGCAGGCTCATAGTGGAGGAGCCTGACGTGGGGCTCGATCGCGTAACACCGGGATCACGCCCTGAGCCGAAGGCAGACGCTTAACCGCTGTGCCACCCAGGCGCCCACCGATGAGTACCTTTTTGTTATTTATAGGGTTTTAGTTCTTTGCTTTCCTTTAGACAATTGCTTGGATTCATTAATTTGAAACTTTTAAAATATATGGAAGATATGTCAGTCTAATTCGTGCCAAAATGTAAAAATAGAATGACTGAATTATTGCCAAGGAAAGTTGGTTTTATACCTTATTTAGAAGGTAAATGTGACTTAATAATTTTTTACTTCAGCTCATCACAAACCAAGAAGCAGTAGAATTCAGTTTTTCTAATAGATGTGTGTGAGGTTTTTGACATTCCTTTTCTTCTGGAGGAGGGCCTGGTGTCTCATAGTAGCATTGCTATCACTATGAAAAGAGTACTTGGCAAGTGCAGATTTAAGATATTTATAATTCAGCAGTAACTGTAAATGCCTAATTCGTATTGTATGAGAAATGTGGAGGCACTTACAGTGTGCCTTTTAAGCTCCAGCCTAGCATGAAGTCATTGTGAGACTTAGGAAAAGAAGCATGCATGTCCTGTGTGGAACAGTTTAAGAATTACCGATAAGCAGAAAGAAAATTAAAATCTCTAATTCCACTACCTCGTATAGAGGCTTCCTGATTTTTCTCTTCACTCGTAGAAGTGGATTTACCTCTGATTCTCAGAACTTGTAGGTCTTAGGAATAGATACAAAATTTGCTTTGCATGTCTAAAAAAGAACTTAAAATATTGAATTTAAGATGAGCTTTGAGTTCTGATGCTCGGTAATTATAGATGCTTTTATATAGCTAGCGTGGTCATACGGCTATGGCAGAAAGAAGCACTTAATTCATTTCCTTACGTATTCACAGAGAGCCTGCATGTCTGGCACAGTCGGAGCAACTGATTGCCAGAATAAAATATTGCTGTTTTGTTCCTACTTTGAAAACAAGTAAGCACCATACACCCTGATCCCCCGCCCCCTGCCCCCATTTTGCATCCAGATTTTTACCCTCCTCTTCCCATAAACCTTACCTGGATATTAACAGGAGAGGAATCTGCACTTCTCGGTTTTGCTGCATCTCATTACTACCCACACCGGCTGATTCCAAGCTACACCTTCTTAAAGTGGCAGCACAGAGGTTCCTGATAAGTTGGAGCTTCTGACATTTCCTTTTAAAAGTCAGGGTCATAGGGATGCCTGAGTGGCTCAGCTGGTGAAGCGTCTGCCTGCGGCTCAGGTCATAATCTGGGGAGTCCTGGGATCGAGCCCTGCATCGGGCTCCCTGCTCAGCAGGGAGTCAGCTTCTCCCTCTCCCTCTGCCCCTCACCCTGCTCTTGTGCTCTTTCTTTCTCCCTCTCTCACTCTCTCAAAGGAATAAATATAATCTAAAAAAAAAAAAAAAAAAAGTCAAGGTGATAAAGAGGATGTTAGCACTCGAGCTGTAGCCCCATGTAGGCAGTGAGGACATAGGCTGTGGAACAGGACAGAGAAGCCAGAGTTTGGAACAGAATCCAACAAGCCTTTCTTTCTTTCTTTTTTTTTTTTAATAATTTTTTATTATGTTATGTTAGTCAGCATATAGTACATCCTTAGTTTTTGATGCAGTGTTCCGTGATTCATTGTTTACGTATATCACCCAGTGCTCCATGCAATACGTGCCCTCCTTACTACCCATCACCAGCCTATCCCATTCCCCCACCCCCTCCCCTCTGAAGCCCTCAGTTTGTTTCCCAGAGTCCCCAGTCTCTCATGGTTCATTCCCTCCTCTGTTTACCCCCCCTTCATTCTTCCCTTCCTTCTCCTACCGATCTTCCTACTTCTTATGTTCCGTAAATGAGTGAAACCATATGATAATTGTGTTTCTCTGCTTGACTTATTTCACTTAGCATAATCTCCTCCAGTCCTGTCCATGTTGCTGCAAATGTTGTGAAATCGTTCTTTCTGGTAGCTGAGTAATATTCCGTTGTATATATGGACCACGTCTTCTTAATCCATTCATCTGTTGAAGGGCATCTCGGCTCCTTCCACGGTTTATCTATTGTGGACAATGCTGCTGTGAACATTGGGGTGCATATGGCCCTTCTCTTCACTACGTCTGTATCTTTGGGGTAGATACCCAGTAGTGCAATGGCTGGATCATAGCCAACAAGCCTTTCTTAACTTTCAACCGTGGTTTGATCTGGACCATGTTTAGAGGGCTGTGCCCCCGCGTCTGTGGTGGCAGCTGACACCTGCCTGCAGTAGCAGGACCCGAAGGGCTGCCTTTCCCTGTGTGTCGGGGAGGAATTTCCATCTGCCACAGAATTTTTCTGCTGCTGCCCCATACCTCTGATCTGTGGAGGGAAGCGAGGTTTTCTGTGTCCGTGTGGCCTATAATCACTTTCACAAGTGACGTGCATGTTTCCTTGCCTCTGCCTGTTGGCCAAGATCCCCGTGTTCTCTGGTGAAGATGACCTTCGCCTCAGTGACTAGAAACCCTTCGGCACCCGTGAGGGCCCGGGCTGTAGTGGTTGCAGCTAAGGGACAGAGGAGAGCGTGATGGTGCTGGAAGGGACCAGGGAGGCCGAGGATGTGGCGGAGGCTGGGCCTGGCTCCTCTGCTTAGACCAGGCCACTTTGGGCAGGTTCCCCTGACTTTCCTGACCTTCAGCTTCCTGGAAAACAGGAGCGACAGTACCTGCCCCCCCTCATGGACGTTAAGAGGACTGCAGAGACATTTGCAGAGTGTCCAGTCGGCCCATACTGAGTGTTCAGGAAATGTTCGTTTTCTTCTCTGTAAAGGCCTCCTCTTTTTTTTGTTTTTTAAAGATTTTATTTATTTATTTGACAGAGATAGAGACAGCCAGCGAGAGAGGGAACACAAGCAGGGGGAGTGGGAGAGGAAGAAGCAGGCTCATAGCAGAGGAGCCTGATGTGGGGCTCGATCCCAGGACGCCGGGATCACGCCCTGAACCGAAGGCAGATGCTTAACCGCTGTGCCACCCAGGCGCCCCAAGGCCTCCTCTTTTAAACATCATGTTTTATATACAAGAAAACAGCTGAATCCAAAGAGGCAAAATTGTATCGTACAGTTAGTGGAATATTGAGAGCTCTGTTACTCTGCTTTCATTACAGTAATTGAAAGTTACATATTATAACTAGGGCTTTTCAGGGGCAGGAGGAGGAGGATAAATAAGGATAATAAGGAAAGTTGGGGTCTGTCTAGATTGTTTTAAAGATTTTATTTATTTATTTGACAGAGAGAGAGAATGCACAAGCAGGGGGAGCGGCAGACAGAGGGAGAGGTAGAAGCAGGCTCCCTGCTCTGGCCCAATGAGGGGCTCGATCCCAGGACCCAGGGATCATGACCTGAGGTGAAGGCAGACGCTTAACTGACTGAGTCACCCAGGTGCCCCTGTCTAGATGAATTTGAAGAGCCAGTGGCTAGACCTTTGAACGCAGGAGCAACCTCTTCTGAAAATGGGCATTGCACAATGGCAAATGAGTCTGCAGGCAGTGATGGAATGGAAGGAAGAGAAGGAACAGGTAATAGAAGACTGGAGTCTGAGCTTCCGGCAGAGGGTGAGGTTGGGTGTGGGATCAGATACTGTCAAGGATGTCACGGATGGGGTGGGAGTGAGGCCCGGGGCCGGGGGCATGGAGCTGTCTGAACCCGGGCTGCAGGAACACAAGTGTATTTCTGATGAGCTTCTGCCTCCCCTCCTCCTCTGCCCCTGCACCAGGTTGGACATGGATGGGGTCAGAGCAAAACTTGGTGCTGATGGGATCATAGGCCCACCTACCAGAGTTTAAGGGATTCAGGCAACAAACCATTCCAAAGTATAAAAGGGAATCATTGTAATTGCTGAAGGAGGGAGTAGAAAGAATATGAGAATTCCTTTAACTGGTGAGAGATGTCCTATAGGCCTTGAGATGGCTTACTTGTCAAATTAGGATGGAGAGATTTCGGGTAACTACTGTTAGACTGTAATGTATTAAAATGAAAACCCAAGTTATTTGCTTTGCTTTTAAATATTAGAGAAGGGAGTAAATTGTAGGATGCAAAGAGCTTTTTTTTTTAAGATTTTATTTATTTATGCGAGCGAGTGCACAAGCCAGAGGGAGGGGCAGAGGGAGAGGGAGAAGCACACTCCCCGCTGAGCAGGGAGCCCGATGCGGGACTCCATCCCTGGATGCAGAGATCATGACCTGAGCTGAAGGCAGATGCTTAACCAACTGAGCCCTCAGGTGCCCCCCAAAAAACTTTTTTATACCAATAAGCCCACAGTCTTTTTGAGACTTCATTTTGAGAATATCACAACTTCGTTTCAAATTTACCTCTGGCAACTAAACCAATTAGTCTATAGCAGATTCACTGTTTAAACTTGTTAGTTACAGCTCCTTGGTTCCAGTGTGGGTTCATATCTTTCAAGATGCAGAACCGGTTCTTTGGATATCACTCATCTTGTCTAAGTTGGATGACTTTCACACCAGGTGATCTAATGACATTCAGGCGCATGCTCGCTGGCTGGCTCTTCGGCATGAAAGCTTGAGATTGACCCGTCCACATGGTGGGCTATATATGGTTAGCAGCTTGCTGTAGCGTTTTAGTCTTGTGCTCCAGACGGTCTCATATGGTGGAGGTGACACTCTGGATTTAATCCTCCGTGAGTCACAGAGTAATTATCTGACAGGCATCCATTCAGAAGCACTTGCGCATCGGCCAAGCAATGTGTGCCCCGTCCCGGGGAAGAAGAGGCTGCTGGCCTCATGCAGCTTGCTGGTCGGAGGGCAGTACCGCCAAGGACTCCGTCTGTCCCTGGCAGAGGGCGAGGAGTGTCCTTAAAGCCACTTGTTCTCATGCCCTGAAGCTGGAGCTCTGGTTCACTCTCTGCTAAGAACTCTGAAAGGGGCAAACTAAATGGAATATCTCTGGCCTGTGGAAGCAACACTGAAT
This sequence comes from Ursus maritimus, assembly GCF_017311325.1. NCBI lineage: Eukaryota > Metazoa > Chordata > Mammalia > Carnivora > Ursidae > Ursus > Ursus maritimus. The sequence continues at coordinate 35,076,359 of NW_024425341.1, read as the reverse complement.
AGATAGCGTGGTTTTAAGTTTTGACAAAGACTCACATAGGACTTGCACAGACAAACTGCCTGCCTCTGGGGTAATGACATTGGCAATTCAAAGAGTGAAAATGACCCAGAGAAGCTGACTCATAGAAGCAGTGAGGAGAAGGGTGGTTGCCCGGGGCTGGGGGTGGGAGTATAGGGAGAAAAGGGCCTAAACTGTCAGCTGCCAGCTGAGCAAGGTCTGAGGCGCTCACCTGGAACATGGCGACCGTGGTTGAGAACACTGCACTGTACAGTTGAAATTCGCTAAGAGAGTAGGACTGAAGTGTTTTCACTGAAGAAGAAAATGTAAATCTGTGAGGTGATGGAGTGTTAATGACTCCATGGTGAGAATCTTTTCACAGTGTAGACGTACACTCTAGGTACACTCTAGGGGCCTCATGGTTTTATCAATGACACCTCAGTAAAGCTGAAAAAAACAAAAGGCAAAGAATGGCAATGCGCTGGACTTGAATGGCTGGGGCTGGTTCTGAGTGGGGGCACTGTGTCCAGCAGGGAAGGGGCAAACATCGCCATAAGGCAGAGGCGCAGAGAGGGTCCGCATGGGAGCTGCCAGGGCAGAGCAGAAAGAGATGTTTTCTGGGAAAGGCAGGTGCATTTGGATGGTGGAACCATGGCCGCCCACCTGGCGGTCTGTGGCAGAGCACCTGCAAGAGGGGGTGTTAGACTCACGAATTTGAAGCCGGTGGGAGGTAGCGGGGAGCATGAAGAGGAAAGGAGGAATATTAGGAACAGTCCAGTTGTTTCTGCAGTCATTTGTAAGTAGAAAACATAAATAAAAACAGAATTCTCATCCCTGGGAAGACTTGGAATGGTTGACTGGAAGTATGGGTGGGACTTTCGGAGAATCTCCTGGCTTCATACCTGTCAATAGTACTTGTGTAAATTCCCATTTGGGGGCATTAACCTTCATTTACTTGCCATTTGCAATTGCAGGTTTCTGGTCAGTACTCGCCCACTGCCCATGCTTCCCTGGTCTGACTGTAAAATAATTGTACGTCAATTATTTTGTGGTCAAACAAAGATGTACACAATTTGCCTTTTTAATTTTATCCATAGCAGCTTGGCTGCTGTGGTGCTCAGAGCTTTCAAACAGGTTTTTCTGAAGCGTTACGGCATCTGAGGGCATTTTCAGCAAGTGGTCCTAGCAGTCGGGGCAGTGGGACTGGATGGAGAGCACGTATTTGGGGGGGGTGTTTTTGTTTAGACGTATTATTCTGGGGGTGTGCAAACATCAGCATTTTCCTACTTTGCGGTAACTTTAGCACCTCTCCTAAGACTACAGGCTTCTTCATAACAAAGTATGAAACACCTTGCTAATTACTTTTTCTTAACTAGACTCATATTGTCAGAAACTTAACTGAGCTTCCCTGTGGTTTTAGCTCCTCTACTCACTGAAAGTGACCAGGGTTTTGAATGAGGTGGTGCTGGTCATGGGGCAGCGGTGGGGGGATGAGTGGGCTGCAAAGCGAAGGGCGGGCATGACGGAACTGAAGGCCGTTTCTGATCTCCGTGCCAAGACCAGGCCACAGACGTATTAAGTAGCTGCCTTTAGGAATTCAAAGAAAGAAAGATGATTGTTTTAGAAAAATTTATTTCTGGGTTCCATTTAACCGGGCAGTAAAAGCTTAATACGTTCACTGAATAGGAATACGGTAGAGCAGGTCTGACAATGCAGTGTGATTTTGTACAAAGGACGCTGCCTCTCAGAGCTTCATTAAGCAGGGAGTGTGTGTTTTCATAAATGACAGAAGTGTGTGCTGGAATATTTATTTAAATTTAAAAATAGCCTCCTCCCACAGGCAGGGTCAACTCGTGCCAAATGAAAAATGACGAATGTAAACTTTCTGAGGCTCTCGACAAAAATCCCTCCTTCTCACATTCATGTCTAGAAGGCCAGCCGTGGATGAGAGATAGACGCTGGTTCCCTTTAGAATAGTCGGAAGTGGAGCAGAGCGTCTCGCATATTCTAGACGGCAGGCACGTAGAGATGCCGCGGGCAGTCTCGCGTATTCTAGACGGCAGGCACGTAGAGATGCCGCGGGCAGTTTTGTTTTGCTGGAACAACGTGTGTTTGTGGGGATTTGGATTTGGTGCCTCCAGACTTTCTTCCCTCTCACGGAGGTGGGAGGGTGCTATTTTCCCTTCTGTGGTTGGTGAGACTTCCCCTGGTGATGACACTGAAATGTGCTTGGCTGCACAGAACTAGAGTTTCTAAGTACTGTGCCAGCCCCTGCCCCCCACTGAGGCACACATCCTCCTCTTGGGAGAGCGGGGGCTCAGGAAGTAGGAAACTCGAGGGTGAAATGGAAGTCCTTCTGGGGATGAAGGGAAAGTGTTGAGGAACCAAAAAAGCGCGTCGGCCACTGGTCATCTGGGCCTGGCTCTTCGAAGATGGAGACGAGCAGCGTGTGGGTGAATTTGAACCTGCTCGCGATCCACAGAAACCTCTTACCGTACTGGGTGTCCATGGAGCTGGGTCCAGGACATTTTAGATGTCTTGCCAAAGCCTCCCTCTGGGGCTGTTTTCTCACCTGCAGAGCGGCTGGCATGTAGCAGGCGCTCAGGAAATATTCACTTAGCCTCCATTGTTCCTGCACTCAGATGACAGAACCCACACTGATGGTGACGTGAGGGTTCTGCCCTTTCTTTCCTCTCTGGGCATAAAGGATCTCAGGAAGTCAGCGAGGTCAGTGGTGAGCGTGAGCAGTGAGCCTGAGGGTTCCCCGTTATGCTGGGACATAGACAGTTTATCATATCATGGGGAGTCTAAGTGTGTTTTGGACGTCCTGTCTGTTAGCGTTCAGGAAGTATGTTTGGGAAGGTCACTGACTGACAGGCCTTTAAAGGCCCTGGTTCAATATAGCAAAGATCTAGTGTTGCTGGAAATGAGACTCGATGGCCAGAGAGTCTCTCTAAGAGGTCACTGGATGGAAGAGTGGTTTTTGTGCCCGAAAAGCAGACAGTGGTGGTTCTGGGCAGGGTAAGTTGCATGTAAAAATGTAAGTGCTGGGAAGAGTATTTCACATGGAGGCTATTGGCAACAGGAAAAAAAAAAAAAGCAAAATAAAACAAAAAAACCCAACAACAATCCCCAAAAAGCAACACAAAAAACTATGCCCCCAGGGCTGTGATTCTACCTGCTGCTTTTCCCCCTGGAGATGGATTTAACACTAAAATCCAGCTGCGTTGTCAACAGTTTCCTTTCAAGCTACACAGTTCTCCTTCCCTCTCGTCTCCCTTCCTCTTCCTGCCTCTCCCCCCTTAGCGAGAGTAAACAGTAGTGACACAAGGGGAACTTGAATGTCTTGGCCTGCAGATACCCATTTTCTAGATTGAGATGAATGAGACCAGTTTATAAAGCCTGGGTCTGTCTGTCTTTTTTTTTTTTTTTTTTTAAAGATTTTATTTATTTATTTGACAGAGAGAGACAGCCAGCGAGAGAGGGAACACAAGCAGGAGGAGTGGGAGAGGAAGAAGCAGGCTCATAGCGGAGGAGCCTGATGTGGGGCTCGATCCCGTAACACCAGGATCATACCCTGAGCCGAAGGCAGCCGCCCAACCGCTGTGCCACCCAGGTGCCCCCTGGGTCTTTCTATCGCCCAGAAATCCTCAAGGATGTAATTCCCTTTTTGCATTTAAATAGGAGCATGCGCAAAAGGACTCTCACATCAAGAGTCCTTTTTGTCAAATACAGGTTTCCTCTGCTATCCAAAAGTAGCGCGCCCCTGTGAAAGCTTTTGTAAGCCTCAATGGCATAAAGCAAGAGTGTCCCCCACTTTCCAAGAGTTCAAGTTATGCCACTTCCCTTTTACAAAAGACCAACATAAACACAAAACTCCTTTTTGGATAAATGCGAAACTCCTCTCCAGATTTCTTCCAGTTAGTGAGAACAGGTACTGATGTGGGTCTTTTGTAAAAGTCCCGTGTCATAAAATGAACTTTCAGAAAGCGGGAGCAAGGGCCGGTATTGGCAAAGGTTCTGGTCTTGGGAACCACAGATACGCAGATGTCCACTGTGGTCTTGCCCTTACTGGTCCCGCGTGGAACTTGAACTTTCATTTCCTAATTCAGCCCACGTGGGGAGACTGACCTCAAGAGGAACCTTAGCTTATACAGATGTTGCAGAATGGACTCAGGACCACTGATGTGACTGTCGTGTGTTTGACTCAGAATTCCAGAAGTATTTTTTTTCATTTAAGTAGATGTTCCTAGAAATAGTGACATGTACTTGTATGACCCTGTAATGAAATACCCTCCTTTTGAAATGGCTCAAGTTTGTAGCATATATAGACATTTGAACTCAGTTGTGCGAGCTGTGATTCCTGACACTCGGAGTGCAGTCCCTCCCCTTTGTAGGTATAATTAAGGTTGCTAACACCCAGTGTTTACAAATAACATTTTTGTTCAAGAAGAATAGGACATATGCACATCAAAGAGCAACAAATTTCAAAGCACAAATCTTTGCTTAGTGGGCCCCCCCCACCCCTGCTCCCCTTTCACTCAGACTCCTCTCTTGAAATTACAGAGTATATTACAAGTAAGTGACAGCGTGACTTTTTGCCCAGTTTCACCTATGCCTTAAATGGGTGCCTTTTTGGCATAGAGCTCAGTTATTGCTTCATCTTCACACCTTTGCTAAGTATTCTAATTGCTAATTAGAATAATAATAAATATCTTGTCTTCAGGTTACTTTGTCAAGTTGATGGCTGTTAGGGATATAATTAACTTCTTTAGCTTGGATTTGGCTGTTTACCTCCATGTTTCTCAAAGTTTTGAGGATTGTATACCACCCAAAAATTAACCTTAATTATAGAATTATTTAACCAAAAGTTTGTTATAAAATTATACTCTAGAGCAGCGATTCTCAAAATAGGAATTGGGAGGTTGAACTACTATCTTGAAAGGGATATGGTCTCCATATATCCAAAGCTAAACTGACTCTCTTCTCAAACCTGGCCCCCATGTCCGGTCTTCTATTTTTGATTAAATGGAACTACCGTTTTTAGATCTCCTTCCTTAGACCCAGTGACTGGCCAGATCCCCTTCATTAACCCTTCCTACTTCTGCTGTCACCCTTCTTCCCATTCTCACTTGCCACTGCCCTCACCCAGGCCCTCATGAGTACATTTTTCTGGAGTCCCTTTCCCCTCCACCCATTCTTCATGTTGCTTACCCGCTTCTTGTAGATTTCTTTTGAAGCATTATTCCGATTTTCACTACTTCTCTCCAGGCGAGTGGTTCTCACTTCCGCATGCCCCAGAATCCCCTGGAGGGCTTGCTACAGCTGCTGGGTCACTCCCCCAGAGTTTCTGATTCAGTACATCTGCTGAAGGGCGAGCTGATTTGCTTTCATTAGAAGGCCCTGGTGTTCCCCAGACCTTCCTTTGCGGACCTCGTCTTGAGGACGAGCCTGTGCTCCGAAGATTCCAGGCTACTCCTGTCTGTTCATTCTGACTTCCTGCTTGCTCTTTGCTCAGCCAGTGCTCCGTGGAGCCCCTCTGGGGATGTAAGGATAAGACTCAGGTTCCTTTGGAAAAAGCTCCGTGTCTTATTCACCTGATTCCCCTCTGCCCCTTTGACAGCTGTAGGAGTTCTCAGTGGAATGCTTGGGGAGGGCAGTGATGCTTTTGCAGAGAAACGGCTGAGTGAAGCTACGCATGAACGAATGTCAGGACAAGAGGTGTAGGAGGCCCCATCCTAAGCTGAGGTCCTGAGGACCTGTCTGGGCTACCAGGCTGCCTGTGCCTCCTGGCCAGGCTTGATAGGCAGAGTGCGCTGGGCTGGGCTGGGGGCGGAGGCAGTTACTTGCAGCCGTCCGCTCCTCTCTACCAGGCACACCTCTTTTCTTAGCTTTTTTTTCTTTCCCATTTTCTGTCACTCCATCCCTTGCTCCTTTTTCTCCTACCTTAGCCGTGATGCCCTGGCTCTTTTTGGTGGGTGGCTTCCTGGATTGAAAAGGCTTCCAGTGCTAAAAGCCACAAAATTGCTTCTGAATTTTAATCCGAGTATTTGTTGAAGAAAAGATACAGGCTCAGCAGGACTGGCATCGTAGTTAGGGCATGTTATAGGGTGTCTGAGTAGTATTCTACATACTCCTATTTCATAAGACCAGTTTTGTTCAGCTAAAGATAACCCTGAATGTGGACACATGGTATCCCCATTCTGCAGACAAGCAAACAGACTCAGAGACTAGGAAATAATAATGCATGATTCCACAGAGCAGAGATTTCCCCACCATTGTACACACACAAAGAATAACTTCTTTGCTTTATAAAGGAGTGTGTTATAATTAATAACTCTGTTTGGAATCATGGCTGTAGGTATTAGAAAGTGTGTGCCAATGTAAAGAAGACTGGGATGCTGAGTAGAATATACCACTGGGTGATCCTTATTCCAGAAAACTATTAGTAGCTTTAGATCAAGTGTCAAACACATATTTAGTACATAGTAGATAGTGAAAGAGTTTCTATAAATGGAAAGCATAGAAAAAAGTCTACAAGGAACTCATTGAACTGATAATAAGGGCTAGTCATTTTTTTTTCTTAATACACTTCTGTTACTGCTGCTTTTTTTGAAATATATACATGATAAATTGGTTGGGGGGAGAGCTTGTAGGAGATATGAAGAATCCTTCCTAAATCCTAAAAACAACAACAGCAACAAATAAACAACAACAACAACAAAAAGCAGCAGCAGAAGAAAAAGGATCCATCAAAATCTGTCTGGCAGTCATGACCTTTAAAGGGTCTCCGTGTTGGTTCCTCCCCTGGAATGCATCTGTGTCTCCATCAGCTCTGCCTCTGCTCAGTCTCTGCGGTCTCAGACCCAGCCCTTGGCTCCTTCTTCATGAAGGCTTTCCTGTCTGCTTTCTTCAAACCTCACGCTAGAAACGATCTCTCTCACTTGTGCATGGTCCTTGCTTGTCATACCAGAAGTTCTTGTATCCTCGTCTGGTCTCCCTGAGAGAGTGTTTCCTGACCATTGCAAATGTGAAGACCCCTCTCTGAGATTAAAAAAAAAAAAAAAGAAGAAGAAGAAGAAAGGAAGGAAGGGAGGAAGAAAAAAGAAATCGTCGGCTCTGACATCATAGTAGTTAAGCTTTTATTTATCAGTTTCTAAAGAATGCCTGGAAGTCTATGGATATCTGGACCCTCGGTATCTCTGTGGCCCCAGAGGGCTGCGCAGCTCACAGGCTGAAAGCTACTACCTCTTACAATGGCCTCTGCTACGAGTTAGGAGTTGTGGGTAGCAGGTGCGCTTTTCTCACCAACCAGCGAAGACCCCGTAGAGAAGGATGCACAGTGGTATCAAGTTGGTGCGCCTCTAAGCGCAGCGAATCAAAGCAGTGTAGACATGTCCCTGCACCCCATACCTTTGTAGCTGGTGATTGTGACCATTAGATGCTGGGTAAGAATCCAAAGTTCCTAACAGGTTACACTGCTGTTGACACAGAGATAAAACAGTGGACGTAATCTCAAAAGGAAAATACATAACATGATGGAAGTTGTGCTGAGTGATGTGTCCTTTCCGTGAGAGCTGGCGCCCCCTCGGTCTCCTGTGCTGTGGTTGGTAGAGGTTTGAGGATGCTCACGGCATGTGTGGTGGTCGCAGGTTTCCAGGCCTCCTGCTCTCTTCAGCCTTATCCAGCCAGACCCCTGCTCCGAGGTGGGACCCTCTGACAGCCATTTGGTCTTAGCCTTGATTTTCTGAAGCCTGCACTTGACCCCAGGCGAATGAGTTCTCCTAGCAAATCCTGCACTTCCGTTCACTCAACAAGTACTGAGCAGCTCCCCTTCAGGGGCCTCGTGGAGGGCCTGGTGGGCATGCGTGTTAGCCTTTTTATTTTTAACGTTTTCCTCTAACAGGCTCATGCTTCTTTCTCTTTCCACAGGGTAGCGATGGTGCTCGGAGATCCCCACTGCTGGATAGTGATGAGCCTTTGGTGTGTTTCTACGATGATGTCACAACCTTGTACGAAGGCTTCCAGAGGGGTATACAGGTGTCAAGTAAGCATTTGCTGAACTTGTGTGACTAATGCTCAACGATTTTCATTCAGAACAAGCGGTCTCTCTTGAGGAAGTCGTATTTGCTCTCATCTTCCTTCTCCTTCCACCTGTTCACGTCCCCCTGTCTCCTCCCATACCATCTCCAGAGTGAGCCCCAAAGCACATGAGCCCCTCTAGCTGCTCCCCGGGCAGAGCGGGTTCCATGGTCAAATAGGTTTTCAGCATGTCCTGGATTTTATGGAGAGTCTCACATACATTAGCTCATTACTGGGCTCTGACATTTCCTGAGGTCAAAAGACAGGTTTAATGGGGCCCGATCCAACATTTTCAAACCTACTTGACCATGAGACCCGTATTTTGAGAAATAAACAGCAACATCCCAAGGAAGCAGTGTTCTGTGAGACACTTTGCAAGTGTTTTCTCACGGGACCACGCTTCCCTTCTAAAGGAGGCCTGAGAGGCCCACCTGCACTCCCGGCTCCTGCCTGCCCTTCGGCCTCTCTCCCTGCCAGGCTCTGGGTAGACCCTCCTCAAGTTACGCTGAACTTCCTGCAAAACCAGGACCCCCTCCCCTTTCTCACAGCCGCACGCCTTTGTGCGCTTGTCTTTTCCCTGATTGTAAAGCCTCTTCTTCCCCAGCTCCAGCCCAGGGTGCCTGCTATGTGCTTACTCCTATCCTGTACAGCTCCTACTGCATTTCGATCTGTTCTGTAAGGCCGCTCTAGTCTGTCGTTTTCATCTCCTGCCTCCAGGTGAGGTGTTTCCCCCAGGATCTTGTACCTATTTCTGTAATAGCCCCTCCAGGGAGCAGAGGCCTTCACCTGCTGCCCTGTCCCACTCGCCAGGGCTCCTTGAACAGGGCGCCATCTCTTGTCTCGGCGCTGGCACATGGCCTGGCACACAGTACGTGCTGCATTCATGTGGCCTCAGTGATGGAGCGAGTACCTTCTGCTTCCCACACTGCTCTTTGTGTTTTAGCCTCTTCATTTTGGCTTGTTCCAGGTTATTCCCTAGAAATGGTCTCTGGAATCCATGGTTTGTTACTTAAGTCTTTTGGTGGTTAGCTTTTATTTTTGCTACTGCTAGCTAGACTATGGTCCCCTGACTGTGTGCTGTTGCCGTCTCTGTCCCCATAACGTGTTGCATGTACTATGTGCTCAGAAGTGCCTTTTTTTTAATTTTAAACTGGGTACTGGTAACTTTGGATTGCTTTAATGTGTTTTTGACCCAGTATTCCTGTAACAGATTCATTAAGCCCCACTCTAAAGGGAAAGCAAACTTATTTCTATATTATGAACTTCTTCAAAGTTAATGTCAGGGTCAAGGTTTGTCTGTGATAGTAAATATCCATACGGCCACTTCAAAACATTTATATATTAAGTATTTATATATGTATATATATGTATATAGAATCCTTACCACTATCACAAAGTCATGTGTAGAAATGTTTTTACATTTTTCTCATTGGCAGCAGAGAATGAATTCATCCTGGTCATACAGTGACTTACATTATACTTCTGACTCCTCTGACCTTAAGACAGTGACTTTAAAAAAATTTTTTTGGGTCACTTTCTCTACTTAGAAAATGAAAGTCTTATATGAATGTTTCAGAGAAGTTGAAGAAAACAAAGTTCACTCTTCTTAACCTTTACTGATTGAAGGAAGCTGCTTCACAGGTCACTTTGCCGCCTTCTTTTTTTTTTTCCAGAGGAGCTTTTTATTCTAAGCTTTTTTTTCTTTTTTTTTTTTAAAGATTTTATTTATTTATTTGACAGAGAGAGAGAGCACGAGCAGGGGGAGCAGCAGGCAGAGGGAGAGGGAGAAGCTGGCTCCCCACTGAACAAGGAGCCCGATGCAGGACTCGATCCTAGGACACTGGGATCATGACCTGAGCCAAAGACAGACGCTCAACTGACTGAGCCACCCAGGCACCCTTATTCTAAGCTTGAATTTTCCTAGACTACCATAACATTAAGGCTTTAAGCCTTTATAGGAGAGCAAAAACCAGCATCTTTTTTTGTTGAATGACAGGAGAAGCCAGCATGGAGTTTTTAAACCTCGTCTTTTCAAACTATACGTACATAAAGAGGGAGCCACTTAGAAGGAGAGACCCTCTGCCTGTGAATCCGTGGATTCTCATCCCTGGCTGCCCTGCAGTATCACCTGGGGAATTTTGAAAAAATACTGAGGTCCAGGCCCCATCCCTGTCCAATTATATCAAAATTTGGCTGGATGATGGACATTGGGGAGGGTATGTGTTGTGGAGAGCACTGGGTATTATGTAAGACTGATGAATCACTGACGTACCCCTGAAACAAATCATACATGATATGTTAGTTCATTGAATTTAAATTTTTAAAAAAGTTTAAAAAAATTTTTGTTAGTAGGGCCTTGATATGTATTTTTTTAAGTGCCCACTGGCCTGGAGCTGGGGTCTGCAAACCTTTTCTGTAAAGGGCCAGATAGTAAATATGTAGGCTCTTTGGGCCACGTGGTCTCTGTTAAGCCTGCTTGGCTGAAGGTCTTAGATAATATGCAAATGAACGAATAAGGCTGTGTTCCAGTAAGACTGCGTTCACAAAACAGGTGGCAGGCTTGATTTGGCCGAAGCGTATATATTGCCAATCCCTGTTCTTGGAGAATAAAATAACATTATTTCATATGTGACATGTCTGAAAACAACTTCTGATGGAACTTGCCTGGTCTTTATCACAGTCCCTGTGAGTGGCAGGGGGTCTGAGAACGAGGTACTTTGTGCTCTTTGGGTTTTCACCAAGGCTGCAGTAGAGACAGCCAGAAGTCGGTGTGAAGCAGTGAATCGGTCCAGCCTGGGTCCTCCCGGTCCTCACAACTGACCCGTACACGCGCAGCCCACTTCTCTTCTCCAGGCATAACTCTGCGTCATAGGCCCAGCCTCATCAGGGCTGCCAAAGGGGCCATGCTCTTGTTTTCCTACCCCCGTCCTCAGGCCCCCAAACTGAATCAGGACACCTCAGCTGACACTCAAACCCAGAATGGGGGAGCCACATACGTTACAGTCTCAAAACAGAAATGCAGAGGGGAGATGACCAAAAATGCCCCGTAGAAGGAGCTACAAGGCCCGGCTTAACACAGAGCTGGCGGGCGAGCCCGTGTTTTAGTTAGGAAGCATTCTCGTATGTGGTCAGCTCTGATCATCGGAACATGGCAGCTTTTTCTTTTTCTTTCTTTCTTTCTTTTTTCTTTTCTTTTCTTTTTTTTTTTTTTAGGTGGACATAGCATTTCATTCAACAACTACAAACTGAGCATAAAGTTAGCATGGATTTAATCTGTAGAAGGAAACTCCCACAATTCCAAATATAAATGGTTCGGGTGGTATTTATTACTGAGCTAGCCCTTAGCGTGAATGCTTAATATGGGTTTTCTTGCTTCCTGCTTATTCAGTACCTAAGTTAGAATCAGGACACATCCTGATATTTCTTAATTTTTGCTTTCACATATACCCACTTATTTTCTCTTTATTTTGCACCTTTTCCTCATTTTTGTTTCTCTACAAATAAGACTTCACCTGTGTAAGTACATCCCAGGTCATCAGAATTTGGGCATTTAAGAGTCATATTTTCCGTTTTACATTCTGAGAATGCTTTACAGTTCAGAAATTTTGAGGGATTTTTCTGAAAACCCACACCAGGATTTCTATACCATGCAGCTACTGACTCCTTTCCAAACCAATAAGGTATGGAAGAATTAATAAATTTTATTGGCCTCATATCCTTTTATTTATTTATTTATTTGAGTGAGAGAGTGAGAGAGATCATGAGCAGGGGGGAAGGGTAGAGGGAGAAGCAGACTCTCTGCTGAGCTGGGAGCCCTACGTAGGGCTCGATCCCAGGACCCTGAGATCATGACCTGAGCCAAAGGCAGATGCTTAACCAACTGAGCCACCCGGGCGCCCCTGCTTCATGTCCTCTTATTTTTCCTCTTCTCCTGCCCCATTTAAGAAACAAAATAGAAACAAATAAAAAATCAGACCAAAACCCAGGGAGAACACATTTCCAATCTGAACTCCTTATTTCTAATCTAGGGATCAAAGTCTACCTGATACTTTGTAGAATGAAGTGGGATACAAATTGGAATATTTATGCACATTAAACCCATTTTTTGTTTTTTGTTTTTTCTTTTTTTAGATAATGGCCCTTGTTTAGGCTCTCGGAAGCCAGACCAACCCTATGAATGGCTTTCATACAAACAGGTGAGTTTTCTGCTCTGTGGGTCCTCATGGATGCCATGGGGCTGAAATCCGTCTGATCTTAGAGGCACTGACTGTGAGGGCTGTAAACTTGCTACAGAGTCTGTGCTCTGGACTGGCTCAGAGCTCTGGGGTAAACGTGCAGCGTCCAAAGGAAGAAGAGTTACACAAAGATTTGGGAGAAACTGGTTGAGTAACAATTGGTGGTTCAAAAGCACTTTCTTGTAGAACTTAAGTGGGTGCATTGTGGAGTAAAATATAACTCTAAGATAACATTCTAGAAATGTGCTTAAAGCAGGTGACTCTCTCCCAGAGCTCGTGGGGGGATAGAAATTGTCCTCTGCCTTGCAGGATACTGGAGAGATTGAGAAGCCCCAATATAGAGCACCTCTCTCATTTTATAGATGAGAAAACATCCCCTAGGAAAAGATGGGACTTGCTCGAGGTCACAGCTGATTAGTGGCAGACACAGGACCAGAACTGAGGTTCACATCTTCTGGTCTAGGGCTCTTCGGTGTGTCGTATGAACCTGAGCAACTTGAGACTGTGTGACATTGAACTCCATGGCAGCCATGGCGAGCAGTACAGATGCTCAGAGGCGACACCTGCATTACGGTATAAGCACAGAGGAAGCTGGGATCTGGGTGGATTTATTCTTGTCCCTCTGCAGTCCCAACTGGTCCACAGCTGCAGATGTTTAAATAGTTTCTGGTGGCAAGGAGCAGAGCCGGAAGACATGGCTTTGTGTTTTTATCATGACGACAGGACGTCTTGAAGCCCCTGTTCCTCCCTGTGGAAGTAGGACCCCAAGGGTGTATGGGAGCCACTGGCAGTGTCTACTCTGCTGCGTTTTGTTTCCAGCACAGCTGTCCAGGAAGTGGCTCCCTGCTCTAGGGGCAGGCCATCCTGTGGCATTCATGAATACAAACGAGCCTCCTCCTTCCATATTTGGTGTGAAGGTTGTGTCTGGCCGCTGGCTTGCTCTGGAGTGTACGTGACGGGGCGGTCACGAGGAGCCCCGAAGCCGGCTCAGGACGCGTGCTGGCCGGCCCTCCCTAGACTGAGACACACACCACGTTTTCTTCCCCTTCCCTCCTCTGAGGATCGATGCGATGCAGAAGGGCTTTGCTTACGTAGCTCTTGACAGAGAGCAGAGAGGCCAAGCAGCTTGGCGTTCCTTTCTTGTGGAAGGAGTGATGAGCTGTGCAGCCGCAGGGACCAGAGGGAACTTGCCGCTTTTATTCTGCTTTACCAGAGCCAAAATAAAGTAGTTGCCGAGCTTCCTCGTTTTCACGCGTGGTGTATAAACAGTTGATGTGTGTTGGACACATCATATTGTGTGGTGGGCTTAAGGCCTCGCAGGATCCCCAAGTGCTATCTGATTCCTTCTGTTACACGCTGGCCGGAAGGCAGAGAAGACAGGTCCCTGGCAGGTTGGATTTTTCGAGGCGGACTGAAAATCACTGCGGTTTCGGAAGGTGTTAATCTGTGTTTTGTACATTTCAGCCAGAGGCTGGGGAAGATCTAAAACTAGACTCACGGAAGCCAGCTCTGGATGTGTACATTCAAGTCTTTCCGTTAGCTTAGTGACTCTGACCTTGGCGGGGCTAGGAACCCCTTTGAGGTTTTCTGAAGAGAGGTATGGAGCCTCTTTCTAGAGCTAGAAATGCCTGCAGATTGTCCTAATAGGCTCTGCAAACCACGGCAACATTTCACGGGTTCCCATCCCTGACATGCGAGCAGAGGTTGTGAAACAGGCTGTGGGTAGAAACACAATAAACATATTCTTGCTGTCACCTCACCTGTGTCAGCTCTCGTCCCCGTAGGCGGAGCGCGGTGGTGGACAAACAGAGTTTGGGGCCATAACAGGTGGCTTTACTCCCTGCGGGCGTGGGTGCGATTTCACAGTGCTCTTGAGAAGCCACCAACTGAGAATCAAGAAAATTATTCCAAATTTTAAGATGAAAAAAATTTTTTTTTTTAGTTACTTTGGGATAGGAATGGGGAGAGGACGGGCGCAGGTTTATAAGTTCTACCTAATTTTTATGAATCTACCTATTTTTACTTACAATAAGAGTATTTTCTTATTTATTTATTTTTGTTAAAATTGTTACAAGTTTTTTGAAGGTGTCCCCCAAATTTGCTATTTCTGTGTTTGTAGCAAATGACAAGTTTTGGCTGCTTTGCTGCTCTTTATAACTACAAATTGTCATCATCATCATCGTAATAATAATAATAATTCTGTGTCCTTGGATTACCTTTGTAATTTTATAAAGCTAACGTATAAATTAGAAGTGTGTAAGAAGGCCTGGCATCCAGTGATCTGTGACCTGCAGCTGTCGGAATCCGACTCGTCTGCTTTGCAGGACGATTCCTATGATCAGTTCCCTTAATAGTGAGTTCTGGTGAATCAAGCCTTGCGTTTTACAGAAATGTAGAGCTAAATGCCTGTTTGCTCCTGCTCTCCTCCTCGGGGCGGTGCTGCTTTTCACCCAGTGAGCTTTGCTCCCTGTGTTGGGCCTGACACGGTTCCTGATGTTCATCCTCTCCGTTCTAGGTTGCAGAGATGTCCGAGTGTGTGGGCTCAGCACTCATCCAGAAGGGCTTCAAGGCTGCCCCGGATCAGTTCATTGGCATCTTCGCTCAGAACAGACCTGAGGTATTGACCATTAGACACCCAATTGCATGTGGTGTTGAGAGTTCTCAGATGGAAGAGCCAGTTGGGAGTTCACACCTACCTTTGCTCGGGACCCGATTTTGTGCTCTGATCACTACTGAGAATATGTCTCTGTGTTATTCCTTAGAAAGTGACACAATTATCATATGATCTCACTGATATGTGGAATTTAAGAAACAAAACAGAGGATCATAGGGGAAGAGAGGAAAAAATAAAACAAGATGAAATTAGTGAGGGAGACAAATCATAGGAGACTCTTAACCATAAGAAACAAACTGAGGGTTACTGGAGGGGAGGGGCATAGGGGGATGGGGTAACTGGGTGATGGGCATTAAGGAGGGCACGTGATGGAATGAGCAGTGGGTGTTATATAAGACTGATGCAACACTGACCTCTACCTCTGAAACTAAGAATACATTATATGTTAATTGAATTTAAATAAAAATATATAAATTAAAAAAAAAAAAAAGAAGGAAGTGCCACCTATGAAAACCCAAGCCGGGGCCTCCTTGGCCCTTATATGGGGGAAAACAAAAAATCACTTTTTGGATTATTCGTTTTTGTTTTTTTTAAAACCAGGTCCCAAACAAAAACTAACGGAGGTTATTAGAACAAATAGCTCACAAAGAAATCTTCTTACCTTAAGGCTTCTGTCTGTGATTAGAAAAATAGCATCTGTAAATTGTAGAGAAATTTGGACATATTTTTGTCAGTTGCAGACTCTCCTCTTAGCTCTCTGGAAGGTAGGGACTTGCCCTCTGATCAGTTTACCAAGTTTAAAATACCATGGGCAGCAGGGAAAGTGCCTTGATGTTGAGTCAGCCTTAATGTGGGCGTGCAGTCTGTCTGGCTGTCAAGGCCCCTGCATGGTGCTTCTGCAAATCCTTGCATTCAAGGTCAGTTTACACGAGAAGCTCTTTTGGAGCTGTTGCTTATAGCGTTCGTGAGCAAATTAGTGGCATGACTTGGCTTGGAAAAATTCAAGCAGCTAAGCTTGAAGAAATTGAATTGATTCTTGTGTCCAAAAGACGTGTTGGCTCCATCCCTGTGCTACCAACTGTTTTATAAAAGAGAATGGTTTCCCACAGTTTTATGTATTAGTAAGGGAAAAACAGCGTTTTCCATAGCTGGACCATGACCAGCCTCATGAAATTTAGTTTCTTTCATTTCAAGTAAAACTTATTCAAGGGAACACATCCAAGATTATTGCATGAATGGAATTTTATAATGAATCTGTCCCTAGGACAGGTATTCCCTACTTCACAGAGTAAGTTCCTTCCTATATTTAAATGGGATTTGTCAGCTAGTTTAATAAATGTTTATTGAGCACCTGCTGTATGCCAGGCGCTGCGAGGCACGAAGCACAACAGTGACTTGGATCCTCCTTGTAAGGTACCATGTGAGGGAAGACCGGCCCATAAGCTGATGCTTTCTCTGTAGTGTGGTAAGCGTGGACACAGAAAAAAAGGATTATGTGAGCCCAGTCAAGGAGGACTTCCTGGAGGTGGCCTCCCAGTGGAGTGTTGAAGGATATGAGGGTGGGGGGCGCCAAGGGAATGTCAGGAACAGCCACATGTTTGCATCAAGCAGCATGTCTGTGTTGGGGAAGGAGGCATTTTCCTATCTTAGAGCTTGGAGGCGCAGGAAGGACAGGACCACACATACCACACGACCCAGCTGAGGAGCTTGGACCTGACCTCCATGTTCGTAGCTTGAAATTGGTGCCAGGAAAGAAAAGGGGAAAGTAGTTCCAGGCCAAGTGAATGTGAGTGCATCGTGCTCCCTTCCCACAGCAGCTATGCCTTTATCTGTGCCGTGCGCCGGTGTTCTGCAGGGGATTCGAGAACTGTGGCTGGGGATGGTGGTGCTGCCAAGGATTTTAAGTGAAAGGCTGGTCTCACCATGTTTGCCGTGTAGGCAGAATACTTGCCACATGGCTGCTGAGTCTAGAGGCAAGGTGACCAGTTACTGTATCACATCTTTCCTTCATCTTTTCTGGGGAGATTTTGCCAGAACATTTTTCTTCTTTCCCAAGTGTGTGTCCCTCCTTCCCCAGTTCCCAGATGCTACTGCACACAGCTGCCAGGTTGGTCTTCCTCAGACCCCAGAGCCTCTACCTTGCCAAGAAGCCCTCTGTGGCTGTGCGTCCCCCGGGGAATGGAGCCAGGCCCCTCACTAGTCACAGCCTTGCTCCAGCCCACTGTAGCCTTGCCTGTTGGAACAAGCAGGCCAGCCAGGGTGCTCGCCCACCTCCTTGCTGCTCTCGGTCGTGCAATCCCCACTACTGGAGTCTCCTTGCCTTTCTCTCCATCTGTCCAAACCGTGCTGCCCTGGCAAAGGGCGAGCTCCATTACCTTCCTGGCAAAGGTGGCCCACCATGGGCTCCCTTGTGTCCGAGTCGGTCCCTCTCTTGTACAGTTAATTATCTTTTCACATATTTGCCTCAATTCTCCCGGCAAATTGCTCTTTCCGTCTAAGAAGGGGGCAGGTGTTTTGTTCTCATGAGGAGTCCCTCATGGTGCCTGGCACATAGTAGTAGACACACAGATGTTAATTTTGCCACGTCTAGTGTTTCCACTTTGAATCTCTCTAGAGTGGTGTTCACCTTGAAGTGGTTCCATGATGACATCTCATTTTCTCTCTCCGATCTTTACTGTTCATTTAGTGGGTGATCATTGAACAGGGATGCTTTGCTTACTCTATGGTGGTCATTCCCCTCTACGATACCCTTGGAACGGAAGCAATCACCTACATAGTCAACAAAGGTATGTCTGTGGTCTCTGGGTGGACGTCGGCCTCGTTATCAACTAGATTTTGGTGACTTTACATTTGGTTATATTTGATTTGATAGGGATTTTATGTTTATTTTTTTTAAAGATTTTATTCATTTGAGAGAGAGAGGGAGAGGGAGAGAACACAAGAACAGGGGGAGGGGCAGAGGGAGAGGAAGAAGCAGACTCCCCGAGGAGCAGGGAGCCCAACATGGGACTCGATCCCAGGACCCTGAGATCATGACCTGAGCCGAAGGCAGATGCTTCACTGACTGAGCCACCCAGGCGCCCCCGGATTTTATGTTTAAATGCACATCTATCTTTCTATTCAAAGACTGTGGACCTTAAAATAACCTGGTGTCAGATATGATAGAGTCAGGCTTTTAATATCTTAGAGCTCATTCTTCATTGTATCTCTTCCTTCCCAGCTGAACTCTCTCTGGTTTTTGTTGACAAGCCAGAGAAGGCCAACCTCTTATTAGATGGTGTGGAAAATAAGTTAACACCAGGCCTTAAAATCATCGTCCTCATGGACTCCTATGGCATCGATCTGTTGGATCGGGGCAAAAGGTGTGGCGTGGAAATCATCAGTATGAAGGCGATGGAGGTGAGCCATCCTTCCCACTTCTCTGATGGGTGTTCCTCAGGCCATTCTGGCTCAAATGTGGTATCCAGTGCAACCACGCAATCCCA
This sequence comes from Ursus maritimus, assembly GCF_017311325.1. NCBI lineage: Eukaryota > Metazoa > Chordata > Mammalia > Carnivora > Ursidae > Ursus > Ursus maritimus. Next base: position 35,057,946 of record NW_024425341.1, on the reverse strand, counting down.
GCTCTGGTTGGTCATCTCAGCAACCCATAAAAGACCCAGAGTGGAAATTGCTGTCTCCTCACTGGCAAGAATTCTACGTGCACGCCCCACTGTGGCTCCATCACGTAGAAAGTACTCTCATAAAACAAGTTGTAATGCTCACATATTTATTTTGGAGTACTGACAAGCCATGCCACTGTATGGTAGAAGTGTGAATTTCCAGTTTAAGTTTGTATGTCCTTTATAGGCTTTTGTGCCGTTTACTTACTGATTTATTTCTAAAACAGAGCAGCTACATTATTCTTTTTCCCAAGTTGCCTTTGTAGCATCCTGGTGAATTTCCAGCATAGGTGTTGGATTTGGTTTATTTTTATATTAAATTTCTTAAGATGTACATTAATCAAAACTTTAAAAGTAACCATTCTAGGAAAATGAGTGGGGCCCATATTTAAATCGGTTGTTTGACATCACATCATGTAAGAATCTGATTCTCCCAGTTGGATCTGGAGTAGTTTAATCCCAAGAAGCTGGTAAGAGGAGGATCTTACCAGGTACGTATCATAGGAATAGGCCAAATACAGTAAGTTGTTCTCCTTCCGAAAATGTTACAGATATTTTCCTGGAACTGTTAAAGATAGGGTTTCGAATTGTATTTATAGTTCTCTTTCTGCGAGGAATTGGAGGCTACAAGCAAGGGTCTATGTAATGCCTTTCCGGAGGAACTTAGCCATCCTAGGGAAACTGTAATTTGTTCTAACAGAGCCTCTGCCTCATACGTGTACACACACACACACTGGCAGAGAAGCTGAGTCCCTAAGAACAGGTGTGCTGTCCTCTTCAATTAGGCTGACAACTAGCTTTTTACCTAGTGTTTCCGCACTTTGTTTTTTTACTTGTGATCGCCGCTCACAATAATTTTATTTCCCCCATTTTTCCTCCTTCTCCCTAACCCCACCACACGAACATGCCCACGGACACACGTGCACACGTGCACACGCATACACACACACAGGAATATTTTGGTGTTTTTCGACGGCTCTACAATGAAGTAGTTTTAAGATGAAAAAATTCAGGCAAGTGAAGATCGTAATATAAAGTTTATATTAAAGCTTTATTTTATAAAAGACATTGTTCTACACTTCCCTGTGTAATAGGATTCATGCTTGGTTTTTAAAAATTTTGTAAACAGAAGGTTAATTTTTGAGAAGTGGATTTAAAATTGGCTTTATGGTTGATCATATAATCAAGTTTATATTAATAGATAGTTTCATTGTATCAAAAAGACAAATATTGGTATTTGGAATTTTTGCTTTTTTTGGATATTTTATTGCGAGAATTTTCAAACATGTAAACAAGTTGAGAGAACTGACAGTAGACCGCCGTACACCCCAAGCACCCCACAGCTAGCGTTTTCATGTTTTTGTTTCATCATGTACTCGTCCATCACTCCATCCCTCCATTCATTCATGAATCTTATTTTTTTTAATGCATTTTCATTAGGCTGCAGTTTTTATCACCCTAAATATTTTAGCATGCTAATCATTAACTAGAATTTGGCTTTTCTCCTGGTTGAGGTTTTTTTGTTTTTTGTTTTTGGCATTTGGAGCCTGAAGATGGCAACTCGTTTATTTTTATGGTTGCTGTACTCTCTTCTGCATGATGTCTTCAGACAGGTTTGAGGCTGTGGACTTTCTTGGCCAAGAGGGGCACTCATTTGGATAATGTTTGTTCCTGATAAATTAAAAATCAAATCACATGTAACTATTGAAGTTATGTAAGAATTCTGAACAGATGGGTGGAGATTTGGGTCTGATGAAGATTCTTTTGGGGGAAAAAAGAAAGAATTACCATTGCTTCAGCTCTTGGTTGACTTCTATTTGGACTTCACTGTTCCTGTTTTGAATCAATGGTCTGTTATAGATATAATTTAAATGTAATTAAGATTAAAAAACAGTTTCAAACCATATGCTGGGTAGAAACTCCCTGAGCCCTGAGCACACTCATCAGATTTCCACTTAGTTCTAGGCATGCTCACTGCATATGCTCATTCAAGCCGATCAGTTTTAATAGGAAAAGAATATAAATAGTTCATTAGAGAAATTAAAGCTAATTAAAGTGGCCACCGAGACACCTGTATGCAGTGAACTGAACAGCATCGAAATGACCCCCTGGTAGTGACAGGGAGCCAGCCGCTGGGAGACGCGCCCCTCGGAAACGAGCCTGCCCCTCTTCGTGTCCATTCAAGAGGACTGTTTTGTAATTGGAGGTTCCCAAATCCTTTTTTTTTTTTTTTTAATCCACGCCATGTGGAGAGTACAGATATTTGAACCTCTAGCATTTCATCTGGCAGAGACTGATTTTTCTCTCCAGACTGAAGAACATGCCAGTTACCGGGAATTGGGTGATTCCGGGAGGATGCAGAACATCTGCAGTTCTTGGGTTACGATTTCGGTTTGATGTCGGTTAAGGGCCGGGCTTCACTAAAGGCCGTACGAGGGTGTGGGAGTGGGGACAAGAAATCCATCGTCAAAGACTGATTCCTGTCTTGTGAGTAAATACTGTTAAAAAGACTAGTCCTCATACCATTTATATGGTTTTATATATGAGAGAAGACAATTGGAAAATGGTGTCTGGGAACAACGTGTAAATATTTCTCTTTAGGTTCATTGAAATTGCCAGTTTCTTTCATATGAAATGTCTACTGTCTTTGAGCCAGTGAATCCCACGGTAAAGTCAGCTTGAAGTGACTGGATGTCACCTTCTTCTTTACATTTAGAAAATGTTTCCATTTAAGATTTTTTTTCTCTTCTCATTTAGGACCTGGGAAGAGCCAACAGACAGAGGCCTAAGGTAAATTCCTACTGTCAGTCCCCTGCTACAGCCTTTCCAATATCTAGTTGTCTCCGAGACTAGTACAGGTCCTGGGGGGTTAGCGTGTGGCTTGCAGTTTTCTTTCTGTTCTGACTTATACCACCTTGGTTGTGTGTGTTTTGTTTTTTTTAAATGGGCCGTAGCCTCCCGCACCTGAAGATCTCGCAGTCGTTTGTTTCACCAGTGGGACTACGGGTAAGTTGTGAAATGCAGTCACTTCTGAGTGGTATCTGGAGGTGTGTACCCCTGCCCCCTTTCTTGGATGGCGGGTGAAGGGGGACTTAGTTGAGCTACAGATGGACCAAAAGCAGAGGACACAGAGGGGTTCGAGCACTCCTCCCTCGTCGCCGTATCCGACCTTCTCAGAATCTGAGCGTGCCGTGTACTTCCTCAGACGCTGATGGACGGCGACAGTAGATTCCCCCATTTCCTGGGACAAACCAGCATTTCATTTCCAGAAATAAAATTCCTGCATTTTCTCCTCTTCCGTGACCTCTGAAAGTCACCCGTGTTGACAAAGGTGGTTTAAGATAAGATGTTTCATGTAAAGGATGGCAGATTGTTCTGGAATGTAAGGTCATTCCACATTTGGCTTTCCTGGTTGCACCTGATGCTAGAGGCATAACCCAATTATACAGAGTTCTGGGCTTCCTTAATTTCTGTCACTTTTGGATGGACTTTAACTTTGTTCTGCTCCTGTGTGTTCCTCAGGCAACCCCAAAGGAGCATTGATCACTCATCGAAATATAGTGAGCGATTGTTCAGCTTTTGTGAAAATCACAGAGGTAAACTTTGGGGATATTGTCATCTTTCTTCGTGTTCCTTGGTTGGCATGAGGCCTTAAGAATGGGAGTGGTAAAGGCAGTCCCGCCATGTTGGGCCCCTGCTGTATTTGGAGTAGAGATAAGATCTGAGTTTTAATATGGTCTAAGGTCACCTGTCCTCAGATCGTTTTCTTGGTGGACCTAATCTCCAACTCCTGCGTGTGACCATAAAGCTGAGTTGACAGAAGTTATTAGAACTTTTATAAGGTACAACTTTATTTGGATACTGCCCTATAAATGTTTCCAGGACAGGACCAAGAAGAAATGACTCTCTTGTGCTCTTATCTACCTACTATTCCAGTGTGGGGAAGATAATTTCTTTAAGTGGACAGATGAAATGTTAAATGGTACATGGAAGTTTTCTGAATTATTATTCTTTATTACAGTCGACTTCCATTTTATTAGAAAGATTAAAGCCTTGAACTTGAGTTGGTTTCCTATAGTCTTAAAGTTTGCCCCCGAAGTGTCGTGGTCCTCTGGGCTGCTGTAACAATATCACACAGGCTGAGTGGCTTAAACAACAGATACTTATTTTCTCACAGTGCGAGAGGCTGGAAATCCATGATCAAAGTATCAGCAAATTTGGTTGCTGGTGAGGGCTTCCTGGCCTGTGGGTAGTCGCCTCCTCACTGTGACCTCACCTGCCCTTTCCTCTGTGTGCACATGGAGAATGAGGGAGAGGTTTCTGGTGTTTCTTCCTCTGCTTACAAGGACACCCATGCTGTTGGATCAGCCCCCCCCCCCCGACCTCATTTCACCTGAATTACCTCCCCAAGGGCTCCATCCCCAAATCCAGTCACATGAGGGTTAGGGCTTGAACAAGAATTTGGGGAGGAGGGGGATACAATTTGGTCATAGCAGCAAGGGTATATTTCAAACTTGTTTTAAAAGTACTTCTCGAACAATATAATGCCTTTCTCTCATACCTTTGCACATTTTATGTAATTCACTTTTGCAGTCTCTGGGAGGGTTCTTCTGTGAGCTCTGATTTTCATGACAGGAACCCCCATGCTTAATGGTTTTGGGGAACGTGCGTCTTTGGTGGCTGAAGAAGGCCTGTCTCACTCCTGCCTACACCTACACTTTCTTAGTCCCAAATACCTTTTTTGGGGTATATTTCATAAACAGAATTCAACATTGAGTACCTCACCTAAGTGGAATTTTAATTTCCTAATTAGCCTTCGAAGAAAACTTAAAATACACTCATGGCTTACCGAGGCAAATGGTTACAGACTTTGTTTAAAATTAATTACACGATCAGGGGCATTCCAACTTTGTAGAACTTCTTCATGTTGCTAATGCACATTTTTGGGGATTCCAAATCAGAAAACTGAAAAGTGTAGAAATTACAGTCTGACTTCTCTTTATATAAACAGTTTCCTCCTGAGATGAACTAGTCGGGATGCAGATCACACTTGAATAAAATTAATCTAAAATTATGGCAGGTTCAGGCTACATCACGTGCTTCCGGGGCTGCTGGGTTTGCTCAGGACTGGTGGGGGATGGGCACGGCCTGGAAGAGGTTGTGTAGGCACCTGATGGGGCCTTCATTTCTTAATTGGGGTGCGCGGCTGCTGGAGGCAGTCTCTGCTTTGGCCAGAGTTCCTCACATGTGAATAACATGAACATTCCACGCAGACCCTCCCTGCGCCTGGCCCTAAGTAAAGCCCCTTCTCAGCCTTGAAATGGAACCCAGATGTCCAGCTCAGCCTCGATGCAGACCTTTATCACAAAGCAGTGTTTTATAGGAGATGATGCCAGATCAGAGCTTGCACTAAACAAATCGAGACATTTTCATGGGGTGTAAAGTAGGCCGTTCAGGTAAAGATGTTGATCAAACTAAAATACTCAGAATGCATTTATACTGTATGTTAAAAGAGTTTAGCAATCAGTTTCTCTTATATTCCCTCCTCCTATCCTTTTACAACATAAAATGCTATTTTATGTTCAAATAGATCTTCTGTTTCCACAACATAATATGCTATGTTATGTTGGAATGAACCTTTTATTTCTTACTTAAGGTGGAATTGAGTTTGCTGGGCCATGGGGGACGGTAACTTTGAAATACTCAATGATTAAAAGCACATGATCCCTTAATATCCCAATTTGGACCAAATTTTCCCTATGTGGACTACAGTCCTGAGTGGGTTTACTTTATCATGATGAATGACCTCCACTCTAATTGAATAATTAAAGCCATAAAGTATTGCCTTTTCATTTCATACTTTGGTGAGAAATAACTGCCAATTGTAAGCAAAAGCTGTTTCTCCTTAGCATTAAGGAGTTATGTGCTCTGAAATAAAATGGGAAATTACTGGAAATCTTAATGCTTCTCTGCTTGCTGGTGTCTTTGCTTACAGAGCACAGTCAATCCTTCCCCAGATGATACTTTGATATCTTTCTTGCCTCTCGCCCACATGTTTGAAAGAGTTGTCGAGGTAGGCCTTGTTTTGTTTTTGTGCTTGCTCGCGTGTTTGTTTGCGTTCTGCTAAGTTGTTGTGTTTTACAGAAAGCACTTGCCTTGAATGCCAGTGACACACACATTTCGTTTTTACCACTGGCACACATGTATGAGCAGCTGCTGCAGGTAAGATTCACGGGCGCACTGTCACCCCCAGAGAGAATTCTTTGCGCAGCCCCATTTTAGAAATGGCGCTAATGACTTAAAAGAGTATAAATGTGGGGGGGGGGGTCTGAATACTTGAACTTTAATCATTCATTTTAAAATTAGAAGCTCAGACTTCTGAAGGATATGCACATGGCATGATTCCAGAAAGATTAACTGTAAAAGTAGAATTTTTATGAACGCCATCCGACAAAGCCTCGTGAAGCTTCTGCCTCTGTAAAAAGCTTCTGTATTTCACTGGGCTTGTTCATAATGCACAAGTTGGCTTAAGATTCATTTTTTCCACCAATATTCTAAGTGCCCTTGGAAAAGCAGGATGATCTTTAGCTGCCCTTGGCCTGGGTTCCCTGTACACAGTGGTGTGACAAGAACCATCTCTTTTCCTTCTTGGACAATTTTGGATCATATACGTCTAGGAAAAACCAGTGGGCACCATTCATTCATTTAACCAATATTTATTGAGCACCAGCTATGTCCCTGACACTGTGCTAGGTGTCAGTAACCAGACTAATGGAGAGGTGACTAACTGAGAGCGAGCGGCCCTTTGATTGGCTGCTGGCCTGTAGGATGCACTTACCCTAAAGGATCAAGGGTCACGAGATCCCATCTTGCCTCTGTTACCTCTGCTCCTGCACACCTCAGGAGGTCTTGTGAGTTTCCAAAGCGATCTCAAACGAGTTGATAATGGCCCGTATATACCTAATTGCAGTTTTGGAAGTGTGCCTGGGAGGCAGGCCACCCTGAACAAAAGCCCCCCTCCCTGAGCTTGAATTTTGAAACCATGAACCAGGGTGTACCTTTCTAGTGGTTTCTGCTTTCAAGCCTGAGACCGTTTGTACTTCCGTGGCATCATCTTTTGAATCACTCTTTCTCTTTAAAATTTAAAATAGGCGGTCTGTGGGTCAAGAGCATATGGCTTGCCGGTGCAATTTGCATCAGGCAGGAACAAATCCATGCAGTAGATTAGAGCTGAACGTCAAGCCACTCTGCTCTTTGATGCCAGTGTCTCAACTGCAAAATAGTCAGTGGCTTTTCAGACACTTTTCGTGAGATTTGGATTTTAAAAATGAGACTTTAATAAGCTTGGCAAGTAGCCAGGTTTGCGAGTAGCTAAGTTTTTGTTTTGAGAATAAATCAGGCCTGAAGTTTCCAGGCGAGTAAAACATTTGGATTACATAACACCGTGTCATTCATTCACCAGCTATCAATCCTGAAGCTAAAAGAGCAGAAGCTCCATGGTCGTCACTAAAAATAACACAGTCTGGTCTCTTACCAGCTCCTTTATCTTCGGGGTGATCAAGAGAAATGCCACACTTTGATGTTGTGCAATGACCAGGGAATGCAAGAACGTTTTTTGAAAAGCTGCTGACATGTAGGAACTTCATAGTTTCTGGACACTGATCCGAAATGCTAAAACGGAAGCCTTGTGTGTCTGTGTGTATGTTGTGTAGTGCCTGCTTTGATGACGACATGGGGGTTATTTTTATTTACTGCCCTAGTGTGTGATGCTGTGTCATGGAGCTAAAATAGGATTTTTCCAAGGAGATATCAGGCTGCTCATGGATGACCTCAAGGCTCTTCAACCCACAGTCTTCCCTGTGGTTCCCAGACTGAGTGAGTTCCAAGGAGCAGTGGAGTGGGGGACAGAGCCCTGGACCCGGAGCCCAAGACTCGGGTTTGAACTGGGCCAGCCGGGTACCTTCTATACTCTTGGTCTCGCGGAAGTGTGCTTTACCCATCAGTAAAACCAGAATGCGTTGACCTCACAGAGCCATTGGTGAGGATTATAAGAGAAAACACGTGAACACACTTTGTGCACTGGAAGGCCCAATACAGGTGGAAGGCGGGAGGTCACATTATTTGTGCTGTAAACTCTTTAGAGCCTCTGTTTTCTCATCTGTGTGATGGACTGTTACCTCCTGCCCCTGCCGTCTAGCTCATAAGGTTGCTAATTGCATCACACGAGAACTCTAACCATGAAATGGTTCTATACATTGTAATGCCCAAGAGCATGTAACATTACTTACTTAGCCACATGGAAAGAAGGGCTTAAGCCAAGCCAGGGATGGAGAGAATGCCAGCCCCTCTGTGGGTGGTCATTGTGGCATGGACCACCCATCCTGGGCAAGACCAGTGTGTGGCAGTAGCAGTCTTCAAGATACATTTGGACGGGGCAGTTTTCATGCTCTTTATTGTAAGGCAGGGCTTCTGTTATCTGTGAGAACCTTCTCTCTTTTTTTAAAATGGTCCTTTAAAAGAAACTTTTAAAAACAGCTGGATTGAGCTATATAATTCACATTCCGTAAAATTCACCCATTTTAAGTGTAGAATTCAAAGGTTTTTTGGTATATTCACAGAGTTCTGTAACCATCACCACAGCCCATTTTTATCAGCTCAAGAAGAAACACTGGCTCTGCCCTGTGGCTGTCCTCTACCCTCTTCTGCTCCCAGCCAAATGCATCTACTTTTTGAATCTAGATTTCCCTATTCTGGACTCTCGTGTGAATGGAATCACGCAACATGTGTTCTTCTGTGACTGGTTTTTGTCACGAGGTTCGCCCATGTGGTAGCACGTGACAGTCCTTCATCCCTTTCAGTGGCCAAGTAGTATTCCACCGTATGGATAGAACACTCGTTATTTACCCTTTCATGCATCATCGGTGGGCATTCGAGTTGTTGTCACTTTCTGGCTCTTGCGTATGATGATGCTGTGAGCATTCCTACATGAGTGTCTGTGTGGACACGTGTTTTCATTTCTCTTGGGTGCTTACCTAGGAGCAGAATTGCTGGGTCCTGTGGTAATTCTGTGTTTTGCTCTTTGAGGAACTACCAGTCTGTTCTCCAAAGCAACCCCGCCATATTATATCTGCCCCCCTCACTGAGCAGCGGATGAGGGCTCCAATTTCTCCACATCCTCACCAACACTTGTTATCATCTGACTCTCTGATTCTAGTCGTTCACGTCATTTTGAAATCGTCTCTTTTCTTGACCCGTCAGATTTTTGGGCAGGCAAACACCACCCTGAAGCGATGGCTGCTGGACTTCGCCTCCAAGAGGAAGGAGGCAGAGCTTCGCAGCGGCATCATCAGGAACAACAGCCTGTGGGATAGACTGATCTTCCACAAGATACAGGTGACACATTCACAACCGTTGTCTGCCCCGGAAACTAACTTGGGCTGCGGGTTTCTGTGCGGGCTCTTTCTGAAAGCAAGGTTTGAAGGTGAGAGAGAAGGGCACGTTTTTAGTAATGTGGGCACATTTCTAAAAATTAAGGACAAAGCCAGTATGTAAACCGCAGTATTGCATGCAGACCCGAACAGCATGGTAACACGGAAGGGCAGAAAAGGAATCAGGGTGTTAGAGCCTTTCTAATTTTTTTTATTTTTTATTTTTTTTGTTTAAATTCAGTTAGCCAACATGAAGTACATCATTAGAGTCAGGTGTAGTGTTTAATGATTCATCAGTCTCTTTTTAAAAAAAGATATATTTGTTTGAGAGAAAAAAAGAGAAGGAGCGCAGGGAGGAGGGAAGGGGGGGAGAGAGAGAGAGAGAGAGAGAATCTTAAGCAGGCTGCCTGTCCAGCACAGAGCCCCACCTGGGGCTTCATCTCACGACCCCGAGATCATGACCTGAGCCGAAATCAAGAGTCAGATGCTTAACCGACTGAGCCATCCAGGTGTCCTGAGCCTTTCTAATTTTTTATTTTGCTTTCCTTTTCTGAAACAAGTATGTTACTCTAGGCGTCATTTTTTAGGCACGAGTGATAAAGAACGTGGAATAATAATAATACTGTGTCCCCCAAAATGCCCAAAATGGGGCAGTTGCCTGCAAACCCACCACTCTCTTGTTCTAATTCCTTCAAAATCCCCGTGGGTAGAGGTGTTGGCTTGTTTTTCATACCCGTTGAGAGAGCAGGGTGTAGCTGCAGGTGGAAACCAGCTCCAGCCAGGCCTTCCTTCTTGAACGCCCGTGAGTTCTCTGTGTGTGGGTGAGCTCCCTGCGGCCTGCAGAGAAGGAGCTGGTGGATCTGGGTTCCCAGAAGGGGTCTTTGAGGGGCCCACCCCTGTGCAGCCATCGGACCCTCACTGTCTTCCCTCTCCTTGCCTTGTAAGTCGAGCCTGGGAGGAAAAGTCAGGCTGATGGTCACAGGAGCCGCGCCCGTATCCGCCACCGTGCTGACGTTTCTGAGAGCAGCGCTCGGCTGTCAGGTGAGGCGGGCATCACTGCGGCTGCTTGTCTCAGGCTTTTTCAAGCCCAGGACTCTCCTTTCCAAAAAGTCTTTCTTATAAGTGTGTGTCTTATTCTGGTTTGGAAGATCACGCTATTCCCAGGTTGCTTGGAGACAGGAGTGTGTCTGTCTTTTAGCCTAGGCAGGAGATGACACGTCTGTGGCCACATAGACTGTGTCATTTTCTCTCGGGTAAAGCACCAGCCATGAAACTTGACTTTATCAGACCTGAGGGTATGGGGATGGGTTGCAAGTGATAAGCCGACCTGCAAACCCTGGAGAGAACCTGCCTTAAAGGGGAGGGGGAGGCAGCAGAGACTGGGCAACCAACAGGACAGGTGTGGGGCACGGCTGTGAGCGGACAGCGCGAGTGCATTGCTGGGTGGGTTGTGTGCAGTGTGACCTGTCAGGCCATGTCGGTGTCCCCCTCACCTATTTGCAGGAAGGCGAGAAGTAGATGACCACGGACAGTGGCCAAGGTTTCGTGTTGGAGTGAAGATGTTTGGGTGCTATCACAGTAGTTCTGAACAGATTTTAAAAAGAGCTGTGTCACCACGGTTAGCTATCACTCAGGAGTGAGAAGAGCATCCTGATTTGTGCCCTTGCAGCACAGGTGTGACTACTCTCTTTAATAACGTTTCATCTCTTGGTGGTCCAGTTTTACGAAGGCTACGGACAGACCGAGTGCACCGCTGGCTGCTGCGTGACCATGCCTGGAGACTGGACAGCAGGTACAAGCCGTGGGACACTCCTTACAGGAATCTCATTATGCTGGTGGGAATTCTTGGAATTGGCTTCATCCTTGGTTTGTTGACCACGGAGTTCTGTGTCTCGAGGGATCAGGCCTTAGGGCAAACGGTCTTGTAAATCAGGGATCTTCATGGAAAAGGGCTGCTATGGTAGTGCGTCGGGCTTGGAGGACCAAGTAGAGATTCACCTAGATTCTGAAGCTGGCAGCTGAGGGGTGAAAGCCCTTTCCGCCAGGTTCAGAACATTTAGCCCCACAGAGCTTTCCAGGAATGGATTGGGGTCTAATTATTTGCTGGTAAATTTGACTCGAATTTACACTTGGGTGCTGGGCTTGGTGTCGAGACCACAGAGAGAAAGAGACAAGTCATTTCTCCCAAAAGGCACAAGGAGAGGCAAATACAGAAATACTCAATGGAGCAGCCGTCCTTAAGCACATCGGTGCGTTTCGTCCCAGCAGCATCCCTGTGGCATAAGTCCTGTTACCTCTGAGAGGAAATGATTGTTGGTGAAAAAGCATGTAAACAACGTATAAGAATTTACCCAGCATTATGCTTCGGAGCCAGGGTTCCAACCCAGGTCTGACCGGTGGTACCTTCTGCACTCTGATAATGCAAATGCCACTGGTTTATTTGGTATATTAGAAATATGAGCACCGTCTAGGAACATGGATTCTCACGTCTAGACTCTAGAAGCACAATTCTGCTGGGACTAATACTAACAGTCTCTGAACCTTCTTTTTGGTTTAATTTTTAACCCCTGGTTCCTTACCAGCCTAAAGAATTTATTTTTTTTATTTTTTATTTTTTAAAGATTTTATTTATTTATTTGACAGAGAGAGACAGCCAGCGAGAGAGGGAACACAAGCAGGGGGAGTGGGAGAGGAAGAAGCAGGCTCATAGCGGAAGAGCCTGATGTGGGGCTCGATCCCATAACGCCGGGATCACGCCCTGAGCCGAAGGCAGACGCTTAAGGACTGAGCCACCCAGGCGCCCCCAGCCTAGAGAATTTAGAACAGTGATCTCTTTACGCAAACATTATTAAAACATAAGAGGAATTATTTGTGATGCTCTTTTCTTTAAAAAAAGATTTTATTTATTTATTTGAGAGAGAGAAAGAGATCACAAGCAGGGTGTGGGGCAGAGGGAGAGGGAGAAGCAGACTTTCGGCTGAGCAGAGCCTGATGTGGGACTCGATCCCAGGACCCTGGGACAATGAGCTGAGCTGAAGGCAGGTGCTTAACCAACTGAGCCACCAGGCGTCCCTGCACCATTCTATCTCAATAAACTTAAATCTAAAACGTGTTCACCCATACTTACGGAAGTAAAGACCATTTTGGTCAGAACCAGGTGATGTTGAGAGATAATCCATTTGGCAAAGTTGTGTATTTTCTCTTCTTAGAGAAAGTAGGGGTGTTAGGAAGAAGTCTGTATGAGGGAGAGGTGCAATGATGAGCAGGGGCCATCAGATGGTAGGAGCCGCATAAAAGTTTTAGAAAGCTTGCTTCCAGTTATTTGTAGAAACCCTTACAATCAACAGCCAGATGTTTTATAACTGAAAAAATAATTTGGGGCATCAAACTGGGGAAAGGTCCTAAGAGACTTTTGAATGTTTGCCTCTATTCTAGGAATACACTCTCTGTGCTCATTTACCAGGGGAGACGGGTATCATTGCAGCAAACAGACGTTTCTACCAGCTGTTCTCATTATGAGAAGGCCTGTTGGCCATGAAAGTAATTTGGCTTAAGGATAGTAGGAGTTCTCCTGGGAATGATCATTCTTTTATTTACCACGCAGGCCATGTTGGTGCCCCAATGCCTTGCAACCTTATAAAACTTGTAGATGTGGAAGAAATGAACTACTTGGCTTCCAAGGGTGAGGGTGAGGTGAGTGACCGCCCCCCCCCCCACAACGTTGTTCAGCCACGTTGCCATTCCCTCTGCTAGCTCGGCCGCTTCTCGCCAGTGTCACGTAAAGTCACTGAGCTTGATGTTATTGGTGATCCTGGATCAAACAGGCTTCTCTTTGAAGGTGCCTTTATGTGGGAGGGGACCACACATGTGTCTTCCTCTAGACACCGCAGGGACTTGGGCTCGAGAGCATGCAAAGGTTTCCAGTATCTTCAGGCCTGGAGCACAGCTCCTGTCAGCCAGTGGCCCTGGATACTATTAGTGAGCTACTGGCTAGTGGAAGGAAAGCCTCATGACTTCGAAGTGATTTCGTCCCCTGTGGGGCTTTGAGCCGGAACCTCAGGCAAGCATTAGCCCTACAACTTGACCGCAGCTGACGTCGTTAGGACAAGGGAACAGGGGCATTGGACATACCTCCAGGATTCCAGTGTGGCTCGTGAGCTCCTCTGGATCATGGAATTCAGGGCTTCTTGCTAAAGGTGGAGATACGCACCACACTGGAACACACACACACACACACGCATTTTCTCTGGGGAACCCCCCGTAAATGCTGTTAACAGATCCTCTTTGTCCCCTGCTGTTCTATCGAGATGGCTGTGACGTACACACTGTATGCGTTTAAAGGAGACAGCATAATGATTTGGTATCCATCTATGGTGGGGTGATTATTCCCCACAATAAGTTTCGTTAATATTCCATCATCTCACAGAGATACAAGAAAAACAGGAAAAAAAGAGATTTTTTTCCCCTCATGATGAGAACTCTGAGGATCTCATCTCCTTACTTTTAAATATAATCACATATCCGTGTGAGCCATGGTCACTGGGCTGTGTGTTTGGTCCCCGGTGCTTACCTGTCTCCTAACTGGAAATTTGTACCTTTCCACCCCCTCCACTCCCCCTAATCACCCCCTTCCTGATCTTTCTCTCTTCAGGTGTGTGTGAAGGGGCCAAATGTATTTAAAGGCTACTTGAAGGACCCAGCAAAAACAGCAGAAGTTCTGGACAAAGACGGCTGGTTACACACGGGGGACATTGGAAAGTGGCTTCCAGTAAGCGCTCACCTCCCCTGCTCACAGATACTTTTCTTCTGCCTTTTTGCTGTTGTGCTACCTCACTTTTCCCTTTCCCTGGGCGGGGGGGTGGGGGGGGCTCTTCCGTTTCCTGCAGGGAACAGCTTTATACGCTCAGCGTGCCTGGGTAGGGTTTTCACTTGAACCATAACGAAGATGTTTGGTTTTGATGCGTGACGTCGTCAGTTCTGGTTGCTGCTTCCCATTCGAAATCCAGAGAGACGGTGCATGGTTTTTTCTGTATCGGTGCTGGGCCTCAGTGTGAAGGTCTTAGTTCAACAAGGTGTGGGGGACATTGTGGTCTATGGCCAGGAAGGTGTGGTGGGCAAGACGTGGGAATATATGTGTTTCTTAGGCTTGTCATCTCCTTAAAAATAGGGTAAGCGTCCCACGGGTCAGGCCAACGACTTTGAACGTAGTCTCGGAATTGTTACTGCAGACAAATGCCAGGGTCCTTCGGAGGAGGAGGGAAAAGAACCTACAAGAAGCCCCACTGTGGGTTTGACCAGTTTGGCTTGTTGTGGGAACAGCCACTGCTTTGTAAGTGGTCGCTGTGTTGAGTGGCTGTTACTAACGTGGCTAAGGCAAGTTTTATCGCTGTATGCCGATTCTTGTAGATTTAAGGTGCATAATACTCCCGGAAATTTTTATTGTTTTGAAAAATGCTCCCCCTCTTCACCCAATTAATTCAGACTTCAGAATGCCCAGGTTATTCAGAGATAAATTAAGTCCTCTTTTCAAGTTCAAGGGGTTAAGATTAAGCGTCAGTTCTAACTCTGGCTCCGGCTCTAATGAACGCATTTCGTCCTATCCCTGGACCTCAGTCTGCAACTTGGGGAAGTGGCACAGAACCAGCGTGCGATGAGGGCCCCAGAGAAACTTCCCTACAGCTGACCTTTGGAAGCACAGGGAGGACCCCGGGGGTGGGGATGGGTTGATAGGTGGGGGTTTGGCGACCAGAGGTGGACACGATGGCATTGGGCTCGTCCAGTGCAGGGGTCGTTGTGGATTTCCCATGGTCCCGACGGGGGCTGCTGACAGACTCTGCCCCAGGGGCCAGGAGCGAGCCCCTCCCCCCCACCTTGAAACAATGACAAAGGTGGCATTTGGCCTTTCTGTTGGAGCTTTTACTGAGCCCCTGCTCTGTGCAGAGTGCTCTGGGAGGACAGTCTATGTCTGTACCCGCAAGGAAAATGGCTCCTCCTTGGGGAGGCACTGCTGGTGGGCTGCCAGGGGTGAAATGAAAGGCGTGAGCTCTGGAGTCCCTTTTTTCCTCTCTACTTGGCTCACTGGCCTTGGGCAAGTTACTCAGTCTCCCCAAGCCTTAGTTTCCATCTCTGTAAAACGGGCTGATACACTGGCCCCTGGGCAGTGTTACCAGGATTAAAGGCAAGCATGTGAAAAGTGCCCTGGACTGTGTGATAGATATGGGGCAGGGAGGGGGCAGAGCAGCCACGGACCCACTCACAGCGCCTCCCCTCCCCTCCCCTCCGCTCTAATAAACAGAATGGCACCTTGAAGATCATTGACAGGAAGAAGCACATCTTTAAACTGGCACAGGGAGAATACATAGCACCTGAGAAGATCGAGAACATCTACCTGCGAAGTGAACCTGTCGCTCAGGTGTTTGTCCACGGAGAAAGCTTGCAGGTACGCGCATTCTGGGCTGTGAGCCCTGTTACACAGGCGTGCCCACGCCTTGGACTCCGGGTGTTTGCGATGTGATGGAAAGTCCGCGATGAGTATTGAATTGGCTTCATGTGTGATGTGCTGGAATATTGGGTTTTGCTGCTTGGCATTTCTTATCCAGAAAAGTTTTTCTCTTGGAATTCTATATTTCTTTTTTACCTAGCTAGAGTCATCTCGTGTACCAAGGGGAGTGGAGAAAGATATTAGGGAGTGGGTAAAATAGCCTTCTAATTTAAACTGTGAAAGGAAATATTGATGTATTGATTATTAGAAAGTTTAGAATTTTCAACGTATTAAACCCAACATATTTATGCTACGTCTCCTAAATCATGTTTGAGCAGTGGGGATTGTGAGCCAGTATATACGTAAAGTTGAAAATCAAGGTCAATATTATAGTGGAATGTCTTCGCCAATGTCAGTATTGTAGTGGAATATTGGGCAGATGATGGCAAGGAAGAGAAAGGGGTCTGGTTTCCTGAAAGCTAATCTTTTTACGAATCTTGAGACTTTTAAATACTTGTAGAAGAATATTTTAAGGAATGCACCTATTTTTCTTTGACCTGGAATCTTTTTTTTTTTTTTTTGAAGGAGAGAGAGAGCACAAGCAGGGGAAGTGCAGGCAGAGGGAGAGGGAGAAGCAGGCTCTCTGCTGAGCAAGGAGCCCGATGCAGGACTTGATCCCATGATCCTGGGATCATGACATGAGCCAAAGGCAGACGCTTAACCAACTGAGCTACCCAGGCGCCTCTCTTTGACCTAGAATCTTAACATGCCTTCGATTTTTATTTAGCTTTGTTACTAAATTGTAAAAAATGTGGCATTGGAGGTCTAAAAAAAATGAATATGTATACATTTTTTTCTCTCCTTTTAAAAGCAGTTACTTGCTATTATCTTGTCTGCTTATTTGACCCTGTTTTATTTAAAAAAGAATATATATATATATATATATATGTATGTATACAAAAATAAATAAAAATTAGGGTTCTGTTAGGTTCTGATTCCCAGTGGTCCTTTTAAAACGTTTAACTGCAGAATTCCTGATGCTATCTGTATTTTAGATCCAAGAGCTCGTAACCTGGGCTCGGTGGACTCCCAGGGCTGCCAATACGTTCTGAAGAGAGGGTCTGTAACATCTATCAGATCCTCCCGGGGTCCATCGTGCAAAATGATAAAGAATCACTATTTCAGAACATCTGGATCAAGCCACATACTAACTCACTTGTGTGTGTTAAAGGCATTTCTCATAGCAATTGTGGTACCAGATGTTGAGACATTATGTTCCTGGGCCCGAAAGAAAGGATTTGAAGGCTCCTTTGAGGAACTGTGCAGGAACAAGGTAAGGTTTGGGAGTGTGCGGTACTTTGGCTTGGCATCGAGCATGCCTTCGGAGACCTTGAACACAGCAAGTGTGTTGTTTCCTCACCTTCCTAGGACGTCAAAAAAGCCATCCTGGAAGACATGGTGAGGCTTGGGAAGGATTCTGGCCTGAAACCATTTGAACAGGTAAGATTTGCATCAGCAAACATGCAGCCCTACAAAACGGTTTCTGACTTGAGGATTTCGTATGAATAGGTTTGGAGCACGAGGGGATTTAAAGAAACCCATGAGGAATGAATAAGGGCGAGCTTTGGCCGGGGGAGGGATTTCTGTAACTGAGGGCAGGCATTCTCTTTCCCTGGAGGTCAGGGTCCAAGCCCAGATCCTGTCCTGGGAGCAACTCCTGCCCTGTGTTGAGCGAGGCCGCTGGCCTGAGTCCAAGCCACGGGGTCTCCATCCCTTCTGACCGACTTGCTTGTAAGACCCAGGTTGTGTCTGCCCTTGGTTTTGCTTTAATGGCCTCGTTTATCTGCAGGTCAAAGGTATTAGTCTCCACCCTGAATTATTTTCTATTGACAACGGGCTCCTGACCCCAACGATGAAGGCGAAACGGCCAGAGCTTCGGAATTATTTCAGGTCACAGATAGATGAACTTTATTCCACCATCAAAGTGTAATGCGAGGAAGAAACCCAGGCCTCCACAGTCCCTGCTTATGGCCTTCACGTTGGTGATTTTGACTAGAGCGCGCGTAGGAAAGGGAGCGTCCGCGTTCGACTTGTGCATTCGGGGTTCTCGTCATAGGAATATTCGAGGAAACAGAACACTGCCTTACAGTCACCTCCTGTTGCAGACCATGTTTATGGTGATACACAATTTCCAAAATGAGCCTTAAAATCGTAAAGGGAAACTACCCACGTGCTAAGTTATTTGAGACTTCCTCAGTTAAAAAAAAGGGAGGGGTGGAAACTTCTGTCTCCCTGTTTTTCTAACCAAGGGATGAGGACTTGGCTATTTCTGGGATGTCCACTACTTGCTGCAAATTCTGCAGTTGTCTGCTGCTCTGGAAAGTACTGTGCACTGGAGGGAAGCTGTCCCTTAAAAACAAGAACTGTCCCGGCTGGAGAACATCACAAGTGGACCAGAGATTCTTTTTTGACCCCTTCCTCCTTCCCTTCCCCGCCTTACACGGCTCTCCGATGAGCCTTCTGCAGCTGGGGCCCAGAGCGGCTGCGCTTCTCTGCAGGCCCTGTTGTCCTGTGGGAGCAGAAGCTTCCCGGCGAAGAAGAGAACAGATCCAACTCAGCACAGACCTTGAGTCTCGGATGCATGGCTGCTCACCTGAGCGAGCGGATTCTGGCGCCCAGGGAGCAGAATGTTCTCAGACCCTCTTCTCCAGAGCCGATTCCCTCCCCACCGTCCTTCCCAGGGTTATGAAAACATCTGCCTTAGACTCTGCAGTGAAGACACGCATTTCAAGAAGGAAATAATTACCTGGATCAACCTTGCTCAGCTATGACGCCTAACGAACTGGCCCCTTTATCTCCGCCGAACCAGTCATTCTTTGTGATGGCCAACGGATTTTTAATGTGGTTTTCATATCAAAAGATTGAGTTGTGATTAACTGGCTTTTTCCACCCCCAAATAAATTCTCAGGCAGGGCATGTCTTTAAACCTATTAAGGGAATAGCTATACTTGGGTACTTACTGAAATGGACAGTAATAAACAAAAATGCTCTTACAATGCTACCTGATTTTTATGAAATGTGTTTGATAAGCCAAAATTCTAGGATGTAGAAATCTGGAAAACTCATTTTCTGGGATTAACTTCTCAAGGGATCTTTTTTTAAAAAAAAGTTAATTTGGGAAATTAGCTGCATTTCACTTTACTGCAAATCTTTGCCACGTGTGACTGAATTAAGTTGTCATTTATACACTGAAAGAAGTTGGTTTGGGGTTTGTGAGAGTACATGTATTAACAAGCACAACAGGGTTGGCACTGAAGAACGGCCATCGTAGTAACACTATTTGGTAGCCTAACTTCATATGTATATTCTTAATTGCAGAAAAAGTCAATAATTTGTCACTTTGGGGTTTTGAATGTTTGCTTTAAGTGTTGGCTATTTCTATGTTTTATAAACCAAAACATAATTTCCAAAAACAATGAAGGAAACCAAAATAAATATTTCTGCATTTCAAGTGAGTGAAGGCCTCTCTTTTCACGTCAGGGGTGATGTGTGGGACAGCCTTGGATGTGCGTGAGCGCAGAGCAGGAAGGGCCCCCGGCCTCGCCCTCCCCACAACTTCCCTGACACCCACGTGGGGTGACCTGGGGCCTCCAGCCATGTTCTCTGGCAACAGCACCGCTATGTTGTGCAGAAGAAAATCATGGTGTGAATAATGTGGATATTCTTAGAAATGCAAATTCTTTGCTGGGAAGCTCTGTTTCCAGAGACGTTGGCTGTGGTTGGTGGTTCTGTGGCAGGTTTAATTCTGTGTATTTTAGTAATTCTCTTACTAAGCACTGTTTTAGAAGCTGTCTCATTTATAGCAGCCAACTTTTTCCTTTTCCTCTGGTTTCCACGCTACACTATCATTGTAAAGATTTCCTGTTCTGCAGGTGTTCTTCAGTGAGCCCCCAGTGCCTTACATAGTCTGTGGTGGTGAAATCCCCGCCTCCCTCCCTTTAAATCTCGTGTTTGGTGTGGAGATGTTGGTTTTTCCCTCTAAAGCTCAAGCCCTGTTGGCATCTCTCTGGTGAGGCTCCGAATTCGTTCTGCCTTTTGTTTGAGTTGATACACTCCTTATCTTGTCTGTCCTCGTCTCCCCTTTCTCTTCCTCTCCCCCTGAGTGGAGGGAGCGTGAGTGTCTGCGCTCTGGGCATGACCTTTCTTTTCCCTCCCTTAGCACCCAACACGGCTTGCAAACCAGTAGGTGTTCGTTAAATCTCATGTGAACAAATACCTGCAATTTTGAACAAAGCTTCTCTTGTAATGAGGTTGATGTTCATGCTGGATTTTATCCTTTAAAAAAAAAAGTGCTAAAACACACATAAAATGTATCTTTATTTTTTTTAAAGATTTTATTTATTTGAGAGAGAGAGCGCATGAGTGAGGGGCAGGGACAGAGGGAGAGGAAGAAGCAGACGCCCTGCTGAGCAGGGAGCCTGACATGGGACCCAGGACCCCGAGGTCACCACCTGAGCCAAAGGCAGACGCTTAACCAACTGAGCCACCCAGGTGCCCCTCAGCTTCATTATTTTTAAGCACAGTTCAGAGGCATTAAGTGTGTTCACACCGTTGTGCAACCGTCAGTGCCATCTGTCCACGGAACTCTCTTCATCCTGCGAAACGGAAACTCTGCTCATCACACGGTAACATCCATTCCCTCCTCTCCCCAGCCCCTGGCAGCCACCGTTGTCCTCGCCGTCTCTGTGAATCCCGCTGCAGGTAAATCCTGCAGTGTATCTTCTTTGGGACTGGTGATCTCACTTATAATGTCCTCCAGGTTCACCCGTGTTGTAGCATGGGTCAGGGTTTCCTTCCTTTCTATTTTATTTTATTTATTTTTTTATTATGATAGTAAATTTTATTTAGTGCCAGGCCAATTTATTGTGCCAAGATTATATTTCCTGCATTACAAATTCAAAGTAATGACCTCTGGCCTTTTTGGAGGAAAATGTATATACTCTTTGTTACACTCTTACTAATTTCCTTTCATCTTTTTTGTTTTCTTATGTTCAGTTAGTCAGCACGTAGTACATCATGAGTTTTTGACGTAATGTTCATGATTCAGTAGTTGCGTGTAACACCCAGTGCTCATCACCACACGTGCCCTCCTTAGTACCCATCACCTCATTTCCTTCCTTTTTAGGGCTGAATAATAGTCCATGGTAGGCACAGACCACATTTTCTTTATCCATCCATTTGTTGATGGACATTCGAGTTGTTCATATCTTTTCGCTATCGAGAGTAATACTGCTGTGAACACGGGTGTACAAATATCTGTTTTAGTCCCTGCTTCCAATTCTTCTGTGTATGTACCTAGAAGTGGGATTGCTGATCATGTATATGGTAATTTTATGCAGAATTTGTTGAGGATTTGCCATCTCGTTTGCCCCAGCGGCTGCCTCACTTGACATTGTCACGAACAGAGCACAATGGTTCCAGTTTCTCTACATGCCGTCTGTAAACGTCCTCTCTGGCCGGTTTCTGTGTTTGTCATGACACACATCCTGATGGGCGTGAAGTGGTATCTCACTGTGGTTTTGCTTTGCGTTTCTGTGATGATTAGTAAGGGCGAGCATCCTTTCCTGGGCTTACTGGTCATTTGCATATCATCTTTGGAGAAGTGTGTCTTCAAGTCCTTTGCCTATTCTTACAAACTGAGTTGTTCATGTGTTTTATTGATCTGTACGTGTTCTTTATATATTCTGGATATTAATCCCCAAACACCGTCTTTCAGTTCTTTTTTTTTTTTTTTTTAAAGATTTTATTTATTTATTTCACAGAGAGAGAGAAGGCCAGCGAGAGAGGGAACACAAGCAGGGGGAGTGGGAGAGGAAGAAGCAGGCTCCCAGCTGAGGAGCCTGATGTGGGACTCGATCCCAGAACGCTGGGATCACGCCCTGAGCCGAAGGCACATGCTTAACGACTGTGCTACCCAGGCGCCCCACCGTCTTTCAGTTCTTAACTGCCATGGTGCACTGTTTGGGGTCCGAGCCTGTTTAACAGCAGTAGATACCCCGTGGCACTCTTCCCACAAAGCAGACCACACCTCCAGAGCCCGGTGGTCTGGGGCTCAAGCCCAGCCGGGACAGAAGACGATGGTTGACTCGGGGTGAGGCAGTCTTCTCTTCTGTGCAGACCCCCTGCGTGTTAGGCTTCTCTCAGGAGCAGCCAGAGAGCAGGCCTCTCCCCACAGATGAGGAGCGAGGAGGCGTGAACAGGGTAATGCTGAAACCACAGTCGTCTCTCTGCCCCCCTAACAGCCCGTCCTGCCCCTCCCTGCGCCCCCCCACCGTGACACACCCACATTCTAGATCTTTTTTTTTTTTTTAAGATTTTATTTATTTATTAATGACAGAGAGAGAGAGAGAGACAGCCAGTGAGAGAGGGAACACAAGCAGGGGGAGTGGGAGAGGAAGAAGCAGGCTCCCAGCAGAGGAGCCTGATGTGGGGCTCGATCCCAGAACCCCGGGATCACGCCCTGAGCCGAAGGCAGACGCTAAACAACTGAGCCACCCAGGCGCCACCCGCACTCTAGATCTAAACGCAGAAAGGCAGCTTGTTTTCACTATATTTGGCATTTGGCAAATGCTTTTGCCTCCCACTTTTTTCGATTACTTGGAAGACTCATCATAATAACTGAAATGCATCCAATGTTGCCACAGGCCAGGCGCTATTCTTAGCATTTTACCCGGATGACCCACTTCACGTTACCACCCTGGAGCCAAATGCTACTGCTGTCCCCATTTTCCAATGAGGAAATCAAAGCACACGTGTGACATGGCCAATGTCACAGCCCCGGACAGGACGGAAGCTGGAACTGAGCTTTCAGCCTCGTGGTGTGGACGTTTCTTCTCGTCCGCCTTCCGCCGTGAGCGTCCTTTCTCAGTGCTACCGCTTCTGCCTCTAAGCGTCAGGACGAATGGTTTTGACTCCTGTCCTGGATTGTTCTTTGTCACAGCAGGGCCTAATACCACTTCCCACAGTTTTGTGCTGGTTTTATGGCTTATCAAAAATTAAATACAGTTGCTCTCTGTGGTGTTGGTAACCCCGGTCCGTCGAGGACTAAAAGTTTGGTAGAACCAGCCACTGTTTTAGAGGAAAATGTGTGTGAGGCTGTGTTGCAGGCATACAGCTGTTCATGAGATGCCTCAGAGAAGTTCTAGAAGTCCTCAGCGATGCGGGTCGTAGCAGCTGCGGGATTATACTAGGGAGTACTCTGTGCTACACTCCTGTGTGATGCCGTGTTCATTCCTTACGCATGTCCCCGTTCAGTCCTCATAGAGACCCCTTAGGGGGTGAGTCCCCAATTACGTGTTTACTGTCTGCTAAGTGCCAGGCACGGTTCTGTGCCGTGGGGCCACAGCGGTGAGCGCAGCAGACAAGATCCTTGCCCTGCGGAGGCTCACTTTGTAACACGGAGAGGACGGACCATACACACAAAAGCAAACGGATGAGTTCAGATTGTGATGGGTGCTTTGAAAAAAGCAACTGAGAGAGTATTGTTTTAAGTGTTGGGGTCAGAGAAGGTCCCTTTGAGGAGGTGACACTTGTGATGACCTGAAGAATGAGGAAGGGGAACCGTCCTCACAAGGTTTGGGGAAAGAGTTCAAAAAGCAGAATCATGAGTGCAAAGGCCCTGAGGTGGGAAAGCATGTGAGGTATTCCAGGACCCGGAAGAAAGCGAGTGAGGCTAGAGCATCATAAGCGAGGGCAAGTGTAGTACTGGAAAAAGTTAGAGAAGGAGGACCAGATTACCAGAAAGGAATCTGGGTGTTACTCTGGGTTCAGGAGGAAACCAATGAGGGGTTTCGAGGCAAGGACTAACATTCCCTGAATTACCTTTGTCAAGGACTACTCCCGGCTGCCACAGAGGGATCAGAGAAGAAGCACGGAAACCACACAAGGACAGTGTGGTGCATGGTGGCGGCTTGAACCAGGTTGGTGGCAGTGGAGATAAGAAAGGGGCTGGGGGTGGAACCACTGCACATGGGGAACCAGGGAAAGGGAGGGATCGGGGCGTGAGCTCCGTTGGGGAGATGTGCAGCTGCACTCACTGAGCTGGGAAGACTCGCAGGGGTTTTGGGGGAGGCAAGTGGGAGGTCGAATTTGGACAGTTTCTATTTGAGGTGCCTGCTAGACAAGCCCATGAAGTTAGACAGGAGGCTGTGGTTCAGAAGACCGTCAGGTTGGAGAGAACACATTGGCGAGTCAGCAGCATACAGAAGGTCAAAGAGACTTTGCCAGGTAACCTGGGGAACCAGAAAATCTAAATGGGAAATAGAGGAGGTCCCAAGACAGAACCAGCCTTGCATATTTGAAAGGGAATTAAGGAGCCAGCAATGGGGACTGAGAATTACCTCCCATGGGGGAGGGTGGGCAAGCAAGCACGTGGTGTCCCAGAAGCCAAGAGAGAAAAGTTTCAGGGAGGGAGGGGATCAGTTATGTCATATGCTGTTGAAAGGTGGAATGTGGTGGGGACAGAGGAATGTCTGCTGGATTCTGCCATGGTGACAATTCTGGACATAAGTGTTCCAGCAGAGCAGGGAGGACAGAAGCCCGTTGGGAGCGAGTGGGGACGTGGGCTCCTGGAAAGTCAGGAAGATCCGCTAACTAGCCCTGAATTTTCCCACTGCATGATTTCTTGTGCCTGGATCACCTTTTTTGCTGTGCCTTCCCCTCCATGGTGTGATGCCCATCACCATGCTGGACAAATTTCCTTCGTTAGCCAGTCCCCAGGTGCCCCCAATCTCTCCACTGTAATGCACAAAGTGGAGGTGGGTCGATGCTGTGGACTCTCGAATTTTCATCCATATTTCTGGCAATTGTTTTTTTTCACGGCAGCACCAGCAGAAGAGAAGCAGGCCAGCCTGTCCCAGTTACCTGCCGCGGCAGGTGAACAGAGGGCAGAAGGCCTTGGCGGCAGCTTGAGAGGCAAGGACCCTGGGGCTGTTGGACTGAGCGTCCCTCCCGTTCCGCTGCCTCGAGCCCCGTCGGCATCTAGCCTGGAGAGTGGCTGTGGCCACAGTCTGCCTGCACGAGACCATTTGTCCATCCGTCTCAGCGGGAGCAGCCTCAGCACCCGGAGCGGAGAGAGAGCAGCTCCCGGTTAGCGCGAGCCTGCAGATGTGAGGTCCCCCAGGGTGGCCCCTTTCACCACTGGGGCCCGGAGGAGATCCCCAAATCGGAACGCGCTTCCTCACTCAGCACGAGACATTGGGAAATCGACCCACCTTACGTATTATCCATCTACTTGGCGTAAAAAGAAACCCACATTTTTCCTTTTTGACTTTTAACTCCACTCTGTTGACTTGCTCAAATGGTAGAAGTCTTACGGGATGACTTCTGCTCCTCAGCCCTGTTCCTGAAGGTAGCGAGACGTACTGTTTTGGCCAGAAGCAGGGGTTTGTCACAAATATATTTTCTATGTAAGTTCTTTGTCACTCACTTTTGTTGCGATTTCTAACGAGGGGAGGGGGGATGGTTTTGACTGTCAAATTTCCCTTACAGAAATTGTCCTTGCTAAATAGTAAGGCTACTGGACATCCCCCCCAGGACTCGAGGCAGACTTCCTGCTTTGCATGTGGCCTGTTAATATCGGAGGGTGAGTCATGGCAGGGGTGGGGGGGAGGACCCTGCCACAGGGGTACCTAAGCACCAGGCACTGGATGGGACACGTGTGAGGCATGCGTGGAACCGGTTTGCTCGCATTCTGCGCTAAGTAACATGTGCAGACACAGAGGGACTCTCCCTTAAGAGCCTGTGCTTTCCCACACCCACTGATACTGCCTTCCCCGCCCTGGAGCTCACGCCTGCTCCCCGGCCGCACCCGGCCAGGTGGGCAGTGGGCCCTGCACCTGGGAGGAATTCCGCCCACCACCACTGTCTTGTGGATGCGTTCTCCCATCGCCCATCAGCTGTGTCCACTCCCCACCCCCCATCCCTGCTGCCCAGTCAGGGTGGCAGCCATCTCTCGCCGGGACAACTACACCAGCCTCTTAACTGGCCTCCATATCTCTATATGGGTCTCTGCTGACTCACCCTCTCTTCCTCCACTTTGCAGCAAGGATGAAGTTTCTAAATCACGAGTCTTATCACATGGTTCCCCCGTGTTATCGGTCAGAAAGTTCCTGTTGCTCCTAAGTCTGAACTGCTTAATACACTTTGAGGAGGGCTTCTCCGGATTTATTGTGCATCAGCTCCCTTGGGGATCTTAAAACGTAGATTTGGATTCAATAAATTTGGAATTGGGCCTGAAATTGTACATTTTGAATAGGCCCCTCAGGGAATGCCAATGCTGCTGGTCTGTGCACGACACTTTGAGGAGCAAGGAACTGGAGGACCCTTGCGTGTGTCCCTAGCCTCATCTTTTGCCACCTCCCCAACTCTGTTCCAGCCACACTGAATGTATTCTAGCTTCCAGAATGTATCCCACTTCGCTCACCACTGGGCCTTTGCACATGCTCTCTCCCTAGAGCACTGTCTTACCCTGGCCTAGCTGACTCCTATTCCTTTATTCCAATTAGATTGTAGGTAGATGCCGCTTCCTCTAGGAAGTCTTCTCCTATTTTCCAAGCCCAGGAAATAAAGAGTCAGTCATGTGTCCTGGCAGTGGTGTGAGTTGGTAATGATTTTCTTTATGCTAAGTGACAAGGTTAAAGAGGTGAGTGAGCTGGCTTGTGAGACACAGGGTGGCAGCCAGAGGGTGTGTGTGTGTGGGAGCTGTTTACTCCTACAGAAGGTTCCAGAAAAAAGGTTTTTATGTTACGTAGGGGTTTGAGAGGGAAGCCTGTCTGACCTGAGGTTGTCTGGCTGATGGCACTTTTACTATTCCGTTCTCGACTGAGCAGAAAAGTATCCTTGAGGTAAGGGCGCCAGCTGCCCTGAGCTCTGGGAACAAAGTCAGCTGCACAACTGTGAGTGCTGTCAGGCCACTCAAAAGTCCTGTCAGAGTGAGCAAGGTCATTACAAGGATGAAAACTGTTTTAAGAAACTTTTTTTTTTTTTGACCACAGCTTGAAAGTGAATCATGGAGACAATTTTCTACTGCAGAAATTTTCTCTTATTTTCTTACGAAAATCTCTTCCTGTGGAGCTTTCTTTCATTTCTCTTTCTCTGCTTATGTGGTCATGTGTCCCTTTTACAAGTTTGAGTTATAAAACGAATTCCTCTGCAGGTCGGAATCAGCGATTTGCTGGCCGGAGAAACCCTGGATTTTGCTAGAATGCTCCTGCCAGGGTTCCTGCACCAGATGCAGCCCTGCGGGGAGCCGGGAATGGAATTCGAAGCATGTGACATGGCCGGTCGAGATGCAGTGGTCAGACCTATTAGCCATGCGATCTCAGCTTGGCGAGGAGCGGTGCCAGTTAGGTCTGGAAAAAGTAGGACGTTGGTGGCAGAGCGAATAAGTTCAGCAGTGGCGGCTCGGAGCCAGGGAAATGCCAGCGAGCTTGTGACACACGGAGGGACCTGACGTCATTGCAGTTTGCCACTACGGAAAAATCTCTCTGCCTTCCAACTTCAAAATACACCGAATAAAACTTCCTTTCTGTGTTTTATTTCCTCTTTCTCTGAAAGGGAACATCCGAGTGGAGGTCTCCTCCTTCCTCGCCCTGGCCTTGCCCTCCTGGGACGTTTTTGGGTAGTTTCCCAGTGTCACACTCACAGACGTGGAGCAGTTGGTCTGTTTAAAACAGATAACGACTTGAGTTTCTTCCTGAAGAGAACGGCCAAGGTTAGTGGGTTATTCCTGTGCACCCATTAATTAGTAGGTGCTGCAGGAAGTTAAAAAACACAAGAAGAAAATTTACGAAAGAAATTATTTTCTGTATTTTCCATAATAGAAAAGTACACCCTTTGCCTTCAGGGAAACGTACAGGAATGAGGCTGAGAGATGATAGAGGGCAAGGAAAAATGAGTTGAGCAACAGGTAGTTAAGATATGTAGTCTTACTAATCTTGAACAGACTTTTAAAAAATTTTTGTTTAAAATCAATTAACATATAGTATATTATTAGTTTCAGAGGTAGAGGTCAATGACTCATCAGTTGCATAGAACACCCAGTGCTCATCACATCACATGCCTCCTTAGTGTCCGTCACCCAGTTACCCCACCCCCACCCCCCTCCCCTCCAGCAGCCCTCAGTTTGTTCCCTAGAGTTAAGAGTCTCTTATGGCTTGCGTGCCCCTCTGTTTTTATCTTATTTTATTTTTCTTCCCTTCCCCTGTGTTCATCTGTCTTGTTTCTTACAACATCTGAAAATGCGAGCTCTAGTCTCCAGTTACATTTTCAAACCTGCAGGTCCCGTCTTCGTCTGCCCTCTGGTGGCTGCGGTTCGGTACAGAAAGTTCAACAGAAGAGCTCACTTGAAGAAAAGCAGAGGCCCAGTAAGAAATGATGGGTGTTTTGTTTTGTTTTGTTTTCTTTTGTTTTAATGCCAGAAGTAGAATATCCATTTGTAATTTATTTTGTAAGAATACAAATTTTTGCCAGGAGTTTAAGGAATTGCTCTAACTTTGCTTTGGTTTTTGTTTTTTAATGTAAATTCAAGTTAGTTAACATATAGTGTATTATTAGATTCCAGGTAGAGTTTAGCAATTCATCAGTTGCGTATAACACCCAGTGCTCATTACGTCACGTGTCCTCCTTAATGCCCATCACCCCGTTACCCCATCCCCCCACCCACCTCCCCTACAGCAACCCTGTTTGTTCCCTAGAGTTAAGAGTCTCTTATGGTTTGCTTCCCTCTCTGTTTTTGTCTTATTTTATTTTTCTTCCCTTCCCCTGTGTTTATCTGTTTTGTTTCTTAAATTCCACATATGAGTGAAATCATATGGTATTTGTCTTTCTCTGACTTATTTTGGTTAGCATAATACACTATGGTTCCATCCACATCATTGCAAATGGCAAGATTTCATTTTTTGATGGCTGAGTAATATTTCATTGTATATATGTACCACACCCTCTTTATCCATTCATCCATTGATGGACATGTGGGTTCTTTCCATAGTTTGGCTATTGT
Source organism: Ursus maritimus (assembly GCF_017311325.1). Classification (NCBI taxonomy): domain Eukaryota; kingdom Metazoa; phylum Chordata; class Mammalia; order Carnivora; family Ursidae; genus Ursus; species Ursus maritimus. Next base: position 35,028,938 of record NW_024425341.1, on the reverse strand, counting down.
GGACATTGCTGCTATAAACATTGGGGTGGGCGCCCGTTTGGATCACTACATTTGTACTTTGGGGTAAATACCTAGTAGTGCAATTGCTGGGTCATAGGGTAGGAGCCTGATGCGGGGCTCGATCCCATAACGCCAGGATCATGCCCTGAGCCGAAGGCAGATGCTTAACCGCTGTGCCACCCAGGCGCCCCAATACATGCATATTTTTTGATAGCAGGGGGAAACCTTTTATGGGTAAGTTACAAAGAAAGATAAGGCAAATAAACAATTTTGTGTAAGAAATTCAACACATGCTGTACAATGTTTTCACTTCTCTGCCATCGTTTGTACAAACTCTTCCCAGTTTACTTTAGACCATCACCATCAATATCTGCTTCCCCGGTCATTTCATCGACCTCTTCGTCTGTTCACTTCTCTCCCAGGTTTGTCAGCACATGGCAAAGCTCTGCCGTGCTAATTAATACTGCCGTTGCGGTCGAACACACGGAATGCTTCCGTAATTTCTTCTTCACGGGCTGGTTCTCACGCCGTCACTGTCAGAAGTTCCCGGGAGGCAGCGGTGCTTTGCCGTCAGCATCTGCTGCACTAACCATGTCCTGGAACCGCTTCTGTGGGATTCTGCCCCATACACTCTATGTTAACTAACTTGAACTTAAATGAAAAAAACAAAAACAAAAATGAAAAACCAAAGCAATGTTGGAGCAATTCCTAAAACTCCTAGCAAAAATCTGTGTTCTTACAAGATAAATTACAAATGGGTGTTATACATATATAGACAGTCTGTATATCTAGCTCCATATCCTTTACCTATTATCTCCATGATACACCTGTAACATAAAGTATAATATTCTCATTTATATTCTTATTTAAAAATCAAACTAATAATCCCAAAACATGAAACTAATATGCACATCAACCAAATCCACAGGGAAGATGTATTTCCACAGGGGAGTGTCCATGCCCAACCATTCCATTCATCCCAGCGTCCAAGACGTTTTGTGGTTCTTTATTTTCTGCATCTGAATTATAAAAGCAATAGTTGTGTGTTTGTTTGTTTGTTTTTCATTTTCCAAACATGAAAGTATGTTCTATAGCCAGGGGCCCCCGCCCACCCACACACCCACCCATGAAGATGTCCTCCAGCTTTTCTGCGATCCCGATCCCCTTTCCTCCTCTGGGCTCACATTGTCCCAGGCTACCAGGAGGGGTCGGGACCCTGCTCCCTCCACTCCTGCGTGTTCAGTCCCCTTCCAAAACCCATGCTTCACCGCATCCTGGCCCCTGTCCCTAATCCTTCACAACCTCCCTTAGGTACACCAAGACAAGGTTGTTGAATTTAACACACATTCACGAAAGGTTAATGGAGATGGAACCAGCACACACACAATGCAGGGACCATCTGAAAATAGAAAATATGGGCCGGGGCTTCCTTAAAAAGTAATCTGCATTGTTTTCACAGAGAGTTTCCCAGGGACCGGATCTGTCCTTGGCCGCAGCTTCTCTGATCTGCTGGGCTTCTCCTCTTCCCTTGGCTGACCCTTCTCCCCTCGCCAGCCTCCAGCCTCCAGCCCCCATGTTCCTCTTACTGTCCTATGATGAGCCTTGGTGTTTGCCTCCTCCCACCCAGACTCCCACATCTACATTCAGATGCTCGTGAAAGCGTCCTGGTCTTCGCCCCAGCAGTACAAATAACCACAGAAGCTTGGAAATTGCCATTCGACACTAACTTCTTAGGCAAGACTCCCACCCACCCTCTTTTTTTTTTTTTTTTTTAAGATTTTATTTATCGGGGCGCCTGGGTGGCTCAGTCGTTAAGCGTCTGCCTTCGGCTCAGGGCGTGATCCCGGAGTTCTGGGATCGAGCCCCACATCAGGCTCCTCCGCTGGGAGCCTGCTTCTTCCTCTCCCACTCCCCCTGCCTGTGTTCCCTCTCTCGCTGGCTGTCTCTCTCTGTGTCAAATAAATGAATAAAATCTTAGGAAAAAAAAAAAGATTTTATTTATCTATTTGTCAGAGAGAGAGAGAGAGCACAAGCAGGGGGAGCGGCAGGCAGAGGGAGAAGTAGGTTCCCCGCTGAGCAAGGAGCCCTCTACGACTCCGTCCCAGGACCCCGGGATCATGACCTGAGCCGAAGGCAGACACTGAACTGACTGAGCCACCCAGGCGCCCCTCCCACCCCCCTTTGACCAGAGCAACTGGGAGTCTTCTCCATGTTACAATTACTACTTTATCGTACTACGTGTGCCCCGGAGATCCTGGGATGTGCCCCCTCCCCTCTCCCCTTCCCTCCCCCCGTTTGAGAGTCACTGAGAAGGCAGCACGAGGGAGTGGAACAAATGTGAGTTTGGCGTTCGAACGCCTAGGCTGGCACCCTGCCTTCCCTGTGACTAGCTCCACCGGCGTGGGCAAGTTCCTGCGGAGGCCTCCAGGTGCCCGTGTCCAGCAGCCATTTCCCACTCTCGCAATTTCCACCTCCACCCACCACGCCTGTTCTAGTAGGAAGCTAGTGAGTGTATTCCAGTTCTCTGGCCACAGGAATTGGTTCGGGGTCACGTGTGTGTTCGTGTTATGTGTCAAGGCTATAGCACCCACTTGTTTGGCCAAACACCAGTCTAGATGTCCCTATGAAGGTATTTTTTAGATGTGATTAATCTTTTTTTTTAAGATTTTATTTATTTATTTGAGAGAGAGAGCGAGTGAGTGAGAGAGAGAGCATGAGCCGGTGAAGGAGCAGAGGGAGAAGCAGTCTCTCAGCTGAGCAGGGGGCCCAATGTGGGGCTCGATCCCAGGACCCTGGGACCAGGACCTGAGCCAAAGGCAGATGCCTAACTGACTGAGCCACCCGGGTGCCCCGTGATTAATCTTTAAATTAGTAGACTTTGAGTAGAGCAGATTATTCTCCAGGATGTGGGTGGCCCTCACCCAATCAGTTGAGGGCCTTAAGAGCAAAGACTGGGATTTTGCCCATGATAAAAAAATATTCTGCCTCAAGACTGCAGCCTAAAAATTCTGCCTGAGTTTCCTGCCTGTCACCCTGCAGAATTCAGACTCAAGCCTGCAACATCAACTCTTACCTGAATTTCCAGGTTGCTGGCCTGCCCTCTCATGGCAAACTCGCCAGCCTCCACAATCAATTGTGTGAGATAATTCCTTAAAATAAATCTCTCATGTACATGGATATAAATATTCCATCCAGAGTGCTGAACCTCTTCCTGTCTTGACAGTTGGGCAGTTTCTTTTTAAAATACATATACATGAAAGAAAGATTTATTTTATATTTATAAATACACATACACACATATATAGGAGATGTGTGTGTGTGTGTGTGTGTGTGTGTGTGTGTGTCCCTCCTATTGGTTCTGTTTCCCTGGAGAACCCTGACTCACCCAGGCAGGTATGTTACCAGCTGGACCAATTAGAGTAAAGCTTAGGCCTTTTTCTGGGAGTGCTGGACACGGCTACTGCCTGTCTTTGAATGGTGGAGTTCGGATGTGAGATTGGAGCAGCTGCCAGGTGCCAGCTCTGGGCCCCAATCCTAAGATCTAATTCAGGTACCACCCCTTACCACCTGTGGGGCTGCTCCTTTGTTTCCTCATACGTACTGTGGGATTATAGTATTTACCACATAGGGTTATTGAGAGGTTTAAATGGTTTAATAAGTACTAAACACTTAGGACAATGCCTGGGTCATAGTAAATGCTCAATAAGTCCCAGCAATGATGATGGCGATGACGGTGACGATGACGATGACGGCGATGATGGTGACGATGATGATATACAGCCTGAGGAAAAGGCTGATGTACAAGGAGGGCCAGGAGATGGATTCAGAGCCCTGATGGCTTGTCTAACCTCTAGGTCAAACAGCTTGACAGCCATCCTACCTCTGGACACAAGCTCAGAAATTCCTTTTATTTTTTAAACCTATTTGGGTTGAGTTTTATTCCATCCAGAGTGCTGCACATCTTCCTGTCTTGACAGTTGGGCAGTTTCTTTTTTCAGACCCACAAGCACAAGACCTGCAACCCTTTTCCCAGAAAATGGAGCTACCTGTCCACTCTCTTAAGAGTGACAGATTTCCATGGCTCCAGGAACCCTATTTCTACCCATCAGCAAATGGGATGTACTTTCAATTCCTCAAAGGTAATTTACTCTCCAATGGCAATTGCCCAAATAATTCCTGGGTGGGGTGATTTCACCAAGGAGGAATCAGGAAGGACCTATAAACAATGAAAAGCTGATGGACTTAAGGAAAATGTAAATAAAAAACAGAATAGGATAGCATTTCAGCTCACTAGTTAGGTAAACATGTAAAAGTCTTGAAAGCTGTAAGTGTTGAAAAGTCCAAGGGGACTTTTATATACGGCTGATGGGGGATTTAAATTGTAGTCTACCAAACAAGGTGTAAAAATTGACATTATCTTATAGAGCTGAAAATGTCCTTATCCTACAAAGCAACAATATTACTATTGAGTTGATCCTTAGAGAGACTCTCAGACATATGTCATGTGAGACACAAGAACGTTTAGCAGTGCATTGTTGGTTAGAGCAAAAGACTGAAAACCACTGACATAGCCATACACAGGGGAATGAAGAAATAAAGTGTGGAATATTTAAAGCATTCCAAAGACAATGGAAAAGAATGAACTACAGCTACGTGCATGGATGTGGCTAAATCTAAAAATTGTAACTTTGATTAAGAGCGTTTGCAGAATACATACCAAATATCATTTATATAAAGTTTAGAACCATACAGTAATTCATACATTATTTAGGGATTTATCAAGGTAGCTCCATTTTCTGGGAAAAGGGTTGTAAGTCTTGTGCTTGTGGGTCTGACACAAGTCCGAAGAGCGGTTATAACGGCCCGGGGGGTGGGGTGGGGTGGAGATAATTGTTTATTTTCTAATCCAGTGGTGAGTACATGGTGGTGTTGTTGTTGTTGCTGCTGTTGTTTTGAGACAGAGGGGCAGAGAGAGAGAGAGAGAGAATTTTAAGCAGACTCCAAGTTCAGCCTGGAGCCCACGTTAGTGGGGTGGGGGCTGGGGAGGTGGGGTGGGGTGGGGAAGGACTGGATCTCAGGACTCTGAGACCATGACCTGAGCCTGGAATCACCAGTCCAACGCTTAGGTGTTACTTTTTATCCTTACATTATATATATTTTTTGTATGCATGAGCTATAACTTTTTATTGTGATAAAATATACATAACATGAAATTTAGCATTTTAACCATTTTTAACTCTACACTTCAGCGGCACTACTTAAGTACATTCACGTTAGGCAATCATCCACCACTCTCCATCTGCAGAACCTTTTCATCATCCCAAACTGTGCTTTTGGCATCATATGCAAGAAATCATTGCCAAATTCAGTGTCATGAAGTTTTTGCTCTGTTTTCTTCTAAGAGTTGTATAGTTTTCAAGTTTAGGTCTTTGGTCCATTTTAATAAAGTTCATTTTTATTTACGATGTGGTAAGGGCCCAGCGTTCTTTTGCGGGATAATACATTTTTAAACAGAAAAGAATAGAATATTAGCTCCAGAAGGGACCCTCCCCACTTACCATGAGGACACTGGAATAGAGGTAAAATAACACGCAGAGCTCACACAGCTGGTGGAGGGCAGCAGGGAAGTCAAATCCTGCCTGTTCGGCAATGCATCGCTCTAACCCTCCAGGGACAAAAGCGCCTGGAGCTCCTGCTGTGATTTGGCTCAAGTCCACAGGGCGAGCGCACCACCTCTTTTCAGCTGCGGCTCCTCCCCTTCCCCGCCCCGTGGGCGGGCCCACGCGGCTCCGGAACTGTGGAGCTTTGGAAAACTGGCGCGGCGTGCGGGTGGGAGCAAAAGCCCGGCAAACTGATGCCGTCTCAAAGCCCTTCAGCAAGCGATTGGTTGAAAGGCGCGGACTCCAGCTTTCCTAGAATTCCAGGTCTGGTTTTCTCTCGCGCTCCAGGCTGGGGAGGAGCCCAGGGCCCGCTCTAGTACAAGGTCCGGGGAGGGGTGTGGGGGCGGGAGAGCATGCTCGGCCCCTATTGGCTGCTCCGAGCGGCGCGGGGTTTGGCGGGAACTTTACGGGCTCTGCCTGCGCGGAGAGCGGTAGACTCGGATGGCCCCGTCGCGGCGGGTGCGGTACCCGGGGCGGGGCGGGTAAGTTGTGCGGCCCGTGGGGACGCGGACGGGGGACAGGCTTTCTCTCCTTCCTCTGCTGCGGCGTTTGTGGCTCTCGGAGATGTTCGTGCTGAGTAGCGACGGTCCCCGGCTCTGCCACTGTGGAATTCGCCCAGGGCCTCTGTTCCACCTGGAAAATGGAAATAAAAATCCAGACTACGTAGGTCGCCGTAAGAGTTAAAGGAGTTACAGCTGAACATTGTGTCTGGAGGGTGGAAAAGAATGTTAATGTTAGCTTTGAGTGGGTGGGCGTAGTCTGAAGCAGAATCAAAATATTTTGAAACAAAATATCCGACAGTAACTCATTGAGTGCCTACTGCTTGCCAGACAGGACTTTCTAGAAACGTTAGCGCTCCGGCGGGTAGTCAGGTGTTCTTATTTTCAAGATCCTGGTGTTTTTGTAACACGGAACTTAAAGCTGAACCAAATCGCCAGCTAGGGGACCAAGCTGCCGCTTGTTATGTTTAAAAGGGGCACTGCAGGATGGGTCAAGCAGTTGGGTCTTTTGTTTGTTTTTTAATCAAAAAGGGCATGCATTTAAATATAGACTCCAAATCGCTCTCCAAAATATTAGTTTTAATGGATTCATTGACCATTTCTGGCTGGCTGTGTCTTGAGCGCATCCAAAGGCCTGGTGTGGTCCTGGCTAAAGGGGTCTCAGCTTGCTACAGTGGGTGCACAAGGTCATACAAACATCCAGGAGTTCCTCCTGGGCCCTGGGAAGACTGCCTGGAGAAGGTGGCATGTGTAGACATGAGCTGACTGTGGAAGGTGAGCCAAGCAGAGCATAGGGGAAAGGTTGGAGCAGGACAGAGCAGGCAGGTGGAATAAATTGAGACTAGACTCCTGTGGCTGGTGGGGAAGAAGGGAGGACTCTCCCAAAGGAGGGGAGGATCGGGAAAGAATATGGGCCTTAACATCACCTGATGAGAGATAAGCTTATTCTGATAGGCCAGGTAGGTTTTGTTTCTCTCCCCCGACTTCCCTTCCCCATTTCTCTCCCTCTCTGTGTGTGTGTGTGTACGTACGTACATATAGCATTATTGCCTTTGAGATTCCTGCAATCTGTTCATCCTTCCCCCTGAAACGCACTGGTGCGCATATACCAAAAATCTTACGTATGGTATCACAGAGGTTTCTGTCTTTGAGAAACCTCACCTTGCGCCTACCCTAAGGTAAGGACTTTCTCTTAAGCACAGAGGAGGCAGGAGCCAGTGGAGAGGAGGATAAGAAGTTAGGCAATCTGGGTTTTAGACCTATTTCTGTTACTTGGCTGTATGACCATTAATAAGTCACTTTTCTGAACCCTAGAATCATAAATGCCATAAAATGAATACCTGTTCTACCTTCTTGGGAGCTGAGAATCCAATAAAGCAGAGGTTCTTAAGGTGTGGTTCCTTGTTTAGAAATGTGAAATCTCAGATCCCATCCTGGGCCTACGGAATCAGAAACTCTGGGGATGGGGCCAAGCCATCTGTTTGAAGCCCTCCAAGTGATTCTGATGCCTGAAGTTTGAGAACCCTGCTCTAAGGAATTCAGCTTTTTCGTTTGTGATTCACAGTAATGATATTTTACATCACTGTACGTAAATGTGCACTGCACACATGGAGAACAAAGTTTATGATCATACGATGTCCAATGCAATCTTAAATTTTATAGTCTTTTGTATTTCCTTTTTGAAAATGCAGAAAAAAATTTTTAAAGGACACGGTGGGGCAATGGATGCTGTTCAGATATAGACTGTAGATTATATAATCATCAGTGTTAATTTTCTTAATTTGGGAATTGTACCGTGATGATGCAATATAATGCTCTCTCTCTTAGAGACACTGAATTATTTAGGTCTCTAGTTCATATATACACACAGAAAGCATGTGAGACAAAATGTAAACAATTGGTAAACCTGGGTGAAGAATCTACAGAATGTTCTTACACTTGTAATGTTTCTGTAAGTTTGAAATTATATCAGATAAAACATTACTCAAATGTGGATTCAGACACACTAATTGATCTGCTGTCCACAGACGGGTGTCTGCATCGCATGTTGTAAAGTCAGGGACTGCGTGTGGAATTTACCAGAGCATCCCCAGTCCCTAGTACAATGCCTGGTGTGCAGAGGGTACTCGGTACACACTCACTGGCGATGTTATTTCCCACCTCTTGTTTCCAGTTTGTATTTTAGTCCCTGTTTTTACATCTTGTTTACTTTAAGCTTGAAGATCTGCAGCTTTATCCTTTTATCCTAATGCCCGATGGAGGGACATGAAGTGGTGGAAAGAGGGAAGCACGTTTTAATGCAGGCTTCTCCTTCTTGGCCGTGTGCTGCTTTGGGCAAATGTACATCTGCAACATGGGATTCACTTCTACTTCATAGGACTGTTAGAGCCAAATGAGAAAAATGTACGCGCGAGAGCCAGGCACAGGGTGGGACAGGTGTCAGGTGCTTCGTAAATGCCAGCGGACCTCCCTTTCGCTCAGTTCAGCAGAAACTGTCGGTCGCTGCTGTTGACCTGTCCTCAGGGCCAAGGATAGCAGGATGAAGAGTGTTTGTGTCCCTGAGCGAGAGAGGTGTGCGACTTTCTATACCTGTGCTATGATTTGACCTGTTAAAAAAAAATATATGTGTGAGATACGGGTTCTGTTTTCTGAAAGGATTTGGCCATAACCTGACTTTCACTGTGTACACACTATTCATGCAACTAACAAGGAATATAATTTGGGGAGAAAAAAAAATGCTTAGAAAGGGTTGCAAGTTATGCTGCTTCCCAGTTGTTTTTAATATTTCCTTCTGTGTGTGTTTTTGCTGTTTAATAGTGTGAGATCTTCAAAGAACACTGTAGGAAGAACACATTCCACAAAAGATGTAAGTTATTTTCATATTTTAACGTGATTCTCTCATAATTGATGATATGAAATAACATGTTTTGTGGGAAGCTTCAAAACCCAGTAGATTTCACTGGGTAACTCACTGTTTTATTGTGATGGAAAAGCAGATTGCTTTTCCTCCCACCTTTGCCATATTGGAAGAAATGACCACTGTTAACATTTTGAATCTTCTTTTACTGGGCCTAGGGTTTTTTTGTTTGTTTGTTTTTTATGATTTCATGCTATTGATTTAGTCCATATTATAGTTTCTCTTTAGGGTCTTAAAATAAATGTATGTTAAAGGCAGGCACATTTCTTCAGCACTCTCCATAGCTCATTTCACACTATTTTCCAATGGCTCGTCACTCGTCGGTGGAAACCCCGCATTAATGACGTCTGAGAGTGGCTGCTTTCCGGGTGCAGGGAGTCGGGGGTTTTGTCTGCTCTCTGCCCTGCCCTCCTGTCTCGTGAGCTCTCTCTCCACCTGCTGCCCTAACCCCACCTTCAGAGGGTGGCCCTTGTCCTGCGGGAAGGCCTGGGACGCCTCCGCAAGGTCGCGCTCCGCTCTGGGCTCCCGCATCTGCCCTCGCTCGCTTGCTCTGTGGATGGATTTCTCTCGGCTCTCTGCCCTCGGTGCTAACATCCAGCGTACCTGGCATGGGTTTCTCCAAGTTCTCCTGCCCTGCTCCCAGCCTGCCTTAGTGGACAGTCCAGAGTGTCCGAGGAGCATTTCTCAGCTTCCCGACCTCTTTCTTTCCTCGGAAGGCCAGTTGGCCTCAGGGAGGATGGAGGGTCTATAAGTGGGAAAGTGGAGTTTTTTTGGTCAATTTATTCCATCTTCTTTATATCTTCCAGAATTTCCTCATACTTTATCTGTTAATGGCACCCTTCCACATTTTCCAGAGTTATGGTGGAAGTTTTTCTCATTTTCTGTATGTTTTTGTCTATTCATGACGATTTGGGGTAGCAAACTTCATGGGGCTCGTTGGTATATTGAACCATAAACCCTTGTCTCTCTCTCCTTTGATTGGGAGTTTTCACTCCTGTGTATCCTTGTGAACTTTCAGGTATGTGGGCATATTTCTGAAGAGAGGGCCCAGAGCTCTCCCGAGATCAGGAGTTGGCAAACGGTGGCCCATGGGCCACATCTTGCCTGCCCCCTCTTTTTGGACATCCCTGTGAGCTAAGAATGATTTTTACATTTTTAAATGGTTGAAATAAAATCAAAAGAAGAATATCTCATGATAGGGGAAAATGATTTGAAATTCAAATTTCCGTATTCATAAATAAAGTTTGATCGCAACACGGCCATGTTGATTCTTTCTGCATTGTCGCTGTCTGCTTTCAGGCTATGGCGGCTGAGTTGAGTAGTTGCGACAGATGCAGAGTGTAATATACTTACTGTCTGGTCCCTTACAGAAAAGTTTGCCAGCCCCTGCCTTAGCTTGTCAAAGGGGTCTGTGTCTCTCCCCGCAACAAGTGTTAAGGATCAGTTGATTAGGCAACACTAATAGCAGAATTATCCTTGCTAAATAAATCAGCTTTGTAATGTTCCTGTTTGTTAGAGCCAATTCAATGACTTTGACTTTGTCTACTTTTAGAAAGCCGGCCCAAAGCAGAAGCCCACTGATGTATTTGATTTTCCCGATAATTCTGTCATCTCCAGCATCAGCAGGCTGGGTGACAATGAGAAAGATGAAGAACCTTACGAGATCTTTGGTTAGTATTTTAAATCTTTATTCTAAAAACTTTAAAAGTCGTTTATCCTAAAAACTTTAGGCTAGTTACTGATAAAAATATGGAAATATCTTCAAATATAAAAACCCTATGTCTGCATATGACTATAGTGTTTGGGGCAGTACTTGATAATTTGAGTTAATTTTCCTCACTTCTAGGTACGTTGGAACTAAGAACTCTGTTAAACATTTATCAGGGTTGGGCTCTTCTAGTAGCATTTGTCAACAAGCCAGTCCTATCAGCACACCCGTTGTAGTACTCCGTAGCAAGGAGGATATGAACTGTATTTCTCCATATCACCAATAGAGTCATTCAGTACGGGGCTTTAATTTAGGGAGGGGAAGAGGGGCAATTTTCCCTGTTCTTCAATACACTGAGGCAGAGAGCCGGGGGAGAGCTTCCCCCGTGTTCCTTGGGGTGTGAGGAAAACAGGGCTGGTACCCAGTTGACCAGGAGTACGTGAGTTGTCCAGCTGGGACTGCTTCTGGCTGTGTCCACTGGCCACTCCACAGGCCAGCGCTGAACACAAAGTGCCAGGTGCCCCCACAGTGAGACCAGCCGTGATCAGACATTGTTGCTGGAATACGTTCTGAGGGCATTTTGAAAACCTGTACCCTCTGACATATTTTTAATTTGGTATCTAATATCTTCTAGTCTAATCTTTTATTAATAAAAGAATGTTATACATTTTATAAAATGAAAAGTAAGCATTACCAGAATACATCTTTTGTTATGGCTTGATTAAAGTGTTTTAATTACTTATTTAAAGGAAATTTAAATGTAAAAGATCTAAATCCAAAAGAAACCATATAATTTTTTAATTTTTAATTTTTATTATTTTTTAGAGGAGGGCAGTGGGGGAGGGGCCGAGGGAGAGGGAGAGAGAGAGAATTTTAAGCAGGCTCCATGCCTAGCAGGGAGCTCGATCTCACGACCCTGAGATCATGACCTGAGCCGAAATCACAAGTTGGACACTTAACCGACTAAGTCCCCTGGGGCGCCCCCACATAATTTTTTAAATTGAGATGTTATTCACTTACCAAAAAACTCCCCGTTTTCAAGTGTACAAGTGGTACTTTCATGTAGTCACAGAACTGTACAACCATCACCGCTGAGTATTCCAGAACCTTTTAATCACCCCAGCAAGAAACTCTGTACCCATTAGCAGCCACTCCCCACCCCTCCTTCCCCCAGCCCCTGGCAAGCCTCCACCTCCTTCCTGACTAGGGTGGGCCTGCTCATGTAAATGGAGTCATACGCTGTTCATTTGTGACCAACTTCTTTCGTTCAGCGTCGTGCTTTCAAGGTCCATTTGTATCGTAGCAAGTGTCAGTACTTGTTCCTAAAAACATTTTAGCTCGCTAATCCACTGTTTGACTATACCTCACTTTGGTCTCCATTCATCAGTCACTGTACACCTGGGTTGTTTCTCCCGTGGGCCCGGTAGGAGTTATCCTGCTGTGAACACTTGTGTACAAGTCTTCGTACGGACCCGTGTTTTCATTTCTCGTGGGTCCGTACCTGAGGGGGAAACTGCTAAGTCGTATGGTCATTCCTGTTCACTGTTCTGACGAACTGTTCTACCAAGCAGCTGCCCCCACCCAGCAGTGCACGAGGCCCCACTTTCCCCACATGTTCAGCTCTTGTTATCACCTGACTTTCTGATTCTGGCCATGAGCGTGAAGTGGTATCTCATTGTGTTTGTGTGGTAACCTAGACTGTAAAATTGACCGTTTTTGCCATTTTTAAGAGTACGGTTCTGTGGCATCAGCACATTCACGCTGTTGTGCAGCTGTCCTCACCGTCCACCTCCAGAACCTTCCCATTTCCCCCTCACTGAAAGTCTGTGCCCGCTAGACAACAGCTCCTCATTCTCCACGCCTCCCGGCCCAACTTGTTGTTTCTAGAAATTTGACTACTCTAGATACTTCATAGGAGACGATTCCTACAATATTTTTCCTTTCATGCCTTTTTTCCCCATTTAACACTATGTCTTCAAAGTCCATCCGTGTTGTAGCGTGTGTCTGAATTTCCTTTTGAAAACTTGAGTCCTGTTCCATCCTACGCGTACATCCGTCATCTGTCCACGGACACGGGGGTTGCTTCTATGTTTTGATGGCTGAATAATGCTGCCGCAAACACGGACGTGCAAACGTCTGTTCGAGTCCCCGCTTCCACCTCTTTGGAGTGCAGACGCAGAAGTAGGGTTGCTAGATCCCGTGTTCGCTTTTTTGCGGCCTCGCTCTGCCATTTTCCGCAGAGGCTGCAGCATTCCTGTTACATTTCCACTAGCGATCCACGAGGGCGCCAGTTCCTCCACACCCTCGCTCGGTGTTGACGATCGCCATCCCAGTGGGTGTGAAGTGGTACCTCGTTGTGGTTTTGAACTGTGTTTCCCCAGTGGCTAAGGATGTTGAACATCTTTTATGTGCTTATTGGCCATTTGTGTATCTTTTTTAAGAGCTGTCTATTCAGGTCATTTATCCATTTTTAACCTGGATTGTTTATCTTATTAAAATTGGGTTATCTCTGTCTTTATGTGAGAGTCCAGTTTGGATGACTGGTGACACTTCAGGATTGGTTTATTTCTCTTTCATTCTTTGTCATTTGCAGTTGTCAATAAATCCCTTTGCCTGGTTGAGGGCAACACAGAGCATATTACTGACTTTAAAATCGTGCATTGATGCTGTTCACCACCTCAGCAGCTGTTTATGTGAACACCCGTCTTAAAGCTACACCATCATGCTCAAATGTGAGCATGAAGCAGTGGTCCCTTGGCTCTTACCAGGCACCCTGCAGCAATCCCTGGCCGCCTCCCTCCCGCAAGCTCCCCCTGCCTGCCAGTAGCCTGGCCTGGCATGCTGAGGTCCCATTTGACCTGAGCAGGTAGGAGTGTCCTCCTTCCCTCTGAGTCCTCTTCTGTGCCTTTCCCAGCAGTGGTCTGTCACGTAGAGCCTTGGTGCTCCAACGGCTGAGAAGAGAGAATGCCAGCTTCCTATTTAGATTTCTTTTAGCTCATTAAAAAATTCCCACATAGGGGCGCCTGGGTGGCTCAGATGGTTAAGTGTCTGCCTCCAGCTCAGGTCTCTCTCAAAGGAATAAATATAATCTTTAAAAACAAATAATAGAAAATTCCCACATAGTATGTAAATACAGTAATACAAGTCATAATTGATAAGTCTCCACATATTTACTAGTGAAACGGTTTAAATTTCTGAGTGTTGAGGTGTGAGCTCAAAAACATTTGGGAAGGGAGTAGCCTTTGTGGTGGGGAGCCGTTCAGACTGAGATGGCCCTTGTGAAGGAGCAAACGTGAACACTGCTCAAGCTGCCAGACTTTTTAAGTTGTACTTTAAAAAAAACTCTTTTGTAGACCCTCCTTTACACAGCACTGCCATATATGCTGATGAAGAAGAATTCTCCAAACACTGCGCGTCAGCCATGCCCTCGACGCCTCGAGGAAAAGAAGTGGACCAAAGGTACCGTTATATTTCAGGCAGTTGTTTACTGATGGTCAATGGGATTTCCGAGAAGCTCTCCAAGATAGAAGCTTATAAAACTAAAGCTTTTTAAAGATCTTTGGAGCCAACTTAGGTTTTTCCTCAAGAGAACCGGTACTTCAGGGGCACCTGGGTGGCTCCGTCTTTAAGCATCTGGCCTTCAGCTCAGGTCATGATCCCAGGGTCCTGGGATCGAGCCCTGCATTGGGCTCCCTGCTCTGCTGGGAGCCTGCTTCTTCCTCTCCCACTCCCCCTGCTTGTGTTCCCTCTCTCGCTGGCTCTCTCTGTCAAATAAATAAATAAAATCTTTAAAAAAAAAAAAAGAAAAAGAAAAGAGAACCGGTATTTGAAAACTTGTTCTCAAAAATTAACATTACTTATAATAACTAATTATAGGTACACATTTTCAGTCGTCGAAAACAGTCCTGGGGATGTAATTACGGCAGGGTGACTACAGCTAATACTGTGTTGTATATTTGAAAGTTGCTAAGAGAGTAGATCTTAGCAGTTCTCGTCACAAAAACAAATTTTGTAGCTCTGCGTGGTGACGGATGTTAACTAGGCTTATTGTGGAGACCATTTTGCAGTGTGTACAAGTAGCAAATCGTTACGTCGTATACCTGAAACTAATGTATGTCAATTACACCTCAATTATAAAAAATCCAGTTTAATCTAAAAAGCCCCAAAGTAATTATAATTGACAACGGACTATCCTAGAAAACATGGTTGTGAAGGGTTTAACTTTGAGGTAAAGCAAGGAGGGTGGGAGAAGCTTTTTTTTTTTTTAAGTTTTTATTTTAATTCCAATCACCAGGTTCTCATCACAGGTGCACTACTTAATCCCATCACCTATTTCACCCCATTCGGTTACCCTCCTCCCCTCTGGTAACCATCAGTTTGTTCTCTGTAGTTAAGAGTCTGTTTCTTGGTTTGTCTCCTGCTCTTTTTTTCCCTTTGCTCCTTGTTTTGTCTCTTAAATTTCACACATGAGTGAAATCATATGGTATTTGTCTTTCTCTGACTTCACTTAGCATAATACTCTCTAGCTCCATCCACCTCATTGCAGATGGCAAGAGTTCATTCTTTTTGATGGCTGAGTAACATCCTATTGTATGTATACACCACTTCTTTATCCGTTCATCAGTCGATGGACATTTGGGCTGTTCCCACAATTTGGCTATTGTAGATAATGCTGTTATAAACATCGGGGTGCATGTATCCCTTTGGATTAGTGTTTTTGTATTCTTTGGGTAAATACCCAGTGGTGCAGTTTGCTGGACGAGGGGTAATTCTGTATTTAATTTTTTGAGGAACTGCCATACTGTTTTCCAGAGTGGCTGCATCTGTTTGCATTCCTATCAGTGGTGCATGAGGGTTCCCCTTTCTCCATATCCTCACCAACACCTGTTGTTTGTTGTATCATTGATTTTAGCCAATCTGGGAGGTGTAAGGTGATACCACGTTGTAGTTCTGATTTGCGTTTCCCTGGTGGTAAGTGGTGATGAGCATCTTTTCATGCGTCTCTTGGCCATCTGGATGTCTTCTTTGGAAAAATGCCTATTCAAGTCTTCTGCCCATTTTTGAATTGGATTGTTTGCTTTTTAGGTGTTGAGTTTTGTGAGTTCTTTTTTTTTTTTTTAAAGAAATGAAAAATTTTTAAAGATTTTATTTGAGAGAGAGAGCAAGAGCCAGTGAGAGTGCATGTGAGTGGGGAGGGGGGCAGAGGTAGAGGGTGGAGCAGGCTTCCCGTTGAGCAGGGAGCCCGATGTGGGGCTCCATCCCAGGACCCTGGGATCATGACCTGAGCCAAAGGCAGACGCTTAACTGACTGAGCTACCCAGGCGCCCCTCCCAAGTTCCTCATATATTTTGGATACTAACCCTTTATTGGACATGTCATTTGCAAATATCTTCTCCCATTCTATAGGTTGCCTTTTAGTTTTGTTGATTGGTTCCTTCGCTGTGCAGAAGCTTTTTATTTTGATGTGGTCCCAATAGTTTATTTTTGCTTTTTTGTCTCCCTTGCCTCCGGAGATGTACCCAGTAAGAAGTTGCTATGGCCAATGTCAAAGAGGTTACTGCCTGTGTTCTCCTCTAGGATTTTTATGGTTTCAGGTTTCATAGTTAGGTCTTTTATCCATTTTGAGTTTATTATTGTGTAGAGTGTAAGAAGGTGGTCCAGTTTCATTCTTTTGCATGTAGCTGTCCAGTTTTCCCAGCACCATTTGTTGAAGAGACTGTCCTTTTCCCATTGGATGTTCTTTCCTGCTTTGTTGAAAATTAATTGGTCATATAATTAAGGGTTTACTTCTGGGTTTTCTCTTCTGCTCTATTGATCTGTGTGTCTGTTTTATGCCAATACCATACTGTTTGGGTGACTACAGCTTTGTAATATAGCTTGAAGCCCAGAATTCTGATGTTCCCAGCTTTGCTTTGCTTTTTGAAGCGTGCTTTGACTATTCGAGGTCTTCTCTGATTCCATACAAATTTTAGGATTGTTTGTTCTAGTTCTGTGAAAAATGCTCTTGGTATTTTGATAGGTTGCTTTGGATGCTATAGACATTTTAACAATACCTGTTCTTCCAATCCATGATCATGGGATGTCTTTCCATTTCTTTGTGTCATCTTTGATTTCTTTCATCAGTGTTTTATAGTTTTCAGAGTACAGGTCTTTCACCTCTGGTTAGGTTTATTCCTGGGTATATTACTATTTTTGGTGCAACTGTAAATGGGATTGATTCCTTATTTTCTCTTTCTGCTACATTATTGTTGTGTGAAAATGCAACAGATTTCTGTACCTTGACTTTGTATCCTGTGACTTTACTGAATTTATCAGTTCTACCAGTTTTTTTGTGGAGTCTTTAGGATTTTCTATATATAGTATCATGTCATCTGCAAACAGTGAAAGTTCTGCTTCCTCCTTACCAATCTGGATT
Source organism: Ursus maritimus (assembly GCF_017311325.1). Lineage (NCBI taxonomy): Eukaryota > Metazoa > Chordata > Mammalia > Carnivora > Ursidae > Ursus > Ursus maritimus. Next base: position 35,011,738 of record NW_024425341.1, on the reverse strand, counting down.
TCTTTTGTTTCTTTTTGTTGTGACCGCTGTGGCTGGGACTTCCAGTACTATGTTGAATAAATGTGGTGAGAATAGACACCCTTGTCTTGTTCCTGACCTTAGGGGAAAAGCTCTCAGTTTTTCCCCACTAAGGATGATGTGAGCTGTGGGTTTTTCATATATGGCCTTTATTGTGTTGAGGTATGTTCCCTCTAAACCCAATTTGTTGAGGGTTTATTTTTATCATGAACGGATGTTATACTTCGTCAAATGCTTTTTCTGTATCTCTTGAAATGATCATAGGGTTCTTATCCTTTCTCTTAATGATGTGATGTATGACATTGATTGATTTGCAAATATTGACTTACCCTGGCAACCCAGGCATAAATCCCACTTGATCGTGGTGAATGATTGTGTGTGTGCGTGTGTGCGTGTGTGTGCGTGTGTGCACGCGCGTTGTTGGATTGGTTTGCTAGTATTTCATTGAGGGTTTTCATCAGCGATATTGGCTTGTGGTTCTCTTTTTTTTGTGGTGTCTTTATCTGGCTTTGGTATTAGGGTGGTGCTGGCCTCATAGAATGAATTTGGAAGTTTTCCTTTTCTGCTTTTTGGAATAGTGTAAGAAGAACATGATTCTATGCATTTGACTATTTTAGTTACCTCATGTGCCTAGAACACCGCCTGGTGCACGGTAGGCGTTCAGTGAATACTTGACCTCATTCATGCAGTGTAAGTACCATGTGACGGTGAGGGTGAGTGGCCCACAGCCTCCCGTGCTGGCTCAGATCCTCGTTATGCCACTTACTAAAGTATTTGACCTTGGGCAAGACATTTAACTGCCAAAGTCCTTCATCTGGAAAGTGAAATGATGAATTTATCTTAAGCTCTTAAAACTGGTTGGCACATGGTAAACTTTCGAATGGTAGCTTCTTAGTATTTGCATTTCTCAACATTCATTGAGCACCAACTACATAACAGGCCCTGTGTTAGGCTCTTGATATATGTAATAACTCAGAATGGACAAAATCCTTGTTCTCCTGGAGCTTATGGGGCAGTAGATATTAATGAAGAACGCTTGAGGAACTTTGTGGGGAAGGGTGTGACGCTGTGGGGTGGGTGGGGTGGAGGTGGGGGACGAACATTCCATGCAGATGAATGGCAGGCAGAGGGGCACTGTGGTGGGAGGGAGAGTGAGTCCGTGGGACTGAAAAGAGCTGGGATGACTCCGTAAATAGGCTGAAGAGGAGGGTGCACTGCAGGATGGTAATTACTTTGTCACGGTTGGTAGGGTTTGCTGGCTGCCTGTGCCAGGGTGTTCTGCTTCCTCCTTCGTGATTGCGTATTCGGTTGTAGCTGGGACGTGGTGGTCGAATGAAGAATGTACCTCCCAGCTTCTCTTGCAGCTGAGGTGTCTTTACAGCAGAGACAAAGAAGCATCTGCAGCTTCTGTAAGTGTCTTCATAGGGAGGGTTATGCTCTTCTTTGCTCCTTCCTTCTTCCTTATGTTGGGAATGGGATGTGACTGCTGGAGCTTGAGCAGCCATGGTGGACTGTGAGGCAGTGTACTGAGAAGGTGGATGGAATCTGGGTCTCTGATCATGGTGGGATTGTCCACATCTCTCCAGATTATCTCTGGAGTTTTATTGAGAGGGAAATAAAGTGTCTTATTTAAACCATTTTGGGGGTGTATTTTCTACTGTTTGTAGCCACACCTAACCCCATCTTCTATACTTGGTCAGGAGTTTTGTCATTAAGCTCAGCAGTTAAAGAATTTTAAGTGAGGGCGGCGTGGCCAGGTCTGCATTTAAAAGCTATCCCTCTGGCTGCTGTGTGGAAAATGGATGTGAGAGGGGTGGGAGTGGGCTGGAGAGGCCAGTTTGGAGGCTGGTTTAGTAGTCTAGGTCCGGGAGGACAAGGGTAATTGGGACAGAAAGGGAAAAAGTGAATGAGTTCACGAAATAGGAAGTTAATCAGTGAGCTTAATGATGGGTTGGCTCTAGGAGGTTGGGGGAGAGTTGCTGTCCGACTACTGCTGGCTTTCTGCTTTGCATACAAGGGTCAGTGATAGTGCCGTTGACTGAGCGGGGGTTACTAAAGAACTGAGGAACCCTGTCCTCGTGAGGGATTGTGAGTGCACTGTAGAGATGTCAGGGTAGAGAGTTGTGTACTTGGGTCTGGAGCTCAGAGGAGAGGCCGAAGCTGGAGTTCTAGCTGAAGCTGTTTGCTTCTCGGTGCTATGGCGCTGTGGACCACGCGAGAACTCACGGGGAAGGCTGCAGCCTGAGAGCAGCCAAGGACCCAGGGCCAGCTGTCTTGAAAACCCACCTGCTGTTCAGTGGAGGGGAAGGAGCTTGCAAAGGAGAGAAGAAAAGTAGCTAGAGGCAGAAGAAGGAAACCAGAATAGTGTGTGGTCACAGGAGTAGCAGAGGGAGTGTGTGTGTTCGTGTGTGTGTATGTGTGTGTTCGTGTGTGTGTGTGTTGGGGGTGGGCAGGGGGGTCAAATGCAGTAGAGAAGCAAGTAAGGGAACGACTGAACACGTGCATTGTATTTAACCACATGAATACTCTTGGTCATCTTGGGCTTGAGGGTGTGATAGGTCCAAACAAAAGGCATTATTTGGGTAAGTTAGGGTCTGTATATGGACACGAAGGGGAGTCGGGCAGCAGGACGCACGGAGAGAGCAGCATTTCCCAGGACTCATGGAGGCATCAGCATCTAGGCCCCAGATCCTCACCAGCGATGTTTGGGTCTTTGTTCCTTGATCTCCTTCCCCTCTCGCCTCTTTATGTGCACAGGTGATGCTGCTCTCAGCTCTCTCCTCTCCAGCTGCCCCCAGTGTTACTCTCATGGTTTTAGTTACCTAGATGCCACTGCGCCCCGAGTCTGTCTTGCCCAGCCTTTCTCCGGGGCCCGCCATGTCCTGCAGATTGGCCCTATGTCCCTAGATGCCCACAGGCACCTCGGATTCAGCAAAGGCAAAACCAAGCTCAGTCCTTCTCTCTCTCACCCAGTGTCAGCAAGCTCCTCTGAGATTCTCTAGATTAATGGTCCTGCTGTCACCTGGGAGTCACTCTGTTCTCTGACCAGTCCTTTGCCTGGCCTGTGACAATCTGGAGTCTCCAGATCCTCTCCATACCCCTGCTGTGGCCTAGGCACTTGCTCCCTCGCCAGCGTTCCTGCAGCAGAGCCCTGCCTGCCGTCCCTGGTCTCCACAATTGCTCTCTCCCCTCTGGCCCGCCCACCCCACAGCTTCCAGTGCCATCTTTCTGAACTGCCAGTCTTCTCTCCCTGGTATGCCTGCCACCTTCGGGGGGCTCCCGTGCTCTGTATGCATGGCATGGAAGGCCTCGGTGCCAGTCCTGGTGAGTACCCTGAGGCAGAATTAGAATGGAAGAGGTTTATTAGTAGACATTTTATGAAAGGTAAAGGTAGAAGAGTCTGGACAGAGCAGAGATGGCCTCAGACGGTGGTGCAGCCGTCGCGGTCCTGGCCAACCCATGGGGAGCTCCGTGGGAGAACGCGCTTGCTTGTGGGGCCCTTTAGTGGTGGGCACAAATGGCCAGGCCTTGCACTGTCTTTGGCCTTCCTACTAGACGGTGAAGTTAAAAGAACGCTCCTCATTTTTAAAGTAATTGTATTCACTGCAGTTTGCATTTTGAAGTTGGCATTAATGAATGTTGAATTGAGTGAAAAAACGAACTCTCATCTCTCATCAGAAATTTAGATGGGTTTTTTTTTCCTTTTCAAAGGGAAAAAGACGGTCTTCCGTTTTATATCCCCTAATGATGGGCCCAGTGTCTGTGGATTAGCTTTTAGTTCATCAAATGATGGCCCATATCTGTAGCTGGGAGTGGTAACGCGGGGAAAGTGCAGTTCTGGGGCATGACCACAAGGCGGTGCAGTAATGCGGCGCTTACTTGCCGGCCCAGAATAAACTGATGCGGCCTGGGCGTGGGAAGATGTGGGAGACGACCGGTAAATCTGGGAGGGTGGTGGGAGGGTGGCGGGAAGGTGGCAGGCCCGTCCAGGGCCAGTGGGAAATCTCCTCATTGCAGTGAGCTTGTTTTAATATTGGACCAGCAGCTTATACAGGACATGTTAAAAAAAAAAAAAAGTGCAAGATATTGACAGTTTGTTCTTTGGTGCAGGTCTGACACTTACGAAATTGAAGCAGGTGAAAACGTGTCTATAGAGATGAGTGCAAAAAAGGTATGTAGGAGTGTTCTCTCTTCTGTCTCGCAACAGGTTTCCTTTTCTATTTCGATTGGATGCAAATAGAGAAAATGTGCTGTAACCACATTTTACATAGAGAAAGAATGTTACATTTCAGAAGATACTTTTATTGTAAAAAGGGAAATATATTTTCATATCTTAGGTGCTTTTATTTCTAGAGGTCTCAAATCTCTATGTCCCTAGTCGGTTTTCAGAGCATTCATGTCGTCTGTTAGGCCGCGGTCTGCAAAGGCAGAGGGCACTGTGGGGAGCATTTATTTGGAGCCCTTGAGTCTGGGTTCCCCACGTACCTGCTCATCCCGCTGCCATTTTCCTGTTATGCTCAGGCCGGAAGGTGGGAAGCGAGAAGGGCGCCCCACTCTTACAGTGAGGACGCTAGAGCACTCGTACTCGCTAAACCAGTAATGCTGCTTTCTTGCCGTAGCCGGGAAGAAAAGTCAGGCCCATTAGTGATGACTCTGAAAGCACCGAAGAAGGTGATATAAGGAGAAAAGTTCAACCAGCAGAGAAAATAAGGACACGACCACACGAACCTGTTCCAGAGACACCATGTACATCTTTGGAACTTCCAGAGAAACCAGCCAAGTCAGCCACTCCTAAAAAAACCAGACCCCGTGGTGCCAAGTCGGTTGTTGCCAAAGAGATGGTGACAGAGCCACGTCAGTCGGTAAGACAGTGTCTGCCATCCCCCTGGAGGGAAAAAAAGAGTTGACAGGAAAATGGTTAGAGTAAAGCATTTCCTCTTTCCTTTGTTTCTTTAAAAAGATAAGTTATATATTCTTGTTACAAAGATGTCTGAGAACATTCAGAAGGTATGGAAAGGAAGATAAAATCACCTACAATTCCATGTCCCGAAAAGAGCCACGCTGCTCCTGGTCTAGGCTCCTCCGCGCCTTCCCTCACCTTCCTCACCCCCAGCGGGGCCGGCCCGGCGCTCGCGTCGCGGGCACCGTCTTACGAGCGCAGCCGTTTCAGGCCCGAGCGCGCCGCAGCGCAGCTAATCTCTTACCAACGGGTGTTTGCAACTCCAGAAAAGTTTAAGGGCCTTCGTGAATTTCTTTCTAGCTAAATGTTGGTATACACCCTCGATCATTTCCTTAGGAAAACAGTGGCTAAGATTTCTGGGTCATAAGCACTGTTTTAAATTCTTGACATTTATTATCTTTTGGTCAAGCTCTTAATATGTCATTTTACTCATTTGGTTTAATGCTTTGAATAATTCATTCTTACGTTCAAAAAAAATCTTAAGTTTAATGTGTTCCCGCTCCGCCATGTTGTGCTTTCCATCTTCCTCACCCAGGGGGTGTACACCCAGGTGACGTTCTCAGTAGGTTCTTATGTGTTCTTCCAGAGTGTCCTTCCCTTCTGCCTCCATAAACAAATGTGGATCTATTTTCTTCTTTTACTTTCCCCTTTCTACACACATAGAAGCATATTATACGTGTCGTTTTGCCTCTTCTTGTCTGTGTTGGTGAACATCCCACGTGAACTGGAATTTGCAGCTGTTCGATGTATTCTGGGAATGTGCTCGCAGGTCAAGGTGACTGACCTGCATTCAGATATTATTTCTCCTTACGGCCCTTTAATGGTGGGCGAATAGTCTACTTGATTACAAAGCGGGGTGTTAGGGTGGGTTTTTTGTTTTTTGTTTTTTAAGACTTTATTTATTAGAGAAAGAGAATGAGCAGGGGGAGGGATGGAGGGAGAGGGAGAAGCAGGCTCCGCTCTGAGCAGGACCCTGGGATCGTGACCTGAGCCGCCCAGTGGTTTTTAATATCCCAATTTTGTAGATTCTCCTTAGTTCTCCAGAGTTTTGCATCATGAATTTTGTAGCTTTGTTCTTTGTTTTCTTAATTTTAGACTTAAACAAAAGTTACAAAAATAGTTCAGGAAGTTCCCACATGTTTTTTACCCAGCTTCATCTAATTCTTACTTTTTACATTACCAAAGATTAAGACCAGGACATTAGGGGCGCCAGGGTGGCCCAGTCGGTTAAGCGTCTTCTATTTGCTGTTTCTTCCAGTTTGGGGGGCCCTGGCATTCCTCAGCCTGTGGGCACATCGCTTCTGTATCCACCTTGCATCTTCACACCATCTTTTCCTTTGTGTGTGTCTCATCTTCCTCCGCCTCTCTCATAAAGGGTACTTGTGATGACGCTCGTGGGCTTGGACAGATCTTAGGGGGCACCATTCACTGCATACGGGCTTCCCTAAATGACCTTCCTTCCTCCCTTCTTTCCTTCCTCCCTCCCTCCCTCCCTCCCTCCCTCTGTCTTTCCTTCCCTCTCTCTTCTCTCTCTCTCTCTTTCTTTATAGAGGCAGGTGCAGAGGGAGAGAGAGAGAATCCCAAGCACACTCCATGCCCAGCATGGAGCCTGACACGGGGCTCCATCTCACAACCCCGAGGTCATGACCTCAGCCCAAATCAAGAGTTGAACACTTAACTGACAGAGCCACTCAGGCGCCCCCCTTCTCTGCAGATTGTAAATGGCAGATTGGTCAGTGAAACTGAAAACAAAGCAATAAAAGTTTTCCAATTTGCAAATCAGAAAGAAAAAGTTGGGGAAAAAAAAAAAGAACAGAAGGTCACAGGAACCTGTGTGATAATACTGAAGGATCTAAAATATATAGTAAGGGTTCTGAGGGGTGCCTGGGTGGCTCAGTTGGTTAAGTGTCTGCCTTTGGCTGTGGTCATGATCCCAGGACTCTGGGATTGAGCCCTGCATTGGGCTCCCTGCTCAGTGGGGAGCCTGCTTCTCCCTCTCCCTCTGCCTGCCACTCCCCTGCTTGTGCTCTCTCTCTCTCTGTCAAATAAATAAATAAAATCTTAAAAAAAAAAAAAAAAAAGAGTTCTGAAAGAAGAGTCAGAATGGGGTAGAAAAATTAAATTTAAGAAAAAAATGACTGAAATTTTCCACCTTACAGATCCAAGAAGCTCAGTAAACCCTAAAGCAAGATAAAACCATACTTAAGCATATCATAGTTAAAATGCCAAAAAACAAAGATAAGCAGAGAATGTTGACAACAGCTGGAGAAAAGGGACAGAGTAAATATACATGGGAACAGTGGCAAGTCTCATAGAGACAGTAGAGACCAGAAAACAGCAGACACACAAAGAGCTGAGGAAAAAAATGTCAACCCAGAATTCTAGATCCAGTGAATACATCCTTTAAAAGCAGGGGTGAATGAACACACTTTCGGATAAAGAAAATTTGAGAGAATTTATTACCAGCTGACCTGCGTTAACAGGGTGCTACAGGACATTCTTTAGGCTGAAGAGAAAAGGTATCAGAAGGAAACTCAGATCCATAGGAAGGAGAAAAGACAAATCAGTTGGGGGGGCACCTGGCTGGCTCAGTCGGCAGAGCACGAGACTCTTGACCTCAGGGTTGTGAGTTCGAGCCCATGTTGGGTGTGGAGCCTACTTAAAGAGAATAAATAAATTAAAAAAAATGAGTGGGTAACAAAAACTACATGTTTTTTTTCTTTTGATGATTTCCTTAAACAGCTGTTTCAAGCAAAAATGACAACACTGTCAGGATGGGTTTACAACGTATGTGCAAGTAAAACCTGTGAGCAAAGCAGCACAGAGGATGGCGGACAAAGAGCAGTGTGGTTGTGTAATGAGATTTACGCAGTGGGAAGTTAGCTCCCGGAAGCAGGACGTGTGAGGTGGGAACGGACTGATTCTGAGTAGACTTCGCTAACTGAGGGACGCGGGTTCCTAGCCCTGGGGCAACCACCCTTAAACAATTCAGCGGCATAGCTAAGAAGCCGAGCAAAGAAAGTGGAATACCGAAATGTATTCAGTTAATCCAAAATTAGCAACAGAAGGAAAAAAAAATGAAGGGCAAGTGGAAAACAATAAGGAGGATGGTAGACTTGGCCCTGATTGTACTTAACATTCCGTGAAAAGTAAACGGGCTTTTGGAGCGGCGACGGCGGGACGGAGTAGATGAGCGGAGAGCGAGCGACACGGCCGACTTAAGCCTCGCCACGTCCACAGTTGCATCAGAAGTACGTGAACATTCCAGCTCCGGTGCGGAGAGTGCGGGTGGCCATATGCTGCGCCACGGCACATACGCTTTAAAGACAAAACAAGAGCGCGATGGCTGCGTAAGGCGGCCTGTGGACCCGCAGCAACAGCGGTCTGCATCCAGCCCAGACGCGTCTGTGTGGAGCTGCGGACCCAGCACCGGGTGCCCAGCGACCCGGGTCCCGGGGCGGAGTGCTGTCTTGCCACGCCTCTGTTTGGGCCCGGTGAAACTGATGTCACACTTCTGCCCCCCGGAACTGTTAGAGAATAAGTTTCTGTTTTAAGCCATCAAGGTGTGGTAATTTATAATAACAGCCACAGGAAACTAAAACACAACCCAGTGACTTCTTAGTTATGTGCTCTTTGGTTCTAGAATTTCCATTTGGTTTAGTTTAGTTTTATTTTTAAATATCGTTTCTTTTTCTCTGCTAAGGTAGCCTGGTTTCTTTTAATCATGAAGACCACTGTCTATGACAGCTGCTTTAAAATCCTTGTTCTGGGCTGAGTTGGGTTAGTTTCTCTTGAGTATTTTTTTCTGTTTTGACCGTGGGTCACAGTTTTGTATGACATTTTTAACTGAGTCCTTTTGGATTGTGTATTAGATACTGTTCACACGTTGTTGAGACTCTGAATTCTGTTACCTTCTTCCGGACGGGGACTCTTTATTCTAATTGGTAGCCTGATTATTGGCTGATCATATTTAGCTTCTGTAAGCTTGGTTTTATCTTTTGTTAGGGTCAGTTTGTGGAAAGCCTAACATATTTTCCAAGCAGTTCAAACTCACTGCAACTCATCCTCTGTTATAATTGTCGCATGATAAATTACCACAAACTTTGTGACTTAAAACGACACACATTTATATCTCACGGTTTCTGAAGGTCAGGAGTCCAGGCCCACCCCAGCGAGATTCTCTACTCAGGGTCCCACAGCGCTGAAATCAAAATGCTAGCCAGGACAGAACTCTCATCGGAGACTCGTGGTCCTCAGGCCTGAGGTCCTTGTTTTCTCTCTGGTTGAAGCTGGGGGTCACCGTTAGGTCTTAGTCGTGTGGCCCTCTCACAATATGGCAGCTAACATCCTCAGAGCCGGAGAATCTCTCCAGTCAGCGACAATGGCGTCTTCTGTAAGGTAACCTAGGCGAGGGAACAAGTATCCCATCCTACTCGCAGGTGCCACCCACTCCCAAGGGAGGGAGTTTGACGGATCAGTGGGGGTCATCTTTGAATTCTGCTTACAGCCTCCAGTCTCTGTCTTTCTAGTGCACCTAGTCTGAGATTGGTTTTAGGGTTTGTTAGGATGGGTCTAGGGTAGGCCTTACTCGAAGGTAGAGTTTCTCAATCCTTTTGAATTACAGTCCTGCCTAAAAAGCCTTTTTATTTCTTTTTTCAAGTTTTTTTTTATTTGAGAGAAAGAGAGCACAAGCAGGAGGCAGAGGGAGAGGGAGAAGCAGACTCCTCGCTGAGTGGAGAGCCCGATGCGGGACTCGATCCCAGGACCCTGGGGTCAGCCGAAGGCGGACACTTAGACTGAGCCACTCAGGCGCCCCCACCTGTTACATTCTTAATCCCGTGCCAGCCGCTTTCTAGGAAGCTTGATGTAGTCTCATTCTGCACTCGAGGAAGACTCGGGACCTTCAGGGAGCCCCCACCTGGACTCCCGATGCTGTTTTTTGAGCAGCCTGCTCCCAGTGCCTCTGCTGGGGCTCAGCTTGCCGGCGGCTGGCGGAGTCACCCCGGCGCGGGTGCGGCGGGGGAGCGGGCCCCCCTTCCGAGCTTGCCCGCCGCGTGTCCCCGTTGTCCTACACCTGAGGGAAGGAGCCTCCGCCCCACGCCCCTCTGGCGGTTGGCTGTGGCGGGAGAGCTCGTCCAGGAGGTTCCTTCACTCCGGCTTGGAGCAGCGAGCAACCGGATTCCACAGCTTATCACCTTCACTAATAAAAGTTCCGCTTCGGCCAAGCAACCATTGTTAAAAGCCAACTGAAAGTTTTATTTACTGTTTGAGACCGTTTAGTTTTTCAGTGTCACTTTATATTAATTTAGATAGTATACATAATAATTTAGAACTAAATGAGAGTAACAGCCAGAATTGAGAGTGTTTGATAATACTGTGGTCAGTATACTCATGTTGTAAGAGAAGGAAAACTTTTCTGAAATAAATCTTTTTTTTTTTTTGTAGAAAACTCAGAAAAAGATGTTTTGCGGCAAAAGGAAGAAATCAAGAAGTGAAGCCACAGACTCAGGTACAGAATAGTGTTTTATACTTTGTCAAGCGTTCAAGAATTTTATTTTAAAAACTTCGTTGTTGTTAAAGTAGTAAATTGTAAATATACAAAATTGCTACTTTGAAAAGCTAAAAATATGTGATTTTGTAGTAACTGATTTTTTCCAACATCTGTCATGAAAATTTTCAACCTGCAGCAAAGGCGAAAGACTTTTATAATATGTATTTATACTCCTAGATCTGACTGTTACACCTGCTTTATCACCTTAATTTCTCATCACACAGTGTACTTTAAATACATCATGTGGTCTGTACCCTTTTGAATAAGGCTTTTTTTTTCACTTGGCATAACTTTTTTGAGATTCATCCACATTGTTCTGCATTTTTGTTGACACAAATAAAAGTTTATTGAAAAATGGGAGGAAAATAAAGCATTTTCTTTCCTTCCTCCATTTCTTTTAAAAGATAAGTCATACATGTTTAGAAAAATTTAGAAAGTATAGGAAGGAAGATAAAACCACCTACAATCCCATCACCCAAAAAAGAGCCACCCCTGCTTTTTGGTATATAGTCTTCAGTCCTTTTACCAGAACTGCTCACCCCAAATGGGATCGTATCCTGATCAGTAAGTATTCTTACAACCCCATCTTACCGAATGCTTGACCCTTCATCCACATGACTAAGCCTAAATGAGCACACGGAAGAACCGTTCTGTGTTCTAGAAGTGGCCTGTTAGGGAGGTTAAAACGAAGCAGCTAGAATTAACAAGGAAGAGCCCCGCGACCAGTAGTGCTGGGTAGCCGCAGACTACTAAGTAAAGGGAGAGCGGGTAGGGCTGAGTCCGCAGGACTTTAGTCCGTTCCAGTAGAAATGCGAGAACCAAGGAGACAGCAGTTAGTGACGGTATAGACGGGGATTTGTGAGATTGCACTGGCCTTGGAAGAAGCGAGTCATGTCTCGTCCCATGTGCCTCTTCAACCATAGCTGTTTCTGGCAATTTGGTGGGACAGTTTTTGTTGTAGGCTTTCAGAACCCTGGGCCTGGAGCCAAAATAGAATCAGTATATTAAATTGACTTCTCAATATTCTAGATACTTCCGACTCTGTACATATTTGGTGTCTGGAAGGAAAGAAAGCCAGTGACATCACAGAGTTGGATGTCGTTCTGTCTGCGTTTGAGAAGACCATCCTAGAGTACAAGTAAGTCTTTTGATGTTGTGATGTAGGCGCCCAGTGAATTTTCCTTGAAGCACCACTTCTGCTCCTCCCATGGCTTTTGATGTATTTTCATCGTCTGGTTTATATATTTTTACATTTCCATTGTAATTTTTTCTTTAATTCTGTGAATTATTTAGTAGTATGTTTTGGTATGTCCAAATATGCGACTTTTTAATTTAGATGTTTGTAGTAACCTTGTGTCTTAAATATGTCATGATCAAATTTGATAGACTGGTGATATTTTTTGTAATTTTAAGGCTTTCTTTATGGCATAGCACATAATCTGTGGGGAATCTAATTATTGGATCTATGTAGAATCAGTATTATTTTTTCCTGATTCTTTTGTCAATTTATGCTGTATATATTTAGGGACTATTTTGTTAGGACATCATGTTTAAAATTGCTCTGTCTGGTAGACGGAACATTTTATCCTTCTGTAGTATCCTCTCCATTCCTAAAAATGCTCTTCTTGGTCTTAAAATCTGTTTTATCCGATGCTAGTATTGTGTCATTAGATTTCTTTTGCTAGCATTTGCTAGAACTTACATTCTTTTTACTTCCTTTTCGTTCCAGCCTTTGACCTTAAAATTTTGTTCATAAGAAATAGTAAAGTTTAGGGGCGCCTGGGTGGCTCAGTCAGTTGGGGTGTCTGACTTTGCCTCAGGTCATGGTCCTGGGGTCCTGGGATTGAGCCCCACATCAGGCTCCCTGCTCAGTGGGGAGTCTGCTTCTCCCTCTCCCTTTGCCCCTCCCCCCTGCTTGTGCTCTCACTCTCTCTTAAATAAATAACATCTTAAAAAAAAAAATAGTAAAGTTTAAATCCAGTGTGTCCATCTTTCTTGACTTCAGTCCATTTAGTTATCAACGTATTTGGAAGACTGTGTTGATGTATTGTTTTTATTTTAGATTTTTTGGGTTCTACTTTGTTGTTTTTACTTATAACTTTAATTATAACTTTTTAAAAAAATAGAATTTATAACTCTCCACTAATAAGATTAGAACTTTGGCCAGCTCTCTTAACTCTTGGCTACCTCTCCCTTTCCTCTACCCCAGAGATTTTTAATTTTTGGGTAAGATAAATTTTTTTCTCTTCTCTCTTCTCTCTTTTTAAGACATCAACAAACCTTATTAAGGTATTTATCTGATCACCTTTATTTCATACATTTCTTAAAACAACCTGTGGTAATGTCTGTTTTCTTATTTAATGCTTCATCCCACACTTTTGAGTGTGGCTCTTTATGTTGTAAAATTTCTAAATCCTTTGGATTTTGGTTATGACATTGAATTTGAATGACAGTTTAGCTGGATATAGTATTCTGGGTTCTAAATCATTTCCTAAAATACTTTGGAGTCACCGTTCCTTTGTCTTCTTTTGCATCTAGTGTTGATTTGGAAAATTTGGTGTCTGTCAAAGTCTTGTTTATATGTGATCTGCTCTTTCTAAGCTTTTAGAATAGTTTGTCTGTGATATTCTTCAATTTCACTCTATTGGGTTTGACTTTTCCAGTCTAAGGTGGTTCTCTTTTAATTCCAAAATTAAAAATATTTTTGTTCTGGGGCGCCTGGGTGGCTCAGTCGTTAAGCGTCTGCCTTCGGCTCAGGGCGTGATCCCAGCGTTATGGGATCGAGTCCCACATCAGGCTCCTCCGCTGTGAGCCTGCTTCTTCCTCTCCCACTCCCCCTGCTTGTGTTCCCTCTCTCGCTGGCTCTCCCTCTCTCTGTCAAATAAATAAATAAAATCTTCAAAATATATATATATATTTTTTTGTTCTAATGTTATATCCTTGTCCTCTGCTTTGTTTTTCTGGATTTCCTCAGTTTAGAAACTAGAAGTTTGCGAACTTATTTCTCTGATAGATCTGTTATGCCATTTATCCCATCTCCTGAGTTCCGTATGTAGCCTATGACTTTTGTCTAACGTTTCTATTTGGTTCCCTTTATGTCATGTTTTCTGTCGCTACTATCCTCTTTAGAATATTTACTGGGCTAATTTCAAGATACTGGGTCATCTGTTATGAAATACCAGCTTCTCTTAGAATTTCTGATCTAATAGCTTGTTTTCTCTTTGAGATGGTTGCATTCCTCCAGTGTGTTGTTACTTCCAGCCTATGAGCGTGTTCACCCCGGTCCGTCAGCTTCTTTGTCAGACAGGCAGTGGATATAAGGGAAGGCCAAGCCTTGATTCCTGTTCATTCCCATGAGTAGGAGGGATGAGACTGGATAAGGCGGGAAGCACTTAGCCCACAAAGTAACCTGTCACGTCAGGATTTAACCTTTGCCCTCCAGACATAAGCAGCGCTAGGAGCTGCTCCACTCCTTCGATTATCATTCTCTAGCCCTGGGGGTTTGGCAGGGGAAGGTGGAGGAGACACCTGCCAACGGTTCTCTCCAGGCCCCTCAAGCACAGCCCAGGTTTTACTCTTACAGGCACAGGGACTGGGGTCTGGTTGGCTGCAGCTGTTAGGGAGGCACAGTGTGTGAGCATCACGCCAGGGAAGAAGCAGAGGCCAACCTCGACATCTCGAGACCTTCTGATCCTGGGCCACAGCCCCTGCCCCTCTCACCAGTTCACCCATTCTAAATACCTCTTCCTCTCACCTCAGGGATTTTCACGGCTTTCCCCCATTTTGAGGGGGTTTGCCCTCTTTGGTTCTTCTGGGGTTGATCTTGGGGAAAAGTGCCAGCCGGTCATGCTAATAACATCATCTTTGTGGGAATCGTCTGTTTTATTCTTCCATACTGTATGTTTTTTTTTCCCCAGTACTGTGTGCTCTAAAGCCAGTTTGCTGTTAAAATTGGTACAGAAGTTTTCTTACCATAGATTATCTTGACTGTGTTATCCTTTTCCCATTCATAACTCTCTTCAAAAGGAGGAAAAGACTTATAGATTTCTGATGTTTTAATGAAATGGTAGTATCTTGCCTTTTAACATAGTGTTCTTGATATAAGAAATTATTTAGAAGAGATTTTTGTTAGCCTTTTTTTTTTTTTTTTTTTTTTTTAAATAGGCTCCATGCCCAATGTGGGACTTGAACTCAACAACCCTGAGATCAAGAGTCACACGCACTAGTGACTGATCCAGCCAGGCGCTCCATAGACTTAAAATTATACCCTTGTGTTTTTGTCATACCCCATGATTCTGGTAGAATCACTGATCTTGTTTTATTATCTTAACATAAAGTATTCTCACCCACATGAAAAGTTTTGTTCTTTCAAAATCAAGTTAACTATTTGAGGATGTATTATTTTTAATACCCAGATCTGGAACTCACACCTGAATAATTTGTTGAACTTAAGATTGTAAGCAGTTTACCAATGTATGTATAAGGAGGGGAGTAAGTATGCCGTGAAATGCAAACATTACAAACATAGGCTACTCTATTAAATGACTCAATCAGTTATTTGTAGGGAAGTGACCAGATTTTTAAGGTACTAGAATTTGAAAAAGCGGTGCCTGGCTATCATACGTAGACCACCACCATTTTAGCTGGTACAGTCTACCAGTTTACCATCATTGTAAGCCATATGCAGAAAGACCTAACCAGTTTTCCTGATTTTTATGTTTTTAACATCTTAAAATCATGATTTCATATTTGTATTAGAAATACCTTTTCTAAAGATAGAGCTGATGTATTTTTTAATTGTGAATCTTTTTTATTTTTAAAATTTGTTTAAAATTTATTTTTAAATGTGCATTTATATACCATAAAATTTACCATGGTGACGTTTTTAAGTATACAATTCAGTACTGTTAAGTATTGGTTTGCTTTCTCAAGATTGTTTTAGCTACTTGGTGTCCTCTGATATTCCATATGAAGTTTCGGATTTTTTTTTTCTGTTTCTGCAAAAAGTGCCATTGGGAATTTGGGAGCTATTGCATTGAATCTATAGATTGCTTTGGGTAGTATGGACATTTTAATAGTATTAAGGCTTCCAGGCCATGAACATGGGATGTTTTTCCCTTTATTTGTATCCAAATTCTTTCCACAATGTTTTTATAGTTTTCGGTGTATAAATATTTTGCCTCCTTGGTTAAGTTTATTTCTAAGTATTTTACTTTTTTTGATACTATTATAAATGGGATTTTCTTAATTACCGTTTTGGATTGTTCATTGTTAGTATATAGAAGTGCAACTGTTCTCTGTGTGTTGATTTTTGTAGCCTGCAGTCTTGCTGAATTTGTTTATTCTAACAATTTTGTGTGTGTGTGTGCGTGTGCGTGTGTGTATGGAATCTCCAGGATTTTCTACACATAAAACATGTCCTCTGTGACAGAGATAATTTTACTTCTTCCTTTCCAATTTGGATACCATTTAGTTGTTTTTCTCACCTAATTGCTTTGGCTAGTATTCCCAGTACTGTGTTGAATAGTAATGGCAAGAGAGGCATCCCCACTTTGTTCCTGGTAGAGCAATAGCTTTTAACTTTTCACTATTGAGTATGATGTTAGCTGTAGGCTTTTCATGTATGGCCTTTATATTGATGTAATTTCCTTCTATTCATAGTTTCTTGAGAGGTTTTTATCATGAAAAGGTGTTGGATTTTGTCAAATGGTTTTTCTGTATCAGTTGAGATGATCATGTGGCTTTTGTCCTTCATTCTGTTATTGTGTTACATTGATTTTATTTCGTATGTTGAACTGTCCTTGCATTCCAGAAATCCACTTTCTTGTGATGTATAATCACTGAAATGTGCTGTTGAATTCTCTTTACGAGTATTTTTTTGGGCAATTTTGCATCAGGAAGGATATTGGTCTCTCATTTTCTTGTAGTCTTTGTCTAATTTTGGTATCATGGTAATGCCAGGCTCATAAAATAAGTTTGGAAGTGCCAAACCGCCCCCCCCCTTAAATTTCTTGGAAGAGTTTGAGAGGGATTGTTCATTCTTCTTGAAATATTTGGTAGAATTCTCCAGTGAAGCCATCTGGTTTGGGGGTCTTAGATGGGAGGTTTTTGATTAGCGATTCTGTCTTCTTTACGAGCTATGTGTTTGAACATACTTTTTGTTTCTTCCTGATTCAATCTTGGCACGTTTTATGTTCTTAGAATTTCTGCATTTCTTCAAGGGGTACCCAATTTATGGGGCTTATAATTGTTCACAGCCGTCTCTTATGAGCCTTTTTACTTCTGTGGCATCAGTTGTAATGCCTGCTCTTTCATTTTTTGAGTCTTTTTTTCTTAGTCTATCTAAGGATTGGTCAGTTTTGTTGATCTTTCCAAAAACCTCTAAGGTTCATTAATTTTTCCTGTTTTTCATTTCATTTGTTTCTGCTCTAATCTTTACTGTTCCTTCATTATGCTAGCATTGTTTGATCTTTTTCAAAGTTCCCTGAGCTGTAAAATTAGGTTGTTGATTTGAAGTATTTCTTCTTTTTTTTTTCAATGTAGGTATTTACTGCTATCAGTTTCTCTCTTACTACTGCTTTTGCTGCATCCCGTAAGTGTTGGTACATTAAGTTTTTGTTTGTTCCAAGATATTTTTTAATTTCCTTTGTTATTTCTTGTTTGAACGATTGATAATTCAAGAGTGCGTTGTTTAATTTCCACATATTTGTGAGTTTTCCACTGTGGTCTGCAAAGGTACTCAGTAGGAGTTCAGTCATACTAAATTGGTTAAGACTTATTTTGTCACCTTACATGTGATCTGTCCTGGAGAATGTTCTGTGTGCATGTCAGAAGCATGTGTATTCTGTTATTGGGTGGAATGTTCTGTGTAGGTTTATTAGATCCAATTGGTTTATAGTTCTGTTCAAATCTTCTGTTTTCTTATTGAGCTTCTGTCTGGTGTATTATTGAAAGTGAGGTACTGGAATCACCTACTATTACTATGTTACTGCCTGTTTTCCCCTTCAATTCTGTTAATTCAGATTGTTGAATTGCTCCAGTGTTGGGTACACATATAACTTTTATATCTTCCTGGTGAATTGAGCCTTTTATCATTACATAATATCCTTTTGTGACTATTTTTGATGTAGTCTATTTTGTCCGATGGAAGTACAGTCACCACTGCTCTCTTTTGGTTACCATTTGATGGAGTGTCTTTTTCACATTCAGCCTGTGTATTTCCTTCTAGGTAACTAAAGTGAGTCACTTGTAGACAGCATGTAGTCGGCTCTTTTTCTTTCTCAAATCCAATCAGTGGCCCCGTGTCTTTTGGGGAATTCCTGATAGTGACTTATTGCTGAATTTTAGTGTTTTCTCTAAGTCTTATAGTTATTTTGTCCTTCTTTTCCTCTCGTCACCTTCCTTTGTGTTTCATTGATTTTTCTTTTGTAGTGACATGTCTTGATTCTCTTTTCTTTTGTGCTTCTGTGGATTTCATGTGTGCATGTGTGTGCTTACCATGGGGAGGACATAAATCATCTTACAGCAGTCTGCTTTAAAATGATAACTTGACCTCAATCACCTACAAAAGCTCTACTCCCTTATGTCTCCCTCCCCCACTGTATGGGGATAACACTTTGTTATTGATACCACAGATTTCACCTTTTTTATTTTTAGCATTGACACGGTTTCATAGTTATTTTTTGTTTTTCTTTTAAATTCTGTATCATCATGAGAAATGACTTATGCGTCACTGTCACAGTATTACGGGGTTCTGTATTCATCTGTTTACCTTTCCCAGAGACTTTTGTATTTTCATATGCCTTTGTGTTGTTATCTAGTGTCCTTTTGTTTCAACTCGAAGGACTCCCTTTGGTAATTCTTGGAGGCAGGTCTAGTGAATGAAGCCAGCCTTTGTTTATCTGGGAAAGTCTTTATTTCTCCTTGATTTTTGAAGGATAATTCTGCCAGGTGTAGTATTCTTGGATGGCACTTTTTTCTTTGAGTGCTTCGTACAGGTCATCCCACCCTTCTGTCCTATAATGTGTCTGCTGAGAATGACAAGGACATGTTATGGCAGTCCCCTTGTACCTGACAAGGTGCTTTTCTCTTGCTACCTTCAGGATTCTGTTTTTGCCTTTGAATTTTGACAGTTTGAATATCATGTGTGTCAGTGTGGCCTCTTTGGGTTCCTCTTAGCTGAGGTCTTTTGAGCTTTCTGAATTTGGGTGTCCATTTCCATCTTCAGATTAGGGAAGTTTTGAGCCATTATTTCTTCAAATAAGTTCTCTGCTCCTTTCTCTCCCTCCTCTTTGGGGATATTGGCGCTATCGAATGGTTCCCGTGAGTCCCATACACTGTTCTCCATTCTTTTTGTTCTTCTGACTTGATAATTTCAAATGACTCATTCTTGAGTTTGCAGTTTCTTTCCTCTGCTTGATCAAATCTGCTGTGAACCCATCTAGTGAATTTTTCAATTGTCATTGTATTATTCAGCTCCAGGATTTGATCCTTTTTATAGGTTCTCTTTGTTGATGTTCTCATTTTATTCATGCATCATTTTCCTGATGTAGTTTATTCATCCGTGTTTTTTTGTAGCACATTGAGCTTAAGATGATTAGAGTTTTTTGTTACCCTATTCATAGGTCTCTATTTCTTTATTTAGGGTCTATTTCTGGGGATTTCCCCCCCACTTGATTGGGTTGTTTTCTTGTTTCTTGTAGTGCCTTGTTATTTTTTGTTGTCTTTTGTACATTTAAAAAGCAGCCACTCCTCCCAGTCTTTACATACTGGATTTGTACAGGGAAGATCTTGGCCGGTCAGCCTGGGTGGTCCCTCAATCTTTATCTGATTTGTATCTTCTTTGGGCTTGTGCATGTGATTTCCCAACTAGAGAGGTTCGCTTCTTTCTTTTTTAGGGATCTGTAACCCTTAAAGACGCAAGCTCCCACTGGTGTGTCTGTGGCACTATAGGTTCTCATGCTGCAACAACCTGCTGAGCTCCTTTTTGGTCTCTCTGAGCAAAGGCATCCAAGATTTCAGTTCCCATCATTGCCCTACTACGGGTGACACAGAAACCATTCCAAAACATTGGATAAGCTTCTATTCTCTTTCCCTCCCAAAGGAGAAGGTGTGAGCTAGCTGGGCCATCTGTCCTGATCTGCTGTGCGTGGCATTGCTGAATCTCTGACTGCAGCAGCCGCTGGACTGTCTTCTCCGTGGCAGCCCGGCATCCCAAGTACGCTGGTTCCGTTAGTGTTCCAGATCGGGCGCGATGGAAAGGAGTCCCTCAGGCAGACCCCTGAAAAGCCAGAACTTTGGACCTATGTTCCACTCTTTCCTTCCCAAGAGAGAAAGCACGCACTGAGCTGCTCAGCTGAACCAGGCTGTGCTGGCTTGGGAGATGCGCTGTCCAAGTTGATATGAGACTGCTTTTTACCTGTTTCAGTAGGACTATTCCTGACTTGAACTTGCCTGCAACTTCTGAAATGGTTCTGGCGTTCTCACGAGGTCTTTTGTGCTGTATATGGTTGTTAAGTTGGTTTCCCTGTGGGGGGAATCTGTTCTGGGGCCTCCTATTCCACTACCTTGGTGAGGTCACTAGAAACACCTTTTTTTTTTTTTTTAAAGGTTTTATTTATTTATTCATTCGACAGAGATAGAGACAGCCAATGAGAGAGGGAACACAAGCAGGGGGAGTGGGAGAGGAAGAAGCAGGCTTACAGCAGAGGAGCCTGATGTGGGGCTCGATCCCACAACGCCGGGATCACGCCCTGAGCCGAAGGCAGACGCTTAACCACTGTGCCACCCAGGCGCCCCTAGAAACACCTTTTAACACTCTTTTTTGATGAGACCTTTTACAAAGATCTCTATTCGAAAGTACAAGCCTTCTCTTGTGTTATGCTTAGCTCCTGAGTGACTTTTCTTGCTCGTGGATTTCCCCCCAAAAATAAACAATTTTCTAATTACCTGTCACTTATACAAAATATTTATTACTTTCAATTAAAAGGACCCTTTCTAGTATCCTGGGGCACCGAGTCAGAGTAGGGGGTTAGCCACTGTCCTGGAAGATGGCCTGCTGCCGCTACATGCTGGGGGTCTGCCATTTGGCTGTGAGAGCGCCAGACTGGGGGCTTGGGCCCTCTTCTTCTGATGACGTGGACCGGAACCAGTTAGGGTCAGCTTTGTAAGGTTTGGAAGAACTGGACTTTTGGCTGCTTCAGTTCAACTGGCTTTCCCTACTTACTTGGTTAGTCCAAATGTCTTACAGTTATTCCTCCAGTTGTTGGCAGACAGGGGCTGAAGTCTGCTGCTCATTGGATCAGGTGGCAGGAAAGGACGGGGACTGGCTGTACACCGTTCTACATGGCTTGCCTTCACCTGTGGACGTAGCCAGCGTCAGGGAGTGAAGCTAACCATGTGCCTGAAGGTTTAGGGGAAACTATTTTCCTGTTCTCTTTTGTTGAATCTGTTTCCAGTATATGTGTGTGTATATATATATATATATATTTTAAGATTTTATTTATTCAAGAGGGCATGAGTGGGAAGGGGGTGGGGGAGGAGAGGGAGAAGTAGACTCCACGCTGAGCAGGGAGCCTGATGACAGGATACGGTGGTCCTGGGATCATGACCCGAGCTGAAGGCAGACACTTAACCAACTGAGCCACCCAGGCGCCCCTTAAGTTTTTTTTTTTTTTAAGCCTGAGAAATCTCTCTGGCCATGCCATCTTAGATATTCAAAGTGGTGTATGCCAAATTGTGGTTTGTTGACGTGCTAAGCAAATGAAACACACCTTTTGAAATCCTTTATATAATACCTAGTTTGATCTTTTCTTTTCCTGCTATAGACAAAAAGCAGAATCTAAAATTTGTAAGGAAGCCATCAAACAATTTCATTCTAATATGAAAGAAGAACTCATCAAAATGGTAAGTTCATGGACATAAATTTGTTGGTCTCAATTTGTTTTGCTAATCCTGAGACAGCGTACGGTTATCTTAGAAAACACTGCATTTGCTGGTGACGTGGTACAGAGCTTGTTCGAACTATTCATGTCTCACAGGTTGTTTTTAAACTAAATGCAATATATTGTGAGTTAATAAATATTTTAATTTTGGAAAATGCACACAATTATTTATTTTCTTTTGTGCAGCTTAAAGAAGTCCAGGTGTCAAAAGCTCTGAAAAGGAAGAACACGAAGGTAAATCCTGTGTGGGAGCGGCGGCCTACAGTCACACAGAGCGCTGGCCTGTGCAGAGCTAAGTAACACCCTGACTCTGGGTTTAGGACCTTCACTCTGTTGCAGTTTTTTTTTTTTTTAGTCAGGCTTTTATTTGGTTGGTCTTGTGGTTGTGTACTATTAATGCGTGCTAAGGGATGGGGGTCCCAGCCAGCCTAAAAAGATGATTAAGCCCCAAATAACCACTTCCGTGGTATTAAGTAACTAGTAACTACAAGTAATATATATTTATTGCTTTTGTGGCTGCCAAAGAGTAAAACCTTTTAGAATAAAGAGCTGTCTCATGTCTCAAGTCAAGGGACAGCCTGGGAAGACTACTGCATTAAGGGTTAGGTGACCTCATTTCCTGTCCTGGTTCTTCTGCTTCGATGTTGTACCAGCTTCTCGGGAACTCTGTACCACGAGGGTATGTGAGGAGAAACAAGCCAGTGAACACTGGGTCTTACCGGCCTGTCAATGTACGGGTGGACCAGATGACCTCTGAGCCCCACACTGGCAAGAATCCAGAAGGGAAGAGCAGCTCCCCTTCCACATTTATAATAGAAATGGATTTGAAATGCATATGTTTTTATTTCCGTGATTACAGGCCTTTGCTGGGTTTCTTTCTTCAGTTTTATTCTCTTATTGGTCAACTCTGCATTGCTTATGGTCTGAAGGTCCAGCCGTGGAGTATCTGGTAGTCCCTAAAAGAGATGGCTGAGATAATTTGTTATATATAAATGTTCTTTTTCAAATACGGATTGGATCAGGGCACTCCCTGCTTCAATATTTTCCTCGTGCACCTACGTAAAATCCCAACTCCTTAGCTGATGGCTCACAGGGTCGTAAAGATCTGGCCTCTGCTTCCTTTCTTCCAAGTTGTCCTGGAGTAAATGCCGCCGCTGTTCCCACTCTTCAGCGTCCCCTGTTCTTTGCCTTCGACGCACGCCTCACGGGCTGTAGTTACGTGCGGCCTGTGTGCAGTTCTGTCTTCCCTTTGGACCAAAGTGCCACGGGGGGAGGATGCAGTCTCTTTCCCACTCCATTTCTAACACCTGGTACGGGGTCGCTAGCAGTGCTCCAACATTTAAAGAGTTACTTTAACAAATCATTGTGTTACTTTAGATTATTTCAGATATTGAAAAGAAAAGGCAGCGTTTGCTCGAACTCCAGGATGAACTGCTTGGGTAAGATGATGTCAAGGTCTCTGAGAACTCACCTAGGATTTAATTACGGTACATCGCGTGGGGCTAAATTCTGCTGTGTTGCGTCGCGGTCCCAGGTGTTCTCTGTGCCTGGAAGCTCAGCGCCGCTGGTCGTGCCGCTGCCGAGTTGGAGCCGTTAGCAAAGGCGAACTCAGCACTGATCGCTCTGCCATCAGACCTCTCAGCTCTGGCCTACGAGGCGGCCTCCTTAGAGATTCCGAGCACAGACTCTGGGACGAGGCTGCCCGGGTTTGAACCCAGGTTTGAACCCAGGTTCCGCCACTTCCCGGCTGTGCACCGTGGGGCAGGCTGCTTACCTTCCCAGGGCCTCAGTTCCTCATCTGTAAACGAGCCCTATACCCACCCCTCCAGGGTGCTGGGAGAAGTAAGTGAATAAATCGACACGAAGCGCTTCACGGTGGCGCGTTCAGTTCGGGCTGTGTGTTCCCCGCTCTCGTCAATGTGCCGTCGGCGTGGCGCTCGTGTGGACGCGTCCCGCGCGGGGCCGGGCGCTGTCGGCGGTGCAGGTCGGGGGCCGGGCGCGCTGCAGCCGTCGGGGCTGCGGTCGGCTCCACTCTGCGCTCGCAGGCGCCGCGGAACAGGGCGAGAGAAGGCTGCTCCCAGAGAGGACCGCCTGTGGCTCATTACGGTGCGGAGTTTAAAGAAGATGCCGGGGAACTTAGGAAGACGGAGAGCTTGGGTGTCTAGCCCGGTGGCTCCCCGTCCAGCCTGTGGCCTGGGGTCAAGCTTCCACCGGCTCAGGCCTAAAGAAAACCGCGTTTGAACGAGCTTCCTGTGTGTGCCGGGCACTGGCCTAAAGCTTTGTGTATTCGCCCGTTATCCTCATAATCCTGGAGGTGGGTTGTCATGCCTGTTTCATAAAAAAAGGACATTTTAAAGTCCAGCTTCTTGGTTCCTTTTCTAGATACAGTTCTAGACATTGAAAAGTACATCTTGAAAAGGCCTAGAAAGAAAAATGCAGTGTATCGTTATTCTGACTTTACATGTAGAAAATCGCAGGCCGGGGGAGGTGACTCACCCACAACCCCGTCCCTAGAAGTCGGGGGCCAGGATCCCCGTCTGCAGCTGGACTGCCAGCCCCGCGCTCCTGGCCACAGCCCTTGTCAGCTTTTCCACAACGCTGCATTTGTTCAGCAGACTCACTGTTCGAAGGACTTTTCTAAAATTACATTAGAGGACAGTTGCTTTTTAAAGAATAAAAAATTGGCACCCTCTGCCCTTCCTTGTCCATAAAATTCAAGATCCCCCTTTTGTTTTATAGATAAGAGACTAAGACACCGGGAGGGAGGGTTTGCCCGTGCATTTTTCATCCAAGCATTCTGGTCATTTCCCGCTGGTTTCATTGGATCTTGGAAAACGGGCAAAGGGAAGGCCTTTCATCCACACTTCTGCTGTTGCCCTGCGGCGCGCACGCCCTGGCCGAGGCTGGGAGAAGTGGACCGCGTTGTTGGAACTCAGTAGTTCCCCACAGCTCCCGCAAAATGCCCGGATGGGCTGTGGGCCGTACAAAGCATCTGCGGGTGTCATTTCTAATCACTCACGGTGTACTGTATTTCAGAGTTTGGTCTATATTTTAAATTGAAATCTAGACCCTGCCACACATTCATAATTTCAGAACTGAAGGTATTTTTAAAGACCAAGCCCCCATCCCCTGCGTGGCCCTGCCTCAGTGGACCCGTGCACTCAGCCGCTGACCCTGTGGGCTGTTGCACCTTCCTGCAGGCGTTCCTTTGGGGGACACCGTTTTGTTGTTGCAGGTTAGACCCGCAGCTGAAACAACTACAAATAAAATATGATGAACTTAAGGAGCGAAGAGCTTCCCTGAGGAATGCAGCTTGTTTTTTATCGAACCTAACACAGCTTCATCAAGATTATTCGGATATTCAAGAGAAAGAACCTTATGTAAAGGAAACGGTAACTTTAATTTTTATTTCTGTGATTCAGAAGATCCAGGGCATCTGCACGGTGGAGGCCTTCTGTAGAAGCTGGGGGTGCAGGGGAGAGAAGTGGGGACGCAACATTACAGTCCACCCGACCAGCGTCCCTGTGAACCCGTGAGAATGTATTCTCTCATCACCTCTTTTAGCTACTTCAGGCTAGAGTAGAGAACAATCTAGAAATGCCGATTTTGTTAAGGTCTCTGCACATTAAGAGAAATGACTGAACAGGAGGATCTCGAACAGCTATGCTTTGCTTCATGAGAATCGCCGTCACTGTCAGGCCACACGGAATCTGTTCTTTGTTCTGCCCGTGTTCACAGCAGCTTTTTTATCTGAAAAAATAAGCCATTATCGCCTATAAATGGTAGGTCTAATTTTAGAAGTTGGGAAACATGAAACTTCATAGGGAAAGGAGTGGTGTATTATTGTTTCAATAAAACGTGTTGCTTCCGGGTTTTTGCTGCAGATGTTGCTGTTGTTACGACAGCCAGCTCAGATCAAGAGAAATTTAAGTTACAGAAAAAAAACCAGAATATAATTTTACATAAAATGTAAATACATATATCTTATGATCATACTTGTATTCTTCACTTCGAAATTCAATTTTAAGTTTTTTTTTACACTGATTTAGAAGCCTTCAGTTTGTATATTAGATCCGAAAATAGAATGCTTTTACATCAGTGTTTCCTGTGACAGCACCCAGCGACTCTAAAGCTTGCTTGGAGCGGAGGTTTAGTGACTAACTTGGAGATGATCATAGCACTGTTTGATTTTGAACATAACTTTGGTGAAAACAGAGACTTGAGACTCAACTTTGTTCGGAATACACTATTCTTACGTGTCCTTTGCGTACCCACAGGCCTTCTGTGCTGTCTCGTAGGGTCTGTCTGCCTTCCTAAACCAGAACTCGAACACCAGATGTTAGTCCTACCCCTCAGGCCTCCCTGAAAGCAAGTGTCCCACGGCACCTTGAATACCGTAGGCTCTCAAATATCTGTTTGACTGAAGTCCACGGTAATAGGGTAGGGTAGAGTCTAGAAAAAATGATTATGCGGGTGGTAGTAATAGTTGCACAGCTTTTCTGCTCAAGGCTGCTCTTTTCATTACTAAGGAAAACACACTGAGGACATGAAATTCAACAATCACCCTAAGTATGAGCACCTTCTGTAGGGGATATGGTCCCTTACCCTTGGATGCAGTTCACAACACGAAGCTTGGGTTTGTTATTTCCAAGTCATGAGTTGGGTTCTGATTTCTGACTTATGTTGAGTTTGTATTCTAATTTCGTCTTTAGTCTTCCCCATAAATTTTTCTAGATGATGACTTCTTTCCTCATGAACTTTTATGGGCCTGGAATTCTCCTTCCAATAATTCTTCCAGTAAAAGTTAATCTGCCTTACAGTTTTCTGGGTTTAAAATAGGCATGAGGTCAGCAGACCTGCCCAAACCAAGCCTCAATCTGTATGAGGAATGATTTTGTTTTAAATAATTTAGATGCCATAGTTCTTGGAACCAACTGGTCTTCTGGGAGAAGATCAGCCTAAGTTTTCTAGAGCAGTCCCTGGTAACCTTATTAATTATGCCCTAAGGAAAAGGATTAAACCAATTTTTTAAATGATCGTAATGAATTTAAAAAATGAAAGTTAATGAAAAACTCTACTTAGCACTGAGCTGTATAACAGGGTTATAAAAGTTTTTGATGCCTGTTAATCCAAATATAATTTTCCTTCAACAGTATGATTCATCCAGCCTTCCAGCTCTGTTACTCAAAGCGAGAACCCTTCTGGGAGCTGGAAACCACCTACAAAATATCAACCATCAATTAGAGAAGCTCCTGGACCAGAAAGACCAGTCTACTGGAACGTGACTATATACAGACCAGTCCCCTGCTCTTGCTGTTGCCACTGATACTATCCTTTTGTAAATAAAAATTCTTTGAGAAGTTAAACTTGTCTACTACTTCAGGCTGGCTTGTCACCAGACTTTAATATTACTTTGTTCATAGTCCTTTGGTTTGAGTGACCATGTTCAGCAGCAAGTTTGATTGTACAAGTAGTTTTAGAGGCCATGTTCCAGACAGTAACCGACCAGACGCTGACCGACAAGAGTTCTAACCTGAATCGGCAGAGGGCGCCGTTCTGAGACGGCGCAGAAAGACCCTGAACTCGCCGAATGTACAGCAGTTCCCCCTGCAGAACACCTGAGGCCTGACGGAAGCGCCACTGCACAGACGCCGGGGGACCCCATGGTGAGAGATGGACGCGCGGTGACGGTGGGAACCCCAGCCCTGAAGTGATGGCCCGCGGCAGGAGGACGAACACCGAGGGGCCTACACGCCGACTTGCCAGCCCGGGGGGCACAGCAAAAAAAAAAAAAAATCCAAAACCAAAACATCAGTTTGAAGGACAAAGAGACTTGTAAGTGAAGGAAACCCATTTACTAACCTTAGAACATCCGCCAGGCTGTAGGGCAACTGCTGGAACTCTCTGGGGCTGGAGGGGCTGTGGAGCACCATTGTTTACTTTCCCCTCTGCCTGGAGAGCCTGGCCGCAGCAGTCTCTGGGCCCTCGAGCCCTCCTCCAGGGCTGTCCGCTTGAGCCCTGGGCCTCTAGACCTGGCAGCTGCAGGGCGGTGTGCAGAGCCCCAGCTGTTTCCCTGGCACTGCCTCTGCACCGTGTGCACCAGGACACCCGAGCCCACGCCAGCTCCAGCCAACCCCCCGGGACACCCCCGACACAGTGTGCCGGGACCCCCCAACCTGTGTACACACCAGCTCCAGCCACGTCGCTGGGGCGGCAGTAGTGAAGAGGAGACCAGGACTGTCTGGCCTGTGCCCACTGCAGCCGTTCTGGCCCAGCACACACACCCCCCACCCCGGGCACAGAGGAGCCTGGGACTGCCTGGCCCAGGCTAGCCCCAGCCATCCCACCAAGGATTAGAAATGACTATCACTTTAAAATAGACTGTTTTATATATAGGTCAATATATATGAACCTTGTGATAACCAAACCCTAAACCAGACAAAGTGAAAGGAACCCAAACACTAAAGAAAACCATCAAACCACAAGGGAAGAGACCAAGAGAAGAAAGGTACAAAGAACAACAAAAGCAACCAGAAAATGGTTAACAAAATGACTTTCAATATGCTCCAATCATAAGACACAGTGTTGCTCAATGGATTTAAAACCTGAGCCATGTACATGCTGCCTACAAGAAACACGCTTCAGACCTAAACACAGACTGAGAGCGAAGGATGGAGAAAGATACTCCATGCAAACGGAATGGGGCAAAAAAGCTGGTGCAGCGATACTTAGACTTTAAAACAAAGCCTGTAACAGGACAGAGAAGGGCATTCCATCACGATCAGGGGTCAATACAAGAAGAGGATAGAACATTCATCAACATCTATGTACCCAACACAGGAGCACCTAAACACCAAACGGGTATTAGACACAAAGGGAGAAATTAACAATACAATAATAATACGGGACTTTAATACCCCCACTAAATCAGCGTCATCCAGAGAGAAAATCAATGAGGAAACCTTGGCCTTAAACGACACATTAGACCAGAGGGACTTAACATATACAGAACATTACATCCCAAAACTATGGAATGCACGTTCATTTCAAGTGCACCTGGAGTTTTCTCCAAGAAAGATCACATGTCTCAAATTCAGGCAAACCGAAATCGTATTAAGCATCTTCTCTGATTACAACAGTATAAAACTAGAAATCAATAAGAAAACTGGAAAAAATACAAATGTGGAGAATAAGCAACATGCTACTGGACAACCAATGAACTGATGAAGAAATCAAAGAGGAAACTGAAAAAATACCGTGGGACAGAGAAAATGGAAACAATTTTCCACAATCTAGGGGACACAGCAACAGCAGTTCTCAGAGGGGAGTTCATAGTGATATGGGCTTACCTCTAGAAGCAAGAAAAGTCCCAAATAAACAATCTTACTTTATACCTAAAGGAGCTAGAAAAAGAAGACCAACAAAGCCCAAAGTTAGCAGAAGGAAGGAAATAATAAATACCAGAGGAAATAAATGGAGAATAAAAAAATGAATAGAAAAGATTAGTGAAACTAAAAGCTGGTTCTTTGAAAAGATAAGATGGATAAATCTCTAGCCAGACTCATTAAGAAAAAGAGAAGGGCACCAATAAAGTCAGAAATGGCTGACACCATAGAAATTCTAAGAATCGGGGCGCCTGGTGGCACAGCGGTTGGGCGTCTGCCTTCGGCTCAGGGCGTGATCCCGGCATTATGGGATCGAGCCCCACATCAGGCTCCTCCGCTATGAGCCTGCTTCTTCCTCTTCCACTCCCCCTGCTTTTGTTCCCTCTCTCGCTGGCAGTCTGTCAAATAAATAAATAAAATCTTTAAAAAAAAATTCTAAGAATCATGAGATTACTACGAACAATTATACACCAACAAAATGGACAACCTAGAAGAAAGTGATAAATTCTTAATACACAACCTTCTAAGAGTGAATCACTAAGAAATAGAAAATCTGAGTAGACCAATTACAAGTAATGAAACGGAATCTGTCATTTAACAACTCCTAAAAAACAAAAGCCCAAGACCAGGTGATTTCACAGGTAAATTCTACCAAACATTTAAAGAGGTAGTACCTATTCTTCTCAAATTATTCCAAAAAATTGAAGAGGAAGGAATGCTTTCAAATTCATTTTACAAGGTCAGCATAACTGATAACCAAAACCAGACAAAGATACCACAAAGAAAATTACAGGGTCGTGAGAGCGAGCCCCGTGTTGGGCTCTGTGCTGGGCGTGGATCCTGCTTAATATTCTCTCTCTCCCCCTCCCTCAGCCCTTACCGCTCCCTCTCTGTTTTTTTGTTTTTGTTTTTAGAGGACCAATCTCTTTAGGCAAAGGCAATAAAAGCTGAAATTAACAAATGGGATTATATCAAACTCAAAAGCTTCTGCACAGCAAAGGAAACAATCAACAAAATGAAAAGGCAACCTACTGAAAGGGAAAAGATATCTGTAAATCATATATTCAATAAGAGGTTAATATCCAAAATATACAAAGAACTTGCACAATATAAAAAAAAATTTAAATGGGCAGAGAACTTGAATAGACATTTTTCCAAAGAAGATAAACACATAGACAACAGACATGTGAAAAGATGGCTCAATACCACTAGTCACCAGGGAACTGCAAATCAAAACTACAATGAAGGGGACGCCTGGGTGCCTCAGTTGGTTAAGCGTCTGCCTTCAGCTCAGGTCATGATCCCGGGGTCCTGGCATCAAGACCTACATCTGGCGCCCCGCTCAGCAAGGAGTCTGCTCCTCCCTCTCCCTCTGCTCCTCTACCCCGCTCATGCGCTTGCGTGTGCTTTCTAATACATAAAATCTTAAAAAAAAAAAAAAAAACCACAGTGAGTATCATACCTCACACCCATCAGATTGCTATTATCAAAAAGATAAGAAATAACAAGTGTTGGTGAGGCTGTAGAGAAAAGGGAACGCTCGTGCACTGCTAGTGGGAATGTAAGTTGGTGCAACCACTGTGGAAAACAGTATGGAGGTTCCTCAGAAACTCAGAAATACCATATGATCCAGTAATTCCACTTCTTCTGGGTATTTACCTGAAGAAAATGAAAACACTAATTCAGAGGAATGTATCATACTTACGTTTACTGAAGCGTTATTGTTTCCTGAAGCAGCCAAGATATGGAAGCAACCTAAGTGTCCACTGATGGATGAATAAAATGAGGGCACACACACACACGCAGGAATATTACACAGCCATAAACAGAGAATAAAAACCTGGCCTTTTGTAACCACATGGCTGGACGTAGAGTATATTATGCTGAGTGAAATAAGTCAAAGACAAATTCCATATGACATTTATATGTGGAATCTATAAAACCAAACAGTCTCCTAGACACAAGAAATCATTGGTTACAAGAGGGAGGAGGGCTTGGGGCGGTGAGAAAGGTGAGGAGATTAAGAGGTATGAATTTCCAGTTACAGAACAAGTCATGAGGATGTGATGTACAGTACAGGGAATATAGTCGGTAAGACTGTAATAACTGTGATGACAGATGGTAACTAGACTTATCATGGGGATCATTCTGTAATGTTTAAAGATATCAAATCAGCAGGATATATACCTGAATAGGATACTGTATGTCAAATATACTTCAGTTAAAAATTTTTAATAAGATTTAGAGTCTTAACCTATAAATAGACATGCAAAATTAAGCTGATATGAACACAGGCCAACTCTGGTCAATCAGTAAGATTTCTAAGCTCATTTTCAATAAAACTGGCTTACTTCAGTAAAAACTAGGAATTGAGAAGTGATGAAACTTGGTTTTTATAAACAGGTTTCATAAGAACTTACTCTAACTTAATATATTTAGGTTATTAAACTGTCTTCAGGCCAAATCACAGCCGGTTACGTCAGAGTCCACGGCTAATGGCTACTCTCGTAACACCTGCAGCATCAGTTCATCGGGGATCTCAGCGTCTGCGCCGCAGGAGCCGAGCAGACTGCTCTCTGCAGCTTCGGCCAGTTCAGCATCTTCAGTAGCTTCCACAAAGTCAGCCTCGTCAAGGCCATTGTCCCAGGCGGCGTCGGAAATGGCATCTTCTGACGACAGACCCGATGGTGGCTCATGAGGATTCTGGGTGTCCCTGTTCATGGTTTCAGCTGCCGTGACCTCTTCTTCCTTTGGTTGGAGAGGGGAAGGTGGGGGAGAGTGGGAAAGGGAGAAAATACAGGTCGGTCAAGGAGAGTATGTGCTGCTCTCACTCAACAGTCAGTCTATGTTAAATTAAGGTATTAGGTACAAGATCAGTTCTTGCACAGACACTGAAATAAATATTCTGGATGATACTGTCTCTAAGACAGTCGCCATGGGAATGAGTCCATTAATTCAACTGTTGCAGCCACCGTAGCTCACATACTCGAAACTCTAAATTTGGAAATGCCCCCCCAGTACGTTTTTTTCAGTATACACAGCTGGGGCTAGATGGGCAGATTGCATTTTTTATAAAGCAGATAATCCAGCTGAAGACAAACTGGAAAGTCTATCTGCAATCTTACAAGACTGATTTTTCTATTTATAAAATATTTTAAGAATAACATGAATTTAAAAAACTGTTAAAAACAGCTGAGACAACTGGCAAGATAGTATGGATTTGCATATTAGATAACAGTATTGTATAAACATTGAATTTCCTGAATTTTAAAATTTTACCATATTCATTTAAGAATATCCTTAAGCTAAATATTGCTAGCTACATGCTTAAACGTGAAGAGATGTAGGGTTCTGATGGCTGCAAATTCCTCTCAAGAGATTTGTTATGGACTGAATGTGTTACCCCACATTCCTGAGTTGAAATCTTAACCCCCGATGTCATGGTATCAGGAAGGAGGCTGTTGGGAGGCGATTAGGTCTTGAGGGTGCAGCTCTCATGACTGGGATCAGTAACCTTATAAAAGGGACCCCAGAGACCTCCTTCATCCCTGTGACGGAGGGTGGGGGCGGCGAGAAGATGGCTATGACCCAGACAGCGACCGAACACCAGATCGGCCAGTGCCCTGAGCTCAGACTTCCAGCCGCAGAACTGTGAGAAAGGAACTTCCGTGGCTCCTAAGCCACCCGGTGTATGGTATCGCGTTACAGCAGCCTGAACGGACTAAGACAAACAGTCGTCCAAAATAACGACGGGCGCCCGAACAGCAGAGGGAGAAAACAAACATGGCCAAGTGCAGACGATGGCAGATCTAGGTGAAGGGAGAGCGCGCTGTCCTTGGGCAATATTTCTACAGGGAAACCAGAAATGTTTAAACAACTAGGATGACCAGTGCAACAGAAAAACAGGCACCGACACTGATCGGTGACTCATTTTAAAATACTAGAAGCAAAAAAGCCAGAGGAAGCAGAAATATATAAACTGTAAAAACGATGTGACAGGTACATGGGTATTCATTAAGCTGCTCCATCTTTTATTAATTTTCTACTTTAAATAATAAAAAAAAGTTCTGTCCGAGCAGCGGTAATACACATGCCAAAATACTTTCAACTTGGCATTACTGGATAAGCAGAAAAAGCCATTTTTAAAAATTCACTGACACCACAAAAACGTGCATGAAACTCAGCCTCCGAACACACGAGGATGACACACACCTCCTCCTAGAGGCAAAGTTTACTTAAAAGATTTAATTTTCTCTTGGGTATTTCAGGAACATTTTCAACCTAATAGTGTACCAGGGAAGCTGGCTGTCAGCTACACTGCTCCAGCTCCTGTCTATCTTAGATGTATGAATTTTTTCCAGAGACAGTTTTCGGTCCAATCGAATGGGAGGCAGACCATTATCCAGAATGTAGACTGAGCACGTAGCCTGTAGCACGTAACTTTCATTCTAACCAGGACACTAGAAAGGAAAAGGCGGATAGATGTGGGAAAAAGGAACACTAAAGTGTTCATTCTAGAAAATAACATGATCAAAGAGTTAATAAAAAGTTCCCGTAAAATATCAATAAGGCCTCAGAGAAAAGCGGACAGAGGACGGCTACTGACACTCGATAACAGAAATACAAACAGGAAATCTGAAAGAAGTTCCACTTCCTCAACACATTAAGAAATGTAAACTAAAACGACTAAAATACCACTTTTTGTATTTTATGGTATAAAATACCAAACAGGGTGGTAAGGACTGAAAGGTAAAATAAACAATGTTGGCAAAACTGCAGGGTGAACTGGCGCTCTCTTTAATTGTGAAGCCTGATTTCCTGCCATGCTTATGGATACCAACGGGTAATGAGCACTCGTGAAAACGAGCTCGGAACAAAGCCTATAAAATAGGGTGCACCCTGTGACCTTGAAAATATACATGCGTGAGCACTCATCAACAGAAATTCTGGAAGACAGATGCTGAAACACATCAGTTACCCCTGAGTGGTCAAATTCTAGCTGAGGATAAGTTTATTCCCTTTGGCTTTTCATGTATTTTCTAATTTTTTCTCACAATGAATGTGAATGATTTGGGTAAATAAAACTTTTTAAAAAGGACAAGGTTGAGTAGGCCATCTGGTAATATCTACCAAAATTTAAAATGCACACACCCTTTGACATAATTCTACTTCTAGCAATTCTACTTACAGACAGAGTTGCTGAAGGAAACACAAAGGGGAGTATTTTGGTATTCTTTGTAAAGCCAAGAACGGGACACTTGTCCCCTGGCCGGGCGCGGCCACACAGGTGTGTCTGCAATCTGGTGTGAGAGCGTGCGGGCGCGCACGAGCAGCTGTGTGGGGCCACTGGCACGGTCACTAGGGCACACTCCTAAGTGACAACATGTACTGAAGAGTGTGTTCGCAGACTGCACACATCCGGACATGGCGCACAGCTCAATTATACCGTCCTACCGAGAACGGATTAGGATGAGAGAAACTCAAACCCGCACCCACCTCTTTCAGAAGAAACAGGAGACTAACTTCAGCAGGTAATGGAAAACCTGAACAAGAAAAAATAGTTTTACTACTTTATGTAGATATCCAATTTTCACTTGATATGCACATAAAAATTAATAACTCACAGTCTGATTTGAAGTTTTCTGCTTTACATACAGGGTCATGACATTTCTGATACCAAACTTCATTTTTCAGATCGACCAAAATCCTTTCCATTGAAAAAAAAAAAAAAAGGAAAAGTTATTACTTAATCCCCAGACTAGATGGAAAACAAAATTCATCTCCGTGCTGCTTACCAAAGATGTGCCTAAGACTTCAAGATGGAGACAAGGTAAAAAGTGAAAGGATGGAATGTACACCAACCCAAAGAAACCCTGGTTGTCAAAAATAGCACCCAAAATGGACTTTAGGGCAAAAAATTACACATCGACAAAAGTTCCTCTTGAGAAGACCTAATTCCTGACCTGTACTCACCAAATACGATAGCTTCAAAATGCATGAGCAAAACTGACAGGACTCCAAGGATAAAGCACTCATCTTCCATAAATCAAGATTTTAAAAAACATTCTTTTAGTAATTGATATAAATAATCACAAAAAATTCAGTAAGGGTACAGAAAATTTGAATGACCTAAAAAGCAATTTTTAATGAAATTAAAAGCAATTAACAAGTTTGCTATAATAGGCATATATGAACACTGCCTCAGGTCATTAGAAGCAGTTCTCTACAACCACATATAAAAAGCAATTATAAAAACTGACTATGCTAGGTACCATGTCAATTGCATTTAAAGTATTCACACAACACAGCTCTCACCACAAGGCAAATTATTTAGAAATAAGTAACAGAGGGGCACCTGGGTGGCTCAGTCGGTTAAGTATCTGACTCTTGGTATTGGCTCGGGTCATGATCTCAGGGTCCTGGGATCAAGCCTGGCATCGGGCTCCACTCCCCACAATTTGCTTGTCCCCCGTCCCACCCCCACCCCCACCATGTGCTCACCCTTTCTTTCTCTCAAATAAATAAAATCTTAAAAAAAGTAACAGAAAAATAGCTAACAGAAACTGATAACTTGTAAATTAAAACATTTCTAAATAAGCAATTACTCAAAAAACATGATGGAAATTAGAAAATGTTTGGAACTGAATGGAATTGAAAATACATGTTAAAATATGTGAGACAGAGCTAAAATGATCTTTGGAGAGAAATTTAGAATCCTAAAAGAATGATTTATAAAAAAAGAATGGCTAAAGACCAATAAGTAACTAACTTGGGAAATGAACAGGCTTCACGTGAGCCTTTGGACTCCTTGAATCTCTCAAAGCGTTAGTGAACCCCGACGGTGGGTAAGATCTGTTTCGGGTGTCGTCTGATCACCCAACCTCACATGCATTAGCGATCACGTAGATTCAGACGAAAGCCACCGTACGGTCTTACACCACCAGACCAGCCAGAGGTTTTTAAAACACACCTTGAGTGCTGGTGAGAACATGGAACAGGAGAAAATCTGAAAACACTGCTGGTGGGAGTATACATTCGCTGACCATTTGGGGAAATACCTTAGTACCTAGTAAAATGAAATATGTGCATATTCTAAGACGCCGATTCTGCTTTCAGGCACATACTTTGAGAAACGCTCGCATACCTGCCGCAGGCGAGATGTACGAGAGTATCGTAGCTTCACCGCTCACGCTAGCAAGCCGCACGGCCACACGAGAAGACAGACTGGCACGTTTATGTTTACATAATGGCACAGAGAGTGAAAAAAAGAAAAGCAACATCTAGATGTTGCATCACAAATTCAATGTTGACCGAAAAGCAATTCAAAGGATGCAATTTACACAAGATTCAAAAACATGTAAAACAAAACAATATATTGTTTGGAAATATAAGTATATATGGGGGAAAAAACATTTAAAGAAAGCAAGGGAAAGATTAACACAAAACCCAGGATAATGGTTATTATTATCATCTCAGGTGGTCAGAGGAAAGGAGGAAATTGGGGTTGGTCCCACAAAGTGCTTCTGGGGTTCGGTCAAGGTCTGCTTCTTACGGTGGGTGGCAGACAGGACAAGTGATCGTGTCAGTGTTAGTCTCTGAGGTGTACCTACGATATAATCCATGCTTTTTTTTTTCATAGTTCAGAAAAAGAAGAGATTATGGATACATAATGGAATCAGGTGATTTTTCAGAAAGAAATATGTAGGAACCTGGGAATCTCAAAAAGTTAACAGACGATCACCTTATGATAATGACTTTCTGGTGAACTTATATGCACAGAGTAAAAGACTAGAAAGATACACCAAAATCGTAACCACAGTTATCACTGGTTCTGGGCCGGGGGGGAGCTTTTCCTTTGTGTCATTCTATGCGATAGCTTTTGCATATTGAGCATACAGTTTTTGACTTTTTTTAAACTGAGCTAATCTACATACAGAAGGATAGCATTAAATGGTGCTACCCAAGATGTTTCCAGCTTTCTGGAAAAAGCTTCACGATCTTTTCTCATGTCTGGCACACAGGCTGTATACACTTGATATACAGAAGTCTCAGCTTTGATATTAAATATAAGACATAGCAAAATTTCACATATCATAACTGATAACTACTGGGTTTCTGTCTTATTCCTATTCTCACTGTATCATTGTATTATCTAAAATTCTGTTTCAGCCTTTACTTCCTCTCCTTTTGTCAGGGGGATTTTAAAGAAAACTCCTAAAACAGGGCTTGGTGTATACAGCAAGCACTCAGTAAACAGGGCCTGGTGTATACAGCAAGCATTCAGTAAACACGGATTCCCTTCAATACCATTCTTTGTCTTTTTTGGTTTTTTAAGATTTATTTATTTGGGAGGGGGAAAGCATAGAGGTGGAAGCAGGGCCCCCACTGAGCAGAGAGCCTGACGTGGGGCTCAATCCCAGGACCCTGAGATCATGACCTGAGCCAAAGGCAGACGCTTAACCCACTGAGCCACCCAGGTGCCCCAATACCATTCTTTGTCTTGACCATGTTAACCTTAACTCCAACTCTTAGCACTGAATAATTTCCTTTTCACCCAAATTTGCTCAATTTCAATTTACACTCCATAAGCTGTCAAGGACCAACAGGCAACAGACGAGGGAGAGACACTTCATCGTCCCTGTTCACTCACCTGTCTACTGCCTCTAATTTCCTCCTAGCCCCACTCAAGTCTGTCTTTCTCTTCTCAAGATTATACTATCTAAGGGATTATTTTACTGAATAAACTACAAATAAAGATGACTGCTATAAAGCAAGGTGATAATTAAGATAGTCAAATTCAATATTATAAAATAACCCAAATTTGATATAATTAAATTTATTGTAAAAACCAAAATCATTTTTATATTCAACTGTAAAAATTATAAACATTTAAAATAATTTTGGTTAAATACAAAGAACTCATTAGTAAACAACATTACTTACATGATATTATTGCTCTTGTGGGCTCTTCCAATGTTTTCGCACCAGCGATATTTACAAATATCATAAACCAGTAATTCTTCCGGGAAAAAGTAGCTCCAACGTCGAATTCCTAAAATACAAATAATGTTTCTAAAGGTATTAAAACTCCGTCATATTACAGTGAATAAGGAATAAGATTATCTTTACCGCCTTTGATGCCATTTTTATTCACCAAAGAAAGAACAAACCGGTCAATTTCAGGGTAGGGTGAACAATGATAACCTTCAATGTTTTCTGCTGCAACAGAGAGAAAAATTAATTACAGTTAAAGAGTCAAATGTTAAGCTGTTCTTCAGGACAATTCTAGGTTTTGGAGCTCCTGCAGCTTTTTTGTTTCCATGGCTTTTATGCAGTCCTGGGTGCTTGCTTGCCCTACAAGCAAGCAGGGAAAATTCAAACCTCTGAGTTAAGTCAAATGTTAATATTCATAAGAAGCACCTGTAATCATTTCAACTGCTTTCTTCACTTTGATAAAGAGAAAAGCAACCCCTTACACCCAGAGCTGGTCTACTACTTACTATCAGCTAGGCCTTGGTGTTGTTACAAGCAGGCTGGGCACCCACAGCTCAGCCCTGGTGTTTTCCTTGCTAATCAGAGATTATTTCCCAGAATTTCAACACCAGATAAGGCCACTCTGTGGCCAAGATGATTCATGACAAAAACAAGACCATTCTGTATTCATGTCTGAATGCAGACAAAACATGAATTTTCCTAATGGCAAAAATGACCGACACCTCCCATCTTATCCAATATAAGTAACTGCTGATTCTTTACCAGTTATAGCTTTAACCTACTGTAATCTGCCTTCCTTCTAGATAAAATTTATGAAGATATTCAATCACAGAATCTCCTCTGACAGTACCCAATTCGAAGCAAATCCATGCCTCCTTAGACACTTCTCCAAAGCACCTAACTCAAGCCTGCATCCTACAATAAATCTTTTCTAATACCCTTTTCCTGAGATGCCCCAAAGTTCTGCATGGCAGGAGCTCTCCACACTGAAGCCAGGACCAAACTCCACTTGTTTGCCATAGGTGTGTTCTCCCATGACCCTTAGCTGTAGGGCTCTGACAATTCAGTTATATTTTGTATCTAAGAATCTACTGGAATAATTTACGATAATTTATTTAAAATGTCATTTAATTTTTAAACACAGAACTACCTACTTTTCTTAAAGCCTATATTTCACTTACAAAAGTAATATACATAATTGGAGAGATTTTGGAAAATATATTGAAGCAGAAATGAGACAAATAAAGTCCAAATCAACGTCTAGAAATAACTGTGAAACAACCAGAAGAAAATAAACCTAAGAAAACGTTATACACGTTTTTAATGAACCTGGGATCATACCTCCCAAATAATTTCAGTCTACTTTTTTCTCTTAACATCATAAGTGGACATTTCCCATTTTATGTTGGCTTTATAAATTTAAATTAAATGGCCACAGAGTATGTGATAGTAAGTAACCAATCCCATTTTGTTGTACATTTAAATTGTCTCCGGTTTTTTGATATTATAATGATGGCCCAAAATATGTGTGTAAAATATTAACTGCAGAGTTAACATAAAGGATCTTAGAAAAAGCTCGTATGTTTTCAGTGTAAGAATGAAGAACATACACATTTCATAAAACACTTTGCAGCGATTAAAAGAATGAGAGAATACAGGGAAAGCTCCCCGGGTTCCGTGGAAACCAACAACGGCTGCCCATCTGTGACTGTGGACAGAGGCGAAGAGAACTTTTAGTTTTTCTTTTAATAGGGGTTTCTTTCACAAACAATCTACTCTATTTTCTTCTAGGTTTTTTTTTTTCCTCAAAATCACCATATAATAAAAATTAGTGAATAAGCTTTAAAAAATACCTTTTCTTTACATGTTTTCCATTTTGAATAGAAACTAAGTTGTTTTAAAGGATCAGTAGATACGAATTCTGAAGATTTAAGATTTTTAAGGCAAAATAGACTTTGTATCCTTAAATTTTCACAGGAAATTGTTTTCTTAAAATTACCTTTAGTCCTGGTACTGTTAAAACATTCAACTCGTTTTTGTTTATTCTGAGATGTGTCACATGTCAGAATTCGTAAAGTATCTGAGAATCTGAAGAAAACATCAAAAGAAACAAAGCAACGTTACCTAAGAATCAAAGAGAAACGGCTACAGAAAGGAAACTGAATTTCATATAGTTCCACATTAAAATCCTTTATTCAACAGCTAATTCTTCCAGGACAATTAAGTCACATTTGCCTACAAAACACCAATAAGAACAGTAGTCTGGTGTTCATTTAAAATACTTTCAACTCCAGTGTGAATCAGAGGACTCTGGGACTGAAGCCATAGAATGAAGTGCATAATTCTATTCAAATGTACAGAGCCTTTGAAATTTTTGTTACAATGATTTGAAAAGTGTGAATAATGGGGGGGGGGGAGAAGGAAGGAGGGATGCGAGCAAAGGAAAAAATGAATTAAAATTGACTGAAAGACACATTCATAACCCTCAAGAATTTAGCCTTCATTTGAGGAAGAAATACACCTAGTATTCACTCGGACACACAAAAGAAAATTAAGGAAACCATATTCAGTAGAAGAACTCTCCACTTCTGTGGAATACTGAAACTACAAAGGAAATGGAGTTTAGTGACAGGGAGAGAGGACTGCAGGCTGTCTTACGGGAAGGCTGTGGCGCTTTTCCCACACAAGACAAAGGAAGATCCCACTCTTGGACCAGCAGTCGTCATACAATTTTCCCACCACCCCACGGCGCTTCCAGAATCGTGGAACTGCTATGCTAACAACTAGCGTCTACTGAGCAGGTGCCGTGGGCCGGACACGGCTGTCCACTGACGTGCGGTTCTCACTCACTTGACCTTCCAACTCCCTGAGACTTCAAAGGTAAGGAAATGAAGACTTTGATGTTACTTCTGAAAAATGTCATGAAAAAACTCAAAGTCCAGGAATAATATGAAGAAAACCCCCCTGTCTTTCCACCCCCTTGGGTAACTGCTGGCAAGTGGACATCCAGACACAACTTCCCCCCCAGCAAAGTATTTTACATATTTTATTAACATTTATTTCTATGGGATTTCTCCTGAGAATCAGATGTAGGGAAGGCACAGGAAAAAGGAGCAGGCAACTTAATGGAGCAAGGCAATTCAGTCTGATCATTAAACACCTGGTTTGGACGAACAAAATCTGTCAGCCCAGACACAGGGAAATGAAGGCAAACGTTTCTGTTGAAAGAGGTCTTTTATACTTTTAAAAAGTGACCAAAATGTGGCAACTTGAGTAGTCAACAACAAAACTGACAGTAAGTTAACTAGCATAATGGAAAATTATATAGGCAGTAAAAGTTTTAATTACAACTAACTGTTGCAAGTTACTAACTTGGCAGATATTCATGATCTAATGTTAAGTGAATAAAACAACTGATATAACCATATAAATAGTGATCTCAAAAAATATTCTTTGAATGAAGGAGGTGTGTAAATTATATGTATGAATGTGGACACATGAAAAGTATATATTAATAGTAACTCTATTTCCAAATGGAATACAAGTAGTTTTCATTTTCTTTCGTATAAAAAAAAAAGTTAACCTAGAATTTAAAGAACTTCCATTTTCTTAAGTTAGAACGAATTTACACGATTCACATTTTGGTACTATACAATGCCATTCACTGTTTAATATGCATTCATGAATACACAACGGTTGGATTCTGGTATTATGTACCTGACATTGCTGACCAAAGAAGAGAGGAAATACTGATTTTCTTCAGAAATATTCTTGGACTGTTTGGGAAAAAATTTGTTGTCTTCAGCAACCTCCAAAGCCACCTGTTTTCCTATCTTTGATGATTTATACAGCCGAAAGTTCCTATTTCTTGTATAAACTCCTATTATCAAAAATAAAACAATTATGAATGCATGTTTTCAGTGCTTTGTTTTTATAGTCAGCAAATATTAAATTACTGTTGTACAGCATTATTAGAGAAACAATTGGCTCTGGGTCAAGGTGCCCATGCGGGAAGATCCTGAACTCCCCTCCACATGTGAACACACCAGATACAGCTGTATTGGGAACGATTTCCTCTGAAAGAAACCTAAAACTCGGCAGACTGACTCCTTCACCAACTGAGACTGAAACCACATGGAAGCCGGTGGGAAAGGCCGAGACACAATCTCGCCATAAGCCCCACGCTCAGTGCATCAACCTACAAATGGAAGGGAATTCAAAATCCAGAGCTTCTCCCCGATAGCTAAGGATTCATACCTCACATTAGGTACCCCAACTTTTAAGACCTGCACCTAAGAGATGAGCCCCAGAAACATCTGGCTTTGAAACCCCAACTGGGCTGCGGCAAACTGAGGAAGGCTCTTAAGGGCTCGCGCGCAGACTCACCCCAAGGCCTCGTGCAGAAGCGGCCCTTCGAAAGTGCCCAGACTTTATGTGAAGGAGACTCATTTCCAAACTTTAAAGCTCTGGACTGAGGGATACTCTCCAGGGATGGAGGTGGTGGGCACCTTCCTCTTTTCTGCCTCTTTAAAGCCAGCAGGTGCCATCGTTTTTCTTTTTCTCCCCCCCCTTTCTTCCCCCTCCTTTTCTGAGTGGGTGCCATCTTTGCCCGCCCCCTCTGCCTCACTCCAGCCAGCAGACACAATCTTTGGCTCCCCCTCTGCTGTGCTCCAGAGCACCAGTATCTCCTGGAGGAAAGTGTCTAGTCACGTCTGGTGCCCCAGTTGTTACATATGGTGACCCATTTTTCAGGTGATCCCTTGGTCACCTGGCTCTGAAGGCGAGGGAGGCTTGCGTTCCTGGGTGCCCAGGACTGTAACAACTGGAGGGACAGTGCTCGGGAGACTGCCACTCCCAGGGCACTGCGCAGAGACCGACTGAAACACACCCCCGTTCCTGAGAGCGAGGCCCGTTCGCTTGTGCAGCAGCTCTGGCCCGAGGGGCAGGCTTCTGGCCTGGCGCGCTTACAGGAGCCTCCGGAAGGGCTCCCAGGGAACGGAGCTCAGTGCACGTAATTTGTGCACTCTCCCTCTGCTTCATCCGGCTCACAGCTATCTTCCAGAATGGAGCTTATGCCCTTTGCTCGGCGCCCTGATTTTTGCAGTTGCTGCCAGGGGATTCCTCTCCATCTGGCTCTGGTGGCTGGGGGGGACTGACACTCACAGGTCCTACGGAACTGTAACCAATGGAGAAGGAGTTCTTAAACCGTGACCATCGCCGGGGCACAACAAGAGGCAACAGGCCCAGGAGCTCAGCCTCTCTAAGCCTGTTAGCTTATCATCACTGGTGCAGCTGTTGGGACAGGCTTCTAATGAAACACACACCCAGGGGCTAATTGGAAACTTTCCTGAGACCTTGGCGGGCAGGTTGTATTTTCATCCTCTCTTGCTGTGCCTCACAGCACCGGCTCTCTCGGAGGGGAACTTGGATACGCGTCCCACACCCCAGTTTTGACATCCAGTACCCTGCTTTTTGGAGCGGCCTCCTAGGGGATAACCCTCAATCACCTGGCTCTGGTGGCCAGGGGGCTTCGGTTCCTGGGACTCATGAGACTCCAACAGTCAGAGACAATTCTTAGATGGCTCCCACCCTCAGGGCACTGCACGGACAGCAGACTGAAACACCCCCCGCCGTCTGGGAAAGAGGCCTACTCACTTGTCCTAGAGTTTTGGTTTGAGGGGCAGTCTTCAAGTTTGGCACACGTCTAGGAGCTCCAGAGCTGCTCACAGGAAACACAGGCCGGGGGAGGCTGTCTCTGTGCTCTCCTTCTACCTCACGATGGCTCACCAGCATCTCTCAGAAAGGAGCTTTATCTGCTCATCAAGGCCTGATTTTTGCGAGTACCGTCCATGGGACACCTCCGTACTACCTGAGGGTCAGTGGGGCTTACACCTGCGGTCCCACACGACTGTCCATATTTTCATTCTTTAAAAGCTGCTGCCTGAGGGTCTGGCTTCCAATCTCCTGAATCTAGGTGTTGAATGAGATCTCCCCTTTGGGACACTGACTGGGCCTGGCATACTCTGAAGTCCCGGAAACTATTAAAAATAAAACAGGCAGCTTGGATGATCATAAAAGTCTGAGAAACAACCAAGAGCTAGAACAGGGTTGAAGGATAAGGTTCATCTCCTACATAAGGCCAACCCTTCAAGACGGGGCGGGGATGCTATTTCATCTAACACACAAACAGAGTCAAGCAAAATGAAGAACAGAGGATGCATTCCGAACAAAGACGACGAAACTCTTAAACAACCTTAATGAAATGGAGATAAGTAATTTACCTGATAACGAGCTCAAAGTAATGGTCATACAGACGCTCAACTTGGGAGAGGAATGGATGAGCACTGTGAGAGCTCGACAAAAAGGCAGAGAATGTAAGAAAGTAGCAAACAGAAGTCACAGAGCTGAAAATACAAAAACTGATCTGAAAAATACACTATGCTAGATGAAGCAGGGTCAGTGAACCCAAAGACAGGACAGAGGAACTCACCCAACAGAGCAGTGGAAAGAGAAAGGAATGAAACAAAGTGAAGATAGCTTAAGGGCCTTCTGAGACAACACTGAGCAGACTAATATTTACATTATACGAATCCCAGAAGGAGAAAGGACCGGAAAACTTATTTGAAGAAATAACTGAAAACTTCAATAACCTGGGGAAGGAAAGACATACAGATTCAGGAAGGACAGCAAGTTCCAAGTGAAATGAATGCAGCACAGAGAGCCACACCAAGACACATTATAATTAAAATGCCAAAAGTTAAAAAAAAAAAAAAAGAGAGAGAGAGACTCTTAAAGGAAGAAAAAAAAATACCTTGTTACATACAAGGAGACCCCATATGACTGTGAGCACAGTTTTCCGCAGAAACGTTGCAG
This sequence comes from Ursus maritimus, assembly GCF_017311325.1. Classification (NCBI taxonomy): domain Eukaryota; kingdom Metazoa; phylum Chordata; class Mammalia; order Carnivora; family Ursidae; genus Ursus; species Ursus maritimus. The sequence continues at coordinate 34,967,014 of NW_024425341.1, read as the reverse complement.
GCCAGAGAGAGCGGCGTGATATATGCAAACTGCTGAAGGAACAAAACTCCCAACCAAGAATACTCTGTCTGGCAAAGTTATCATTCATAATTAAGGACAGATAAAGAGTTTTCCAGACAAGCAAGAGATAAAAAAGTTCATTACTACTCAACCAGTCCTAAAAGAAATGTCAAAGGGACAGCTTTAAGCTGGAAAAAAACAAAGTGGAGGTTGTTGCTTATTATTTAACAAAAAAATGTATAAAAGTGTAAATCTCACTGGTAAAAGCAACTACATATTAAAGGAGTATATCAATCAAGTGTGAAGCTAGTGTAAAGGTTAAAAGACGAAAGTAGTAAAAAACAACTGCGACTACAATAATGAGCTAAGGGATACACAAGATAACAAGATGTAGAATGTGAGAGGCGAAACGTAAAACATGGGGGCAGAGCGTAAAAATGTACAGCTTTGAATGCGTTGTTATAAACCTAAGATAGGCTGTTACGCATGTAAGTCATTATATGTAAGCCCCAAGGTAACCACAAAGCAAAAAGCTGTAACAGCTACACAGAAGATAATGAGAAAGGAAGCACGCCACTAAGGAATTCATCGAAGCACGCCACTAAGGAATTCATCAAACCACAAAGGAAGAGGGCAAGAGAAGTAGAAAGATAAAGAAGAATTAAAAAACAGCCAGAAAATAATGAACAAGATGGCTCCAAGTACATAAGCATCAGTAATTACTGTAAATGAATTAAACTCACCAATCAAAAGACATACAGTAGCTGAAAGGATAAAAACAAAACAAGACCCATCTATACACTCCCAGTCAGGAGACCCATTTCAGAAGTAAGAACACACACAGACTGAAAGTGAAGGGATGGAAAAAGATGTTCCACACAATGGAAACCAAAAGAAAGCTGGGGTAGCTCTACTTTGGTCAGACAAAATACTTGAACACAAAGACTGCAGTAAGAAACAAAGACAGGTATTACATAACGACAAAGGGGTCGTTCCAAAAAGAGGATATAGCACCTACAAATATTTAGGCACCAACACAGGAGCACCCAAATATATAAATCAAATATTAACAGACCTAATGGGAGCAATAGACAGAAGTACAATAGTAGGGGACTTCAGTACCCCCACTTACATCAATGGATAGATCATCCAGACAGAAAATCAATAATAAGGAAACATCAACCTCAAACCACACATTAGCCAGATGGAAATAACAGATACATACAGAACGTTCCATTCAAAAGCAAAAGAATACATTCTTCTTAAGTGCATATGGAGCATTCTCCAGCACAGATCATACGTCAGGCCATAAAATAAGGCTTAACAAATTTGAGATTGAAATCATATGAAGCATCTTTCTGACCACAATACTGTGAAATTAGAAATCAATCCTAAGAAAACTGCAAAATTCACAAACATATGGGGATTAAACAACATGCTACTGAAAAAAATAGGTCACAAAGGAATCAATGGATAAATACCTAGAGACCAAAAAAAAAAAAAAAAAAAAAAAGAAATATAACAAACCTAAACCTATGGGATGCAGCGAAAGCAATTCTGAGAGGGAAGTGCACTGTGATAAATACCTATATCAAGAAGCAAGAAAAATCTCCAACAACTTAACTTGACACCTCAAGAAATGAGGAAAAAGACAGCAAACAAACCCAAAGTTAGTAGAAGAAAGAAAATAATAAAGATCAGAGCAGAAATAAATGAAATGCAGACTTTAAAAAGAAGATCAATGAATGCAAGAACTGGTTCCTTGAAAAGATAAACAAAATCGACAAACCTTTAGCTAGACTCACCACGGAGAAAAAGAGAGGACTAAAATGAGGTGAGAAATGAAAGAGGACACCTTACAACTGATACCTCAGAAATACAAAAGATCGTAGAAAACCACTGTGAGCAACTGCCCCCCAACAAATGGGGCAACATGAAAAAACGCACAACTTCCCAGAAACAGATAACATTCCCAGGCTGAATCATGAATAGAAAACAGACTGATTACTTGTCAGGAGATTGACTCAGCAATCAGACACCTCCCAACAAACGAAAGCCCAGGAACAGATAGCTCTCGAGGGGAATCTACCAAACATTTAAAGCAGAATATGTTCCTTCTCAAACTATTCCCAAAAACAGAAGAGGGGGGATCCCTTCCAAATTCACTTTCATGAGCAGTATTACCATGACACCAAAAATAAACAGAGAAGAAAGAAAATTACAGGCCAATATCCTTGATGAACATATGCAAATGTTCTCAACCAAATAACTAAATAACAAAATAACAGCAAACCAAATTCAACAATACGGGGGTATCCCCCACTTTCTGGAAGTTCACGTTACAACACTTTACTTTCATGAAAGATCTACAACATTACTACGCGTTTTCACTAACTGAAAGATTCCAAAGAGGATTTTCACTTCTACGAGAAAAGCTGCTGCCATACTACTGTGGGTCTTTCATAAAAGCAAAGTGGCTGAATAAAAATCAAATGATCATCTCAATAGATGCTGAAAAGGCATTTGACGAAATTCAACACCCACGTATGATCAAAACTCTCCACTAAGTGATCATAGAGGAAACACAGCTCAACATGATAAAGTCTGTATGTAACACACGCTTAGCCAACATCAGACTCAGAGGTGAGAGCTGGAAGCTTTTCCTCGAAGATCGGGAACAAGACAAGAGCACCCACTCTCATCACTTTTATCAACACGGCACTGGGTGTCCCAGCCAGAGCAAGTAGGCAAGAAAAGAAATCAAAGGCATCCAGATTCCAGGAAGGAAGAAGTGAAACTGTTCTATCTGCAAATGTTTATGTACAGAAATTTCTATGTAGAAAACCCCAAAGACTCCACCAAAAAAACTGTTAGAAAAAATGAATTCAGTGAAGTTGCAGGATACAAAATCAATACAGAAATCTGTTGCATTTCTATACAATAACTATCAGAAAAACAAATTAAGACACAATCCTATTAAAAAAAAAATCCCATTTACAATTGCGTCGGAAGGAGTAACATACCTAGGAATAAACTTAACCAAGGAGGTGAAAGACCCGTACTCAGAAAACTATAAACAACACTGATGAAAGAAACTGAAGATGACGCAGACAAATGGAAAGCTATGCCAAGCTCCTGGACTGGAAGAATACTGTTAAAATGTCCATAGTACCAAGGGCAAGCTATGATTCAGTGCAGTCCCTATCAAAATCCCAATGGCATTTTTTACAGAATCGAACAAAGAATTCTAAAATTTATATGAACTACAAAAGATCCAGAATGGCTAAAGCTACCCAGACAAAGAAGGACAAAGTTGGAGGCATCATGCTTCCTGATTTCAAACTACACCGCAGTGCGACAGTAATCAAAACAGTACGGGGCTGGCAATGAAAACGGATTCAGAGCGATGGAACAGAACAGAAAGCAAAGAAATAAATCAAGTATATCTGCTCGATTAATTTACAACAAAGGAGCCAAGAATACACAATAGGGAAAGAAGAGTCTCTTCAATAAAATGAGTTGGGAAAACTGGAAAGCCACATGCAAAAGAATAAAACGGTAGCACTGTCTCACACCATACACAGAAATTAACTCGAGATGAAATGAAGACTTGAATTTAAGACCCGAAACCATAAAACTCTTAGAAAACAGGCAGTAGGCTCCTTGACCTGAATCTTGGCGATGGTGTTTTAAATTTGACACTAACAGCAAAGGCAACAAAAGCAAAAATAAATAAGCAGGACATCATCAAAGTAAAAAACTTCTGCAGAGAAAGGAAACCATCAACAACATGAAAAGGCTACATATTGAATGGGAGAAAATATATGCAAATCATGTATCTGATAAGATGTTAATAGCCAAGATATATAAAGAACTCATACAACTCAATAGGAAAAAGAAACCAATCTGATTAAAAAATGGGCAGAAGATCTGAATAGACATTTCTCCATAGAAGACATACAGATGGCCAACAGCTGTTCAACATCCCTAATCATCAGGGAAATGCAAATCAAAACCACAATGACATATCCCCTCATACTGTCAGAATGGCTAGTATCAAAAAGACAAATAACAAGTGTTGATGAGGGTATGGAGAAAAGGGAACCCTTGTGCACTGTCAATGGAATATAAACTGGTGCAGCCGCTGGGGAAAACAGTACGGAGGTTCCTCAAAAAATTAAAAATAGAACTCCCACACGATCCAGCAATTCTATTTCTGGGTATTTATCTGAAGAAAATAAAAACACTAATTCAAAAAGACAGACATATCACCATGTTCGCTGCAGCATTATTTACAATAGCCACGATATGGAAACAAACTAAGGGTCTATCAACAGATGAACGAATAAAGAAAATGAATCAAGAAAAAATATATATGTATCTCCACAAAATGGAATATTATTTAACCAACTAAAAAAAAGAGAGAAAAATCCTGCCATTTGTGACCACACAGATGGACCTTAAGGGCATTATGCTAAATGAAATAAGTCAGACAGGGAAAGATAAATACCATATCACTTATATAGAGAATCTAAAAATTAAAATTAAGAAAAAGACAACCCAAGCCAATAAATACAGAGAACAGACTGGTGGTTGCTTGAGGTGGGGCGGTGGGGGTCGGCCAATAGGTAAAGGGAGTCAAAAAACACAAGCTTCAGTTTTAACATAAATAAGCCAGGGGATGTAATGGACGGCATGGCAAACACGGCTAATAACACCGTACTGCATATCTGAAAGTTGCTGAGAGTACGTCTTAGAAATTCTCATCAGAAGAAAAAAGTTCTGTAACTATGTATGGTGATGGATGTTAGCTAGAGTTACTGTGGTGATCATTTTGCAATATATACAAATATCAGATCATTATCAACATCAGATCAGCACACCTGAAACTAATGTCATGAGGCATGTCAATCACACCTCGAGAAAAAAGTGAAGGCAGAAGAAAAACGCACCTTCACGTAAACAAAAATACAAATGAAAAAAGTATTTTTTATCAGCTGTAAACAAAATAAAAGCAATATATAAATTAAGATAAAGTGGACTTGGTATGGAAGAATGCCACATGCAGAAACAGAAAATGAGATGAGATTATTTGGGGGTAACCCTCCTGTTGTAAATAAATAGAAACGCGGGGCAAATCATTTAGGAAAAAAAGTTTCAGACAATTAAAGAGCTTCCAAGGCGGTGAGTATTTCTGGTGCTAAAATCCCAAAGAAGGGAGGCATCAAAAAATCAAATACCGCTCTCTCCCCACTATGTGAGCATACAATGAGAAGACCGTGATCTGAAAACCAGGACAGGGACTTCACCAAAACCCACCCGTGCTGGTGCCCTGATCTTGCACTTCTATCCTCTTCAGCTGTGAGAAATAAATGTTTGTTTTTAAGCCAAACAAACAAAAACAACCCAAATACCCAGAGTAAATCTAACAAAAAATATATAAGTTCTCTGTTTAGAAAATTATAAAACATTGAGAGAAATGAGAGAACATCTATGTTAGTGGAATGACAAAGCATGTTCACGAAATGAAACACTAAACGTTATAAAAATGTCAATTCTTTCCAAGTTGATCTCTAGATTCAATGCAAACGAAATCAAATTCTAGCAGAGTGCGTGTGTGTTTGCATGTGCATGTGTAACCTGACAAGTGGATTCTAAAATTTAAATGGAAGTGCAAATGGTCAAGAACAGCCAAGAAATTTCAAAGAACAAAGTTGGTGGATTTCCACTGGATATCAAGACTTAAAGAAAACACCTATATTAAGACAGTAATGGTACTGGTACAAAAATAGACCAATATAACAACGGAACAGAATATAATCCAGAAAAGACCAAACATATAGACACTTGAATTATGACAAAGATGTCCTTTTAGGACAAGGATAGTTATTTCAACAAACAGTGTTGAGACAAATGGATATTCATATAGGGGAAAAAAATGAATCTTAACTCCTCTTCACACAATAGGCAAAAATCCACTCCAAGTGGGTTGTAGGTCTAAACATAAAAGGTAAAAAAAGAAGTCTTCTAGAAGATAAGTAGGAGAATATCTTCATAATTTGGGAACAGTGAAAGATTTAAAAAGATACAAGAAACACTAAGAGGAAAATGTTGATAAATTAGACTACTACTATTTAAAGTTACTTTTATTCATCAAAGACACCATTAAGAGAGTAAAAAAGCAAGCCACAAATACTATAGGATTCCAATGATAAAGTTCAGAAACAGGCAAAACTAATCTGTGGTGTTAGAAGATGGATTAGCGGTCACCTGCGGGGAGGAGGAAGAGTACTCACTAGAAGAAACATGGAGGAGAGTCTGGGATCCTGGGAATCTTCTGTTTCTTATCTAGGGAGGTGTGCTGACAAGGGCATGATCATTTTGCGGTAATTCATTGACCTATATACTCACAAATTACTCATGTTTCTGTTTGAATGTTATACTTCAATAAAAAGCTTCCTCAAAAAATTCTGGCCCGTGGGGCACCTGGCTGGCTCAGTCAGGACAGCATGCGACTTTCGATCTCGGGGTTGTGAGTTCGCGCCCCAGGTTAGGTGTAGAGATTACTTTAAAAAAATAAAATCTTTAAAAAACAATTTTGGCGTGTACTATTAAATCCCTGACCTTTTCAAAAGATGCCTGAAGGAATGTCCTTTTTGGTACATAAATTATTCTGGATATACTCTTGAAATCCTTCTTTCAAGTGTATCGTGGACATTTCCTTGCTAGTCCAGTAAACTGACCTCTAAGGCTAACCATCATGAACCGGGGTATTCTGCTTGGGGTCTTCAATACTGGGGTTGAGGCAGAGCACAGTGATCGGCTATTTTGCTCCCCCTGAACCACCTCCTGTTAGGCATTCTCCCTGCTTTACTGCCTGCTGGCACAACCTGGAGAGGATATTCTGCTAACAAAACAACACTTGTCACTTGGAAGAACGCTCCTCTACTCGTAACTCATGCTTGCTCACACCCAAACCACCGCGCTGCGCTTATCTATGTTTCCAAATTCTGGCACCTGGTTGTCGGGGCGGCTAGCTAGGAAGGTATAAACTATGGCAGGGACCCTTCCCTACTCGTGGCCTGGCTGGCTTGATAATCCTGCCTGCAAGTTAAACCTAGTTTCCTTCAGCCACTACACACCGAAACCCTCTCAGCTGCTCTAACGCTCAATGCCAAAATGTGTTCTTCACAGCTTTCAAACCACAAGCTGGAACCACGTATAAAAATGAGGTTTAGGGGTGCCTGCGTGGCTCCGTCAGTTGGGCATCTGACTCTTGATCTCAGCGTCGTGAGCTCAAGGCCCGCGGTTGGGCCCTGCGATGGGTGTGAAGCCTACTTGAAATTCTTAAAAAAATGAGGTTTAGTTCACCAGATTGGAGCCAGCTAAATTAGGGGTCCTGAGTGGCCAATGTGTTACCCAACCAGGCTGCATCCTGCCCAGTGCCTCACACATCCTCAGCCTTGGCACCGGAAGCAAGGAGGGTGGAAGAGAGCGTGCGTGAGGAAGGTACCAGTGTGAGGATAGTCAAAAAGCTGATGAAATGACCCTCTGGCACTCACTGCAAAACTCTTCAGTGAAGAGACCAGTGGCCTCATTTTGCCACATAAAAGTATCATTTTTATACTGTCGGTTTTTAACATGTATTTCACCTAATTAAACCTGTTACCAGTACTGGAGAGCGCTGGTCCAACTGCCCCGTTAAGAGTCCCCTGACACAAATCCTCTGGACCCTCCGGGGGAAGTGCCAGCTCTAAGGATTCTCTTTTGGAACTCGGGGCAGCCTGGGGCCTCTGTCCCACAGGAACTGCTCTAAGATCTCTGAACAGAAGCCTCGCCGCGTCCCAGCACCCTAGCGCAGGGATCACACTCTGCTAGTAGTTCCTTGGTCAGTATGGAGCAATGGTGGCAGCAAGAATCCTAAGCAAAGTGACAAATGGGCACTGGGGGTCACTCACGGAGGTACATGAAGACAGCCTAACAGGCAGCTGAGCTGACATCTTACTTACCGAAGTCTACAAAAAGATGCTTTTCTCCTACGTTATTCTTCACAACTAAAAATGATAGGTCAGGACTGCTTTGCTCAGCTGACCCCAGCCTCTCCTGTTCCTTCGAATTCCGTGTCCGGCTCTCTCCTCTATCTTCATCTGAGGACATTTCGCTAAAGGAAATCCCTTGTTTAATTGGCGTTTCAGGAAAATGGGAAAATCCGTGGCCCGTGGTCTCTGAAATACTATCATCATCTTCACTGGCAATTAAGTGAAAAGCAGGCTGCAAAATTTTTCTCACAAAATTACCTAGGAGAAAAAATATTATAATGAATCTAATTCTTTTCCACAAACTGCAACTCAAGATCTAGGCACAAATCTACACATGACAACTTTACACAGTAAGGTTTCTTTTCTTGACTTCTGGATTTAAAAGTGAGTTGTTATTACAAACTGTAACATACTTCTCCTGTTACTTCCTTCCCCTTGTGCAATCTTTTACTTTTTCAACTCCCGCTGGCAGGGTAGCTCGGTGGCACTTACAACAAATATCATCAGAGATGCCACCAGGAGCACCTGGGTGGCTCAGTCGGTTAAGCATCCAACTCTTGATCTCAGCTCAGGTCTTGATCTCAGGGCCGAAAGTTCAAGCCCTGCACTGGGCTCCACACTGGGATGGAGCCTACTTAAAAAAAAAAAAAAAAGATTCCACCAAAAAACTGCTAGAACTAAGACATGAATTCAGCAAAATCACAGGATATAAAATCAATGTACAGAAATCTGTTGCATTTCTATACACCAATAATGAAGCAGCAGAAAGAGAAATCAAGGAATCAATCCCATTTACAATTGCATCAAAGACAGTAAGATACCTGGAAATAAACCTAACTAAAGAGGTGAAAGACCCGTATTTTGAAAACTATAGAATACTTAATGAAAGAAATTGAAGAGAACACAAAGAAATTGAAAAACATTCTCTGTTCATGGATTGGAATAACAAACATTGTTAAAATGTCTGTACTACCCAAAGCAATCTACACATTTAGTGCAAACCCTATCAAAATAACAGCAGCATTTTTCACGGGAGCCAGAACAAAAAATCCTAAAATTTATAGGAAACCACAAAAAACCCTGAATAGCCAAAGTGATCCTGAAAAAGAAAACCAAAGCTGGAGGCTTTGTGATTCCAGACTTCCAGCTTTATTACAAAGCTGTGATCATCAAGACAGTATGGTACTGGCACAAAAACAGACCTAGATCAATGGAACAGAACAGAAAATCCAGAAATGGACCCACAACTATATGGTCCACTCATCTTTGACAAAGAAGGAAAGAATATCCAATGGAAAAAAGATGGTCTCTTCAACAAATGGTGCTGGGAAAACTGGACAGCAACATGCAAAAGAATGAAACTGGAACATTCCCTTACACCATACACAAAAATAAATTCAAAATGAAAGAACGACATCTAGATGTAAGGCAGGAAACCATCAAAATCCTAGAGGAGAACACAGCAACCTCTCTGACCTCAGCTGTGGCAAATTCTTACGAGACACATTGCCGGAGGCAAGGAAACAAAAGTGAAAATGAACAATTGGGACTACATCAAGATAAAAAGCTTCTGCACAGCAAAGGAAACAATCAGCAAAACTAAGGCAACCTATGAAATGGAAGAAGATATCTGCTAATGACACATCCGATAAAGGGTTAGTATCCAAAGTCTATAAAGAACTTATCAAACTCAATACCCAAAAATCAAATAACCCAGGGGCGCCTGGGTGGCTCAGCTGGTTGAGCATCTATCTTGGTTCTGGCTCAGGTCATGATCTCAGGGTCCTGGGACTGAGCCCCAGGTCAGGCTCTGTGCTCAGTGGGGAGTCTGTTTGAGGATTCTCTCCCTCTGCTCCTCCCCCCAATCTCTCTCTCAAAACAATAAATAAATCTTTAAAAAACAAAAAGAAATAATCCAGTTAAGAAATGGGTAGAAGATATGAACAGACATTCTTCCAAAGAAGACATCCCAATGGCTAAAAGGCCTATGAACAGATGCTCTACATGAGTCATCATCGGGGATACAAATAAAACCACAATCAGATGCCACTTCCTATCTGTCAGCATGGCTAAAATTAACAAATCAGGAAACAACAGATGTTGGCGAGGATGTGGAGAAAAGGAAACCCTCTTACACTGTTGGTAGGAATGCAAACTGGTGCAGCCACTCTGGAAAACAGTATGGAAGTTCCTCAAAAAGTTAAAAATAGAACTACACTATGACCCAGCAACTGTACTACTAGGTATATTTACCCAAAGGATGCAAAAATACAGATTCAAAGGGGTACCGGCACCCCAATGTTTAGAGCAGCATTCTCCACAATAGCCAAACTCTGGAAAGAGCCCAAGTGTCCATTGCCTGATGAATGGATAAAGATGTGGCGTGTGTGCGTGCACGCGCACTCACAGACACAGACACTGAAATACTACTCAGCCATTAAAAAGAATGAAATCTTGCCATTTGCAATGACATGCATGGAGCTAAAGTATATTGTGCCAGGCAAAATAAGTCAATCAGAGAAAGACAAATACCATATGATTTCACTCATATGTGGAATTTAAGACACAAAACAGATGAACATATGAGAAGGGGGAAAAAAAAGAGACTGGGAAGCAAACCAAAAGAGACTCTTAACAAGAGAGAACAAACTGAGGGATGATGGAGGGAGGTGGGCGGGGGATGGGCTAAATGGGTGATGGGTGTTAAGGAGCACTGGGTGCTGTATGTAAGTGATGAATCACTAAATTCTACTCCTGAAACCAATATTACTCTATCTGTTGGCTAACTAGAATTTAAATAGAAATTTGGGGAAAAAAAAGACAACTTTCTAGTGACCTGACTTGCAAGATTCTCTAATTACTGTTATTTTAAAATAAATTTTATTTTATTCCATTGTAAAAATTAAAAATAAGTAAATAAATAGATCATCTTAGGAAGGTTGGTTCGAGAAGAAGTGTCAGTGTTGCTAGCATGAGCCTGAGCCTAACGTACTACCACCAAGAGAGCACCACTTTTATTTTATTTTTAAAGATTTTATTTATTTATTTGAGAGAGAGAGAACAGAGCAAGAGAGAGCGAGCGCAGAGTGGGGGTGAGGGGCAGAGGGAGAAGCAGACTTCCCGCTGAGCCACGACCTCAGCCACAAGCGGACACTTAACCGACTGACTGAACCACCCGGGCGCCCCGAGAGCACTACTTTTATTAATACGAATTGAGTAGAACTTATCTTGACAATTAATGGGTTAAAGAATGAAAGGTGTATATGCATCTGCAGGGCTACCGAGATAAGGCATAAACAGAGAGAATCTCTGCCATAGCCTTGAGTCAGGATGTCAGCAAATTTCTCCGGAGCTGCTTTTCTCTCCTCTTCCTGTCATAATACGCCCTAGAAACCCCGACATTCACAGCCATCACTTCCACAACTGCTGTTCCTCCTGCTTTTCCCTCTCGTTGGTCACGAGACGGGCTGCGGCATCATAAGTGAGGCCCAGACTGAAAGCAGTTAAATACGTGTACTGCATTCGAAGAGTTCTGACTACTGGTGGTCCTATCTTACCGAGAAAGATGATCTGACAATCCAGAATTTCCTTAACTCTCATGTATTACTTATACCATAAAATCAAGCGAGAATTTGGTTAGGTTGCTTCATGTATAACAATACTGGGGAAACACAGTGCTGTAAGAGAAACTTAAATTTTAATTTCTAAAACTGCTACTGTCTGTCACTTTATTGACCAGACAGCTTAAACTTTTAAATACACATGCTCTAAATTTAAAATTCTCTTTCTCCAAAGTAATTACTCTCTGCCAATGAAACACACCCAGTGGCTCATAAAACACTATACATCAAAATGAAAGGAAAAGCATTCGATCCTTGCAACGACATACAGGCAGGATGGTCTCTGGAATGAGGGAACTGCGGTAAATACTGAACTCTTTAAAAAGAAGTCATGATGTAGCACGGACAACAAAGCAATACAAACACAAATTGGTAACGTTAATGTTCCTGGAAATGTAAAATCACATGTACTTGATGGGGAGGGCAGTGCGAGAAGTGAAAGCAGGGCCGCAGAACGGCTGGGGAAGGTAGCGTTCGGCGGGCCGGGCAGGGAGCTGACGTGGCCGGGACACAACAATGACAGTATCAGAAGCATGAATTCCAGCATAGCCTTCCAGAAAACGACTCTGCTTTCTTCTTCCCTCCCCCAGTCTTACCACCCTCGCCCTCATCATTAATGCCGGGACAGGCCTTTTATTGCCTGGGGATAACTCAAAAGAATGTACCAATCCTAGGAATTTCAGGTCTATGGCAGGCTGGCAGAGGGGTATTTTAGGCAGATCAAACTTACACATTTTGCAAACATTCTCTGATGGCTTCCGCTTACTCTAATTGTACTTTCTGAAAGGCTGACAATGGGAGCTAGAAATGTCACCAGGACATACATGGAGGGACGGGAACTGAAGGGGCAAATCTTGGACTAATTCGTCATCTCTGCATCTCCGGTCCTGGCGTTCATAATTTTGGAGGAAAGAGGTTTCTGACCCCCTCTGCCCCGAGGTTAGCCTCCAACTTGTTATTTCCATACTTTTGTGTATGCTGTTCTGAGAGTGAAGCCTTTCTCACTTTGGTTCTGTGAAGGAATCCGAGCCAGCTTGAATGTCACCTGCTTTCAGAAGCCATCTGTAGCAGAGACTGCTGATTACCTGACAGGTCTCTGTTCTCCCGTCTTCCCTGGCGACCAAGCTCAATTTCCAGCCTTGCGGCTACGAGACTACAAGGACTGAATAGAATCAAAGAAAAATCTTGCTCGAGACTCCGCAGAGCGGAGAGCCTGGCACTCGGGCCCGCTAACAGCTCAGCATGTACCGACCAAACGCCTGCTTGTATTTACTGCTGTTGCCGCCACTGCTCCATCACGAGTATTACTGACAAAGATATTATTACGTGCTAAGCTCTGGAAATAAAAAGTGAACAAGAAAGCGTCCCTGCCCTAGACACGTGAAGTGGCACATAAATCAAGACGACAAAACCACCACCGCACAGAAAGCTACCTCAGAAGTGCTGACTGCTTGGACACGCGGAGCCCGGGGCTCTCAGCACCCTGGACGAAGCGCTGCCCTGAGTCTTTGGGCTCGGGACATGGCAGAAAAGGCTTCTCATTTGACGATATCTACACGGAGTCTTCACACCCCAGGTAACTGGAGTCCGTGTTTTCAGAGAGCAGCATCAAGAAGTGCAAAGGCCCATAGACAAGAGACAATGTGGCCCCAGCGGGAGCTAAGTCAAGGACAGAGTGAGAAGGCCTATTTTGGACCAGGACTGGCCCTTGTGGCTCTCATTGCGACTGTAAGAGGCCCTGCAGTAACAAGCAATGCGAAACTTTGAAAATAAAAATAAAGGTTTATTACTTTTAAGTACCTGGGGCCACAGAGCAAGCTCTTGGGTAGAGAGCAGTAGAAAGTGTAGGCAAACACAAGGGTGGGGGGATTCTGTTTTTATTGGGGTTGAGGGTGGAGCCCTAAGGTTTCCTGGGCTCACGCCTTATTGGTGAATTTAAAACAGAAGAGTAGGAATTTTTTTTTTTAAGATTTTATTTATTTATTTGAGAGAGAGAGAGACAGCCACTGAGAGAGGAAACACAAGCAAGGGGAGTGGGAGAGGAAGAAGGAGGCTCCCAGCAGAGTCAGGAGCCGGATGCGGGGCTCGATCCCAGGACCCTGGGATCAGGCCCTGAGCCAAAGGCAGACGCTTTATGATTGAGCCACCCAGGCGCCCCAGAAGAGCAGGAATTTAAAGCAAGGAAGAGAAAACAAGAGGCCCAAAGGTCATTATTGACATCAATCAGAATTTCTGAATCTAAAGAGCCTGGCTGGGTACAGTGTGGCTGACAATGTTTCTTGAAATAGTGGTCTTTGAAATGGATGCTTCAACAATCGAAGCTTAACTCAGGCACTTGGATTCCAACAGAACAAAACACTGTCAGGGTTTACACTACAAGGGTCAGGTGGTGTGAGGGAAGGCTAGGGCACAGCGGGGCCTCTGCAAACTGAGACATCCGGGCATCTTCCTGAAGGCAATGAGCAATCCCTGAAGGGTCTGAGGCGCATCAGTGGTATAATCAGATCACTCCAGCTGGATGACTAAATAAGCTGAGAGAAAAGAGCTCAGAGATGATACCAATATTTCCACTTGGGTAGATGATGGATACTACTCATTGATATACGTATCACAGGAGAAAAGGGCAAGTTTAGGGGAAAAATGAGGAATTTGGTCTGGGAATGCTGAGTTTGAAGTATCTATGTGGGAATGTTTAATAGGCAGTTGGCTGTAAGGGTCTGGCATCAAGGAGGACAATCTTGGCTGAAGACAAAGACTTAGGGCTTTGATTACCATCTATGTGTTGATGACTTGAGACTGGATGATAATCAAGGTTAAGGACAGAATGAACAGACGGTAAGGATAGATTTTACAATTATCAATATCTAAGGGATGAAAGAAAGATGGAAGGAATGTCCAACTATGAAACACAAAATAGGGAGATAATAGGAGCCCCTCATATATAGCAAACTAGGTCACTGTGACCTAGCATTATCTAATTTAGCAATTAGGTTCCTGACTTCTATGCTAGTCCTTTAGCAACTATGTTCATGCCTTTTCCCCTAGGTACCCCTGAAACTATCAAACAAATGTAGTTCTGAAATGAATTACCTATTACGGGAACTTCAGTTAGTCATCTGCCATTTAGACCTAGAAACACTCACTCTACTGCTGCTTTGATAAACACTCAGGATTTGGGCTTCTATTTAGACCTTGATTTTCAGTGTTCCCATTCTGCCTACTTGCCCCCCCTCAGACGGACTTCATTTTATACCGGGGCCTGCATCTCTCAATGTCCAGTCCCAGATAAACACCCCATTACCTTCTCGGGCTTACATATGTAGACATTTTCCCAATCCTGAGGTTCGGCCTGGAGCAATAATCAATAAAAAAGCCTCTCCAGATGTGGTCTGGAGCCCAAGCCCCAGTCCTCATGGACTAAAAGCCAAGGCCAAGGCAAGGCTGAAGTGAAGGACAGAAATACAGCTCTGAGGTATCACAGATAAGACTTGAATTACGCCTCTCATGCATTACCCAGAAAACTTCTGAAATGTCTCCTGTTGGAGCAGAAACCAGTACCAGGCACTGCATGGCCATCCCAAAATCTCTAGCAAGAGCCATTAATGCCAAGGACCTCCTGAGTAGGTTAACGTGTCTAAAATGTGTCTAGAAGAGGAGGGTAGGTCTAGAACTAAAGGCAAATCCCGAAGATGTGAAAAATCACATTTCATTATTTAGGACAGGTTAATAACCATAAAACCCAACACATACTTACAAAACTTTAGGAGGAAAAGGAAAATATGAGGATTTTAACAGAATTCCATGACTTTTTAAAAAACAGGATACCTACCAACATGAATGTTATCTTTAAAGGCCACATCATGGAGCTGAAATATTAGATGGCGGCTAAATTTTTCATCAGTGCTGGAATCCAAGTTGAAAACATCTTCGGCTGAACAATGAACCCCATATAGCTCTTGAAGTGCTTTACAAACATGCTAAAAACACAGGTAAAAGGTAAGTAATTAATAGTTCAAATTGCTTTAAAATTCTTACGTGAGAAAATTCAAATATCTTGGTAAAACTCTAGCTTTTTTTATTATTTGCATATTTACTATGTAACAACTTCACCACATTACTGATGTATAGAAGTATGCAACATATTTAAATTATCACACATGTTCAAAAAGTCACAGGCTCTCAGGAGTATAGACTTCCTAGAATTCAAAAAATTTATCTTATAATCTCTAAAATCACAATAAATATATTTATTTTTTAGCACAACAAATACATTTCTTTTTAAGCAGCTCTTTATCATCTATGAGTTAAAAAGTCACTAATTCCATTTTTCATAGTTTCAGTTTTTGGAAGGTTCCTCAGACATACTGAGCCGTCTACTCCAAGAACACAGCCCTCTGGGGCTAGACGCTGCTGACACTGAAGGCAGTTATGCATTATGAGAAGGCAGCAAGCACGGGGATAGGAACACAATTTGGAATCAGAAAGATCTAGGTGTGAGTACTGGCTTTCCCACTTACCAGCTCTGTGACCTTGGTCAAGGCCAAACCTTACATCCCTCGACTGCAAAATGGGATAATAATCTGACCTAACTTTTGGGATTATTGTTAGGAGGAAATGACAACATGAGAGTAAAGAGTTAGCACAGTGCTCAGCACCTGTACCTGCTTACAAGCATTGGCCCCGCAGCCACAAGTCTCTTCTGAAACCTGTCTTCCCACTCGCAAAATGAAGTTACTAAGAACTACCATACATGGTTATTTTGACATTAGCAAAATGCTTGTAAACTGCCAAGCACTTAGATACCTAACAGTTACATAATCACTTGTATTTATTCATGTTATTTTGGCATTATTATAGCAACGCCTTCCACGCGCTCTGTATTCTTCAGTAAATTCTCACTTTCTCAGAGGCCTCCTCAATTTCCCTCTCTACATCAATTCCCCCTTCATACTCTGTCCCCGGTGATAGTACTTACACAACTACAGTCTTATGTTCATTTGTGTGATTATTGTGACTTCACTTTCTGCTCCATTATAGGGGCTGTCCCTCACTATCTGTTCTCCCCTGCTTCTGTAGAGATGGAATGCTGATTCCCTGGATAACAAGGCCATCCAGAATAAAGACCACACTTCTCAGACACCCGGCAGTAAGGTGTGGCCACAAGTTCAGGCCAATGGAATGTGAACAGAAGGAAAGCAGGTGACTTCTAAGTTACACTCTTACAGGGGAGCGGAGTGCCCGTCCCTTCATTATCTACCGACTGGAAAGCAGACATTGTGGTAGTGACCATTTGGACAATGTACAGAAAAGCAACATCTCAGGAAACAGAGAAGCAACAAGCCCAGTCTCTAATGTAATGGAGCCATATCCAGACACTCCATGAGGGAGAAATAAATTTCTATCTTGTTTAAGCCACGTTTTTTTTTATTATGGTAACTAAACCTATCCTAATTTGTTATTCTCTATTAGACTATAAATTCTATGAAGGCAGAAGCATGTCTCTGTGGGCTAAACCATGGTCTTCCGGGGCCTAGACACACTGACGCTACCTAGAGGCTGAAACGTTGATAAATGAACAGAGTCTAGTGTTGTACTTTGGAGCTATACAGAATAAATGTAGTAACTCCATAGGTTAAACAAACAAACAAAAAGCAATCCTAATCATCTAAGTTAACTTTCCCAAGTAAAACTTTAAATAAAAATTTAAGACATTTAAATATTAAAACTATAAAATCCACAAGTTAAAAATATGATTATTTGTTACCTGTCAGCAGGGAAGGCTTGCCTTACTAAAATTTGTCAGTTAAGTCATTGACTCAAAGGATGATATGTTATCACTAGCCATTGTAAGTTAGTTACTTCTTAACCATCTGTTAAGATAAGAATTAATCTAATTTATGCCTTTTCACCTGGAGACTCAAAGGGAAAACTACCTACTGGATTTTACACTTGTTATACAAAGTAACCAATAAATGAAATTAATCTCCATGTAAATATGTATGACGATTATATTATATCAAATAATCCTGGGGCACCTGGGAGACACAGTTAGTTAAGTGTCCCACTCTTGGTTCAGGTCAGGTCGTGATTTCAGGGTCATGGGATGGGGCACTCAGCTCTGCTTCAGATTCCCTCTCCCTCTGCCCCTCCCCCTGCTCGTAGGGGCATAACATTGCTACATCCAGCAGGTGAGCCCAGCTGTGTAGAGACTGCCACAAAAGATCACAATTAGATAAAGCAATTTTTTAAAAAAATATTTTATTTATTTGACAAAGAGAGAGACAGCCAGTGAGAGAGGGAACACAAGCAGGTGGAGTGGGAGAGGGAGAGAAGCAGGCTTCCCGCTTAGCAGGCAGCCCGATGTGGGGCTCGATCCCAGGACCCTGGGATCACGACCTGAGCCCAAGGCAGATGCTTAACGACTAAGCCACCCAGGTACCCCTAGATAAAGCAATCTTAAGAAAAAAGAACAGAGCTGGAGGTATCACACGTCCAGATTTCAAACTATAATACAAAGCTATAGGAATCAAAACAGTACGGTACTGACACAAAAGTACACATATAAATCAATGAAACAGAATAGAGAGCCCAGAAATAAACCCACAGTTAAATGGTCAGTTATTCCATGACAAAGAAGGAACGAATATACAATGGATAAAAGATAGTGTCTTCAATAAATAGTGCTGGGAAAACTGAACAGCTACATGGCAAATAATTCACTTTCTTACATTATATACAAAAATAAACTCAAAATGGATTAAAGACCTAAATTGAAGACCTGAAACCATAAAACTCCTTGAAGAAAATAAAGGGAATAATCTCTTGGACATTTGTCTTAGCATTATTTTTTGGATCTGTCTCCTCAGGTAAGGGTAACAAAAGCAAAAATAAACAACTGGGACTACATTAAACTAAAAAGCTTTTCCACAGTGAAGGAAACCATCAACAAAACAAAAAGACAATCTACTAAGTGGGAGAAGATATTTACAAAGGATATATCTGATAAGGGATTAACATTCAAAATACATAAAAAAACTCCTACAACCTAACACCAAAAAAAATCTGATTTTTAAAATGTGCAGAGGACTTGAACAGAACCTTTTCCAAAGAAGACATACAGATGACCAAGAGAAACATGAAGAAATGCTCAACATCACTAATCATCAGGGAAACGCAAATGAAAACCATAATGAGGTATTACCTCACACAAGCCAGAATGGCCAGTATCAAAAAGATAAGAAATAACGAGTGTTGGCAAGGATGTAGAGAAAAGGAAACCCTTGTGCACTGTTGGTGGGAATGTAAATTGGTGCCGTGTCTACAGAAAACAGTATGGAGATTTCTCAAAAAGTGAAAAACAGAACTACCACATGATCCACCAATTCCATTCCTGGGGCTTTACCCAAAGAAAACAAAAGCACTAATTCAAAGAGATACACGCATTCTTATGTTTATTGAAGCATTATTTCCAATAGCCAAGATATGTCAGTGTCCACTGACAGAGGAATGGCAAAAGAAGATGTGTGTACATACACAATAAAATTATTCAGCCATGAAAAAGAATAACATTTTGCCATTTGCCAGCACTGGTATTATGCTAAGTGAAATAAGTCAGACAGGGAAAGTGAAATAACACATGGTTTAACTTACCTGTGTAATCTACAAACCAAACCAAACCAACACGGACTAAAAACTACAGAGAACAAGCTGTGGATGCCAGAGCGGAGGAAGGAGGAGTATGGGCGAAGTTCGTGACGCAGATTAAGAGACACAAACTTGCGGTTATAAAATACGTAAGTTACAGGGATGTATGCAGGACAATATAGGGAATATAGTCATTAATATTATAATAAGCTTATATGGTGACAAATGGAATGTATATAAATGTTGATCACTACATTATACCCCTGAAACTAATAAAATATTAGACGTCAACTATACTTCATAATAAATAAATAAATCTAAGCAAAGAAGGGGAGAAGCCAAGAGAAAGCTAACATTCCATGATTTTTTAAAAAGTATTTGCATACATTTTTCAAAAAAATTTTTAAAAAACAGTGATTCAACATAATCATCAGATACTCTTTATCAAAAACATTTTAAGATATATTTTTAAAGTTATAAAATGGGTCATCCATAGTTAACGTCTAAAAGAAAAAAATTAAGGGGCGCCCTGGTGGCTCAGTCAGTTGTGTGTCTGAATCCTGATTTCGGCTCGGGTCATGATCTCAGGGATTTTCTCTCTCTCCTTCTCCCTCTGTCCCTTCCCCCTGCTCACACATGCATGCACTCTCTCTCTCTCTAAAAAAATTAAAAATTTTTTAAAAAATTTAAAAAAAATTAAGGGGTGCCTGGATGGCTCAGTCAGTTAGGCATCCAACTTTTGATTTCAGCCCAGGTCACGATCTCTGGGTCAGGGGATTGAGGCCCACATCTGGCTCTGCACACAGCATGGAGTCTGCTTGGGATTCTCTCTCTCCCTCTGCCCCTCTCCTGGCTGACTCATTCTCTCTCTCTCTCAAAATAAAAAATAAAATAAAAACTTAAAAAAAATTTTAAAAAGGAAAAAAGAAAACAAATTAATCAACAAATGTTAATACCTACTTTGAGCCCAAATAGCAGCCAACAGAAGTTTAATAAAACTTAATATAATAAAATCTTAAAAAATTTTATAAACAAACATTAATAGACTTTTGTTGAACAAGCCCATATTATTCCTTTTGTTAGTAACTTCCTGGTTGCACTGCTAAAGCAAAAACATATACTAGAGTTACAGTCTTTTCTCTTTGTTAAAAACAATAACTGTATTTCTCAATCATGTTTTACCAATACTACAGGACCTGGAATAGGAATTAAGTTTTTCTTAACCTTAGCCTCCTCATTTACGATGTTGTAAGACAGAATAATTGCCAAAATCCATTCCAGCACAAAAACTAGGGTACAATTTTTCATCAAAATCTTCTTGAAATTCATCTCAGTAACCTATTTTTATAGTAAAAATTACTTTAACTTTTACCAGAATCAGCTACTTGCAATAGTTAATATATAATTTTAAAAAATAAAGTTTCCAAACTGCCACCTTTCTCAAGCTCGTTTTTTATAGCAGATGTACCAATATTACAATATATATGGAACTGAACCTCTGACCATTTTAGAAGTTTACTCAGGGAAGTCATATTAAGAAACAAAAAGTCAAAAGGAAGAGAAGGAAGAGGAGGTGAAACACAGAACCCAAATATTACATAGGGTGGATTCACTTAATGAATGAATAAGTGAATGAAGAGATATAGAGATATATCTGAGTTTGTAATTTACCTCAATGAGTAACGCAACCATCTTTTTCCCATCAGCTTCCTGATTGGCAAGTTTGTTAAATTCCAAATCAAAATAAAGCTTGCACACAGCATTTTCAGGAATGACTTCATAGCAGTGTAAGAGATTTTTTCTGAATTGAATAATTCAAGATTGTTAGGTTTACATCTTATACCTTTTAAATCATGGTAGCTGATCTCACAGCTCAAGATAGTGCATTAACCGTGATTTAATGACATATAACTATGGCACAATAAACACATGTCAAAGTGAACCCTCCCCATGGGTTTACAGATTGTATTATTAAGAGCTTCCATCAAAGAAGATGTAACAATCATATTCTGTAACATTATACAGTCAATCTCATGCTGTTATTTATTCACAGATAATTTTGACATTGTATGACCCTTCTTTATTTTTGGTGTCATGATAGAACGAATCTTGTCTGAGAAAAGAACTGTCTTTCTCAAACTGGAATCCCAGGGTCACATGTATTCTTGGGATTTGATAAGTTTTTTACGAGAATTTTTAAGTTTTGTATTTTCATTAGGAAACAGTATTCTAAAAATTGGCTAAAAACATATTCTGAATCACCTGACTTCAAAGAGCTTTCAATGCTCACATGTGGATCAAGAGATTAGACTTTAACATGGGTTAATAAAAACAGATACTGCTCAGTAAGTAAATGATGACTTGTGCAATGTGAATTCCAGATGGCATCCTATAGAAGTAAAAGGTTTATAATTTGAACAAGAAGTGACAGGGGAATTGTGTCATCACATGCAAGGGGACTCAAAACACACACACAGCTGCACACAACTTTTCTCCCAGCACCTGGTAAGATCATTCAGTGTTGCCATGACAGCGAAGCTCTAGAATTCAATTCTACTGGTAAAGGAGTAACCAATGTGGGATTGAGATCTACAACAGTTAATTCAGCCAAAATTAACCTAACGAACTTTACTAGAGGAAGGAAATGTAATTTTAATGTGTTGTCCTTTATAGACTTACCGGGATTTATAATAAAACCAAAGTTCAGCATAGGTTGTCACTAGGTAAATACGTTGTCCATCGCCCACTTTGTATTCCAAAGCAAATACATGAACTTCCTTTATAAAATCAAAAATAATATTTAAAAAATTAATAAAGCACAAATCCAAAATCAACTGTAGCCATTCAATGTTCATGAAGAATTTTATCAAATTTTGGAAAACTGGAATTTGAACATCTTTATTACTAAAAAAAATAATTATTGCATCTATGCCAATCAAAATCTAATTATATTTATTTTTATTCACGCAAGTAATACACATTCAAGGCAGAAACAATCCAAATATCCACATCAAAAAGAGACAAAAAAGGAGAAAAATCACTTTTCAATCACTCCAGCTTGACTTATTATAGCTTCACTTTCCAGTTTATGAAATTAAACTTGTTTCTTTTAAAGATTTATTTATTCATTTTCGAGAGCGAGAGAGCACACAAGCTCATTAGTGGGAGGGGCAGAGGGAGAGACAATCTCAGACTGCACTAAGTACGTTGCCTGACATGGGGCTCGATCTCACAACACTAAGACCATGGCCTGAGCCAAGAGTCTGACGCTCAGCTGACTGTGCCACCCATTTAAACTTTCTTTTTTTTAAACAACCTAAATGTTACTATAAATGACTTAGGCTAAAATTAATAAATTCTCTAGTATATATAAAAACATGTGGGAAACAAATTTTTTAAATGGCATATTTGCAAGTTAATATTAAAAGCTTAAGTTTTAAAATGTTTACTTTTAACAAGTAACTGTAAATAGTCTTTTCTATGAGAAACACTTTTTTTAAGGTTAATGGCTGTGGCACTTGATATAACCATTTCTATCTGTTGCCACAAAGAGTTTCTTCTAATAAAGGGATACACAAGTACTTTTCTTTCTACTTAGTTAATGGTAGCTGTTGAGCCTATAAAGGAAATAAACTTCCATTTTCAGAAGTGAGATTTCAATGAGGGACTAAATTACTGACATTACAAAAACTTCCTGAGATAAATTTTATAGATTGGTGATTAAGTTTAGCAATCATATTCTTATTTTTTTTTAATTCAAGATCAAATGAACCTGTCAAGATTTTAATTTCCAATACTTGAATTGGGTTTACAAAAAATGAGCACAAAAGGCTATTGTATTTCCTAAACTATTTTTTCTTTTTTTTAACATTTATTTATTTGAGAGAGAGAGCGCGCGCGTGTGTGCATGAGCAGGGGAAGGGGCAGAGGGAGAAGCAGACTCTGCTGAGCAGGGAGCCTGCCATGGGGCTCGATCCCAAGACCCTGGGATCATGACCTGAGCTGAAAGCAAATGCTTACCCAGCAGAACCACCCAGGCGCCCCTACTTCCTAAACTGTTCTGATGAGATCTGAGTTAGCTTCTCTTTACAAGGGAACAAAGGGTCTTCATCCCAAAAAACTTTAAGCACGCTGAGTTTTTATATAGTACCAATGATCAGAATCACAATCTATGCTAGACTTCACCTATGCACCTTTTCAGACTTTATATTCCCCACAGTGCCAAACCAACGATGTGCAATACATATCTGTTTATTTCTGAGCCTCACACCATTTGCAAGGCTAGCAGGCAGCAATCACTTCTTAATCCCACTTACCTAATATGTTGGGAATTATTATTATAAATCCACTCTACTACTCCAAAGCACAAAAGCAGAGCACAGGAAGTTAAATACATGTTTGCTTTGGTGGTATGATTTATAAGCCAGGGCTTATAACTCTAAACCATACTATTTGAGACATTTTGTTTTCCTATTGCTTCAATTCAATTTTCCTTCCTCCTCATTTCATCCTTAAAAGCTTCATACTCCACTCACTTATTTCCCCATATTTCTGTGGGTATCGTTTTAGTTCTCCACTTATATCTAGTCATTCTATTATTTTTCAGTCCATGGATATGGCCATTCTTCCTCTAAGCATAGCTTCTTTTATTTTTTTATTTTATTTTTTAAGTTTTTTTAAAAAATTTATTTATTTGACAGAGAGTGCACAAGCAGGGGGAGCAGCAGGCAGAAGGAGAGGCAGGCTCCCAGCGAGCAGGGAGCCTGATGCGGGGCCCGATCCCAGGACCCCCTGGATCAGGACCCGAGCCGAAGGCAGACTCTTAACCAACTGCGCCACCCAGGCGCCCCAGCATAGCTTCCTTTAAATGTCATTATGTGAGAGCAGGACAAAAAGGCTGAGTAGGAGGATGCTGAGCTCACCTCCCACGGACACACTGAGGTAACCACCACGAGTAAGGAAACTTGCTCTGAAAACAGTCAAAGACCAGCAGAGCAGATCTGCCACAGCTAAAGACGTAAAAACAAGGCCAAATCAAGAAGCGGAGGAGAGGCTAAAACAAAAATAGGAACCAAACCCTGGTACGGAGAACCACAAGCAAGACACAGGCACAAAAGTCCTCCCTGAGGAGAAAAAGGATCAAGCCCCACATCAGGCAACCCCAGGCCTGGGGACCTGCAGCAGGAGAACTGAGAACAAGTACCCACTCCCTGTTATGTCTGGTTTTGAAAGTCACCAGGACCTAACTCTCAGACACACTCCACAGTTAAAGGGCCAGCACACTATATTACTTGGTCCAAGACCCAGCACACAGAAGCAGCAGTCTGAAAAGCAACTGGGTTATATACATGAAGATTTATTGACTAATTTTAGGACCAGTGCCAGAGCAACAAAGATAGGTAGGAGCTTCCTCTGGAGACACGAGTGCTAGCGGGTGCCAGTTTTATTGCCCTCCTTTGGCCTAGCAGGCCCGACACTTATGGGAGCCAGTCCTGACTTTCTGTCTACCTACCTAGTACTGCCTGCCTCTTCTCTGTGTTCCACGGTGGACTGGCCCCATCTAACCTGCCTGCCCCAACAGGCACTCATCGAAGTGGCTCCTGCCCCACCATACCTGGCAGACAGCCTTGGTTGGGACCAGCATCCCCAAAAAGCAAAAGCAACACCAGCCTGGCTACACCCAGCAGACAGCTCCGGCTGGTACTGGCACCCCTCGAGAGCAAGTCCTGCTCCAGGCAGGTGAGGAGCCAGCTCAACCCCCCAGGATGGTCGCAGCAGTTGCATCAGGATCTACCCCGCCAAGCAGCGCACCCGCAGCAGCTGCAGCCAGCGCTCTCAGGCAACAGCCCCGGGGCCAGCCCTTCCTACCAGCGTGCCTGCAGTAGCTGCAGCCAGTCATTAGAGTCCGCTGATCTGGGGGCCAGGATGGCCCAGCAGTGTGCCCAGAGGGGCCACAGCTGGAGCCAGTGCTGACAAGAAGGCTGAGGACAAAACCCAGTAACCAGGGCACAAGCAGCAGTCGCAGCCTGGTCACAACAGGAGGTCACATGCAGTCACAGAGGGACACCCCCACAGTGACCGTTTCTTGTGACCAGTGGGGGTTGTGCTTCTGGGCCCCACAGGACACCTGTGGCATATAGCTACTACTCTGAAGACTGGGAGAGAGAGCTGACCTACCTAATACATAAAAACAAACACAGAAAGTCAAACAAAACAAGGCGACAGAGGACTATGTTTCTATAAGGCCACCAGCACTACCCTCAAACCAAACCGGACAAAGACACTACAAAAAAAGGAAATCGCAGACCATTATCCCTGATGAGCACAGATGCAAAAAGCTTCAACAAAATATTAGCAAACCTAACACAATACAGTAAGAGGATCATACACCATCAACTGGGGTTTATTCCAGGGTTGCAAGGATGGTTCAAAATCCACAAATCAATCAAGATATACAGCACTTTAACAAAATGGAAGGATAAAGATCAGATGATCATCTCAACAGATGCAGAAAAAGCATCTGACCAAATTTAACATCATGATAAAACTATCAACAAAGTGAATATAGAAGGAATACACCTCAACTTAATAAAGACCATATATGACAAATCCATAGCCAACACCATACCCAATAATGAAGAGCTGAAAGCTTTTCCTGTAAGATAAGGAAAAGATAAAGATGCCTATTCTTCCCATTTTTTACTCACTGCAGTACTAGAAGTCCTAACAGCAATCAGACAAGAAAAAGAAGGGGGAAAAAAGGTATCCAAATTGGTAAGGAAAAAGTAAAACTGTCACTATATGCAGATGACATGATACTACGTATAGAAACCCTAAAGACTCCACCAAGAAACAATTAGAATAAATGAATTCAGTAGAGTCACAGGATACAAAATTAACACACAGAAATTGAGTGCACTTCTATACATTAATAGTGAGCTATCAGAAAGAAATTAAGAAAACAATTCCATTGACAGCTGCATCAGAAAAAATAAAATAGCTAGGAATTAATTTAATCAAGGAGGTGAAAGACCTATACTCTGAAAACTATGAGACACTGATAAAAGAAACTGAAGACAACACAAATGGAAAGATATACAATGCTCATGGATCTAAAGAAGTAATATTGCTATAAGGTCCATACTATCCAAAGCAATATATAGATTCAATGCAATCCCTACCAAATTACCAATAATATCCTCCACAAAACTAGAACAGATAATCCTAAAGTTTGTATGGAGCCACAGAAGACCACAAACGGCCAAAGCAATCTTCAGCTAGAAGAACAAAGCTGGAAGTATTACAACCCCAGATTTCAAAATATATTACAATGTTACAATAATCAAAACCGCATGACACTGGCACAAAAGTACACACACAAATCAGTGGAACAGGATAGACAGCCCAGAAATAAATCCACAATTATATGGTCAATTAATCTATAACAAAGGAGGCAAGAATATGCAATGGGGGGAAAAGACAGTGGTTTCGATAAATGGTGCTGGGAAAATTGGACAGCTACATGCAAAAAAATGAAAGTGAGACACTTTTTTATACCATACACAAAATTAAACTCAAAATAGATTAAAGACTTAAATGTAAGACCTGAAACCATAAAACCCCTTAAAGAAAATATAGGCAGTACACTCTTGTACATCAGCCTTAGCAATATTTTTTTGGATCTGTCTCCCCAGGCAAGGGAAACAAAAGCAAAAATAAACAATTGGGACTAGACCAAATTAAAAAGCTTTTGCAAAGCAAAGGACACCACCAGCAAAATGCAAAAGCAATCTACTGAATGAAAGAAGATATTTACAAACGATATATATGATAAGGGCTTAATATCCAAAATATATGAAGAACTCCTACAACTCAACACAAAAAAACAATCTGATTTTTAAAATGTGCAGAGGACCTGAATAGGTATTTTTCCAAAGAAGACATACAGATGGCCAAGAGACACATGAAGAAATGCTCAACATCACTAATCATCAGGGAAATGCAAATCAAATCAAATCAAATCAAATCAATTGAGATATTACCTCACACCAGTCAGAATGGCTAGTATCAAAAAGACAAGAAATAGGGGCACCTCGGAGGCCCAGTTGGTTAAGTGTCCAAATCTTGATTTCAGCTCAGGTCATGATCTCAGGATCCTGGGATGGAGCCCTGTGTCAGGCTCAGCGCTCAGTGGGTAGTCTGCTTGAGTACTCTCTCTCCTTCTCCCTCTGCCCCTCCCCACTCTCTAAAATAAATAAATAAATCTCTTAAAAAAAGACGAGAAATAATGCTGATGAGGATTTGGAGAAAAGGAAACACTTACGAACCACTGGTGGGAATGTAAGTTGGTGTAGCCACTATGGAAACAAGAATGGAGGTTCTTCAAAAAATTAAAAATAGAAATACCATACAATCCAGTAATTCCAGTAACTCAGTATTTACCTGAAGAAAATGAAACCACTAATTCAAAAGAATATATGTACCTATATCTATTTATAATAGCCAAGATATGGAAGACACCTAAGTGTCCATTGATAAATGAGGATAAAGAAGATGCAGTATATGTACACAAAAGAATAGTACTCAGCCATAGAAAAAACAATGAAGTCTTGCTGTTCACAACAACGTGGATGGACCTAGAGGATATTATGCTCAGTGAAATAAGTTAGAGAAAAACAAAGATCATATGATTTCATTCATATGTGGAATCTAAAAACAAAACAAACCTGAAATAGACTCACAAATACAGAGAACAAACTGGTGGTTGCCGGAGCGAAGGGGGATGGAGAGAGAGGAGAAATAGGTGAAGGGATTAAGAAGTACAATCTCCCAGCTATAAAACAGATAAGTCATGGTGATGAAAAGTACAGCATAGGGAATACGATCAATAATAGTACAGTAACTTTGGTGATAGATGGTGACTAGACTTATCACAATGAGCATTTTGTAATGCATATAATTGTCAAATCGCTACATTGTACTTCTGAAATTAATACACTGTGTCAACTATATTTCAAGTAAAACTTTTTAAAATGTCATTACAAATTTTTTAAACTAATTGTCACTACATAGGTCATTCTTTTTCATTATTAATATTAAGCAAATGGCCAAAAATTCATAGGGATTATTTTCCGCAAATAGTGTGGAATTTAGGGACACCTGGGTGGCTCAGTGGGTTAAGCGCCTGCCTTCGGCTCAGGTCATGATCCCAGGACCCTGGGATCAAGTCCTGCATCGGGCTCCTTGCTTAGTCAGGAGTCTGCTTCTCCCTCTGCCTGCTCTGCCTGCCGCTCCCCCTGCTGCACTCTTTCTCTGACAAATAAATAAATCTTTAAAATAAAAAATAGTGTGATACTTAGATCACAATTAAATTCTTTTGATAGATCATGTGGACTGAAATGAAGACAAACAACAGACTTTTTTTTTTTTAATCTTAAGTTATAGTAACTTCAAAAAAAAAAAAGGTAGGAGATGAGAAAATTACCTCTTTACAGCTTTTAACAAAATTAAAAGCGTGAGTTTGCCGATGGAATAGTTTCCAAATGGAGGGTGGTTCTTCTGACTTGGACAATCTTGGTCTGTATACTGAAGACAAGGGATTCCTCTCATAACGAGATGCCCGTTCTTCAATTTGCTTCAGTTTTGCTTCCCATTTTCTCTCCATTGGTTTAGAAGTTACGGGGGAACTAAATCCTATCCCATGTAAGATTTCTGTCAGTTAGTACTAAAACAAACAAACAAGGACATCAATTTCTTTGTTTAGAATATAAATATGGCAGTTAAGGAAATAACCATTATAACCACTTTATTGCATATAAGCATGATCTATCTTGCCCAAGTGCTATTTCCTAGTGCAGAGTTCATTTCTAGACACCACTGTGCAGTTCTCTTCGCTTCTGTTTCTATCCATTGCTCTTCTTTTCTCCCAACACAACTGTTAGTTGGGAGAAAAATTTAGTGCATAAATGGGAATTGCATCATTGGTTAGTTTTGGTTTAGAATGTCTATGTCAAGCATAAGCATGTTTAAAGACAGGAATAAACACATTTTATTTTTTTTTAATTTTTTTAAGTTTTATTTATCTATTTATTTATTTTAATAATATACATATATATATTTTTAAAG
Organism: Ursus maritimus; assembly: GCF_017311325.1. NCBI lineage: Eukaryota > Metazoa > Chordata > Mammalia > Carnivora > Ursidae > Ursus > Ursus maritimus. Next base: position 34,937,586 of record NW_024425341.1, on the reverse strand, counting down.
ATTTTATCTATTTGACAGAGACAACCAGCGAGAGAGGGAACATAAGCAGGGGGAGTGGGAGAGGAAGAAGCAGGCTCCTAGCGGAGGAGCCTGACGTGGGGCTCGATCCCAGAACGCCGGGATCACGCCCTGAGCCAAAGGCAGACGCTTAACGACTGTGCCACCCAGGCGCCCCTTAATTATATTTTTTTTATTATATTATGTTAGTCACCATACAGTACATCCCTAGTTTTTGATGTAAAGTTCCATGATCCATTGTTTGCGTATAACACCCAGTGCACCATGCAATACGTGCCCTCCCTAATACCCATCACCGGGCTAGCCCATCCCCCCCCACCTCTGAATTCCTCAGTTTGTTTCCCAGAGTCCATAGTCTCTCGTGGTTCATACCCCCTTCTGTTTATCCCCCCCCTTCTTCTCCCCTTTCTTCTCCTAGGAATAAACACATTTTAACCTACGTCTGTTAATTTAATGACTGTATTTTTGTCATTAGTCAATGTGAAATGGCAGTCTTTTAATCCTTGTTTATTAATGACATGTGTTTTTTGTTTGCACACAATGTTTCCATGTTAGCCATGCCAAGGTATGGGGGCCAGGAAATACTTTTATGATTTGGGATTATGGTTTACTTAAAAGATAAAAGAAAAAGGATAGGCTTTTAGAAGGGAAGAAAAGCTTGCATCGTAGGTAAGTAATGGCCACAAAATCTCTGCCATTCCTCCTATCAAGAGATGCTCTCGGAGCCCATTCACTGACTCTACGCTTGGTCACACGACTTCTTTTGGTCAATGTCACATTAACAAATGTGAAGCAAAACCGAGGTGTAATCAATGAGTAATGCTTCTGCGCTGGATTTGGCTATGCTGGAGTCCTGCCCTGAGACAGTCGTGTTAGAACTCTAGTCTCACAGAGGATAAAAGGACATCTGGAGAAGAACCGAGCTACCCCAGCTGACAGCAAACACCAGCTATCGGATATATTGAGTTAAGACATTTTGGATCATCCAGACATCTGAATTCAACGCCTAAGTAAGCTTGGGTGAATTCAGGGGGGATCTGCCAAAGACCTGTCCAGTCGACCCATAGAACTGTAAGAAAAATAAAGTTTTTTTAAGCCAAGAAGTTTTGGTCTGCTTTTTCACATAGAAATTGATAACTGATGTAGTCTCCTTCATTAGTATCATCTTCATTAATAATATCATAATTTATCTATGTAGAAAACACATGTATTAGTTTTTTTTAAAGTGAAATAACAACATACACTAAGGCGTTCGAGGGAAAAATTCCTACTTACCTCTGACAATGCCCTTCCAGTACTTGTGCTTATCAAGTCGATAAATATTCTCTTGAATTTCTGCAGAAAACTTTGCAACACAAACTCACTGGCAAATGATATATTCCCGGGAAGGAAAAACAGGTTTATCCTAAAAGATCGAGATGACAGAATATCATGACACTGTTAGATTTCACGTTGGACTTTAAACATATCAGACCCAAGAAAGATTATTCTCTCAGAGTTACACCTGATCCACGTGAAAATTTTAAATTATAAACCAAGAAACAAACATAAATCTAAAGGTATCAACATAAATTTCATAACAGATATACCTAGGAACAGAATACAATTTCACCAATTGAAGAGCTGGGATAATTTTTAATAAAATGGCTTTTTTCAATACAAAGTGACATAGGACTCCAGATTGCTAGATTCTAAGTATCCAGTTTATTTTAATCTGCTTCACATACAGACAAAAATCCTCTACATTTAGACAACCTAAGTGAGAAACTGACTTTCTTCTTTGAAATGTATTAACTTTTAATAAAGCCCACGGATGACTTAATGAAGAAAATAAACACAGAATGCAATTAGACAGGATTTGTAGCTCTAGGACCTAACCAGTAACTGACAGAATAACCATGTGGATGTTCACACTTAGTGACACGGACACCGGGAAAACTTTTGATTTTGTAAAAATATTGGTCTGACCATGGGGGATACGTCATACATGAAAGTCATGGAGACACAATGGAAAACCAGTCTGATGCTTCCTGGACTGAAGAAACCACAATGCCAACAGAGGAAAAAGAGGAAATCAATATATGTTATGCTCTCACGTTGTCTGCATAGTTCAAAAATTGTAACAGCTGGGTGAGGGTCAGAAGACAACTGGGGGCTGGACTATTTGGAGCAGGAGGGTGGAATGACAAAAGCAAAGGAAATGGAGATGAGGAAGCATCTGGCATTCTGGCTTTGGACTATCATATTACTCATCCCTACTCTCTGGGATAAGAAATAGGTCACCATTTTAGAAATGTTTTTAATTCCTGGTGGGGAAGGACCGCTGTCTTTCTTTTATATAACTGTACATCAAAAACCCCTTTTCACACAGGGGCTGTAGCTATTTTTAGTAAGTTTCCAAGTTCCAAAGAAAAATATTTGTTGTACTTTAAAATAGTAGGTTTAAGAGCTCTATTATTTATTTCTTCACATTGCACCACACTGTTAATTTCTTTTTTTTTTTTTAATTAAGCTCTAGGCCTGATGTGGGGTTTGAACTCACGACCTCACAGTCAAGAATCACATGCTCTACCCACTGAGCCAGCCAGGTGCCCCCCCACCCCGCCCACAATGTTATTTCTTAACATTGCATTTAACCATGGTCAATACCAATTTTACAACTAAAGGGGGTCAGGCTAGAAAAAAGGCTGGCTTAGTCCTTTTAGAGGAACTATAGTGGGAGAAGAGGCAGAAGGAAGGAGCTAGAGAGATGACACGGAAAGCCAACCTCAGTAGCCCTGGTTTCCCTAGGTTTATGCCTCGACTTGCCCAGCTCGGACACTTGATGGCCTGAGTCCCAGGAGCAGCTGGGATAGACAGCACATGCCTCATGAATCCTGGTCTCTACGGAAGGCTTCTTTCCTCTTTCGTCTATCACAAGTCAACTCCTGTTCCCTCCGCCCTGAGAAGAGATTCATCAGTATTTTGTGTTTTCTGGCATATATGTTCCAGTTCTAGCATTTAGTCATGTTCTGGTAGTTGGCATTATTTTCTTAACATAATCCCCTTTATGGCCTCTTGGAATACATTTAGACTATTTCTCTCACTGCTAGAATATTCATAATAAAGCATGTGATTAGAATTCATTTATAGTAATATTGCTATATAAGAGTACATTCCAGATGAGTCCATTCACCTTTTCCACTTCGGTCATTTTGCCTCTCAATGCTTGAACAGAAGTAACTCATAATTTCCCCAAAATCTCCTGTAAGGGATAAGAAAACATACAGTGATCTATTGTTCTTTTCCAGTTCCCCCTTTCTACCATCCCCACTGGATCCCCCAATCCAAATAGCCTAACTCTGCCAGACTAACCACCCTTAAAACCAGATTTGTAACTCCTCATAGCAACACTCATTAATGATTCAGAACATCACTCAATTCTCACTTTGGTTTACCTCAAGAAGTCCAAACTCCCTCGAGAATCTGGACCAGATTCTAAACCACTTTACAGTCTCCAGAATCTAAACCACTTCATCATTTTATTTCTTATTGTTCAGCCATCTCACCAAATGTATGATAAGGCCCACATGCTGTCCCTGAGCCACTACAATCACCCCGGGCATATATATTTCTCTCACCTGGAATGCCTAGCTTGCTTTTCCCAAATTCTTCCTCCTCGAGGCCCAGATCAACGTCTGCCACCTCTGGGACAATTCTGTAAAAAAAAATTACTGGATTCAGTCAGGACATCGCCTCTAGCCAACCCTTTTACTACAGTGAAGTTTCACGAGACTAATTAGTATAATTTACAGGAAAACAGAAAACCGCTGCTGCTGCTTTAACTGAATTATCATTTTGCTAAGAGAGTTTAGCACAGGAAGGGGTGTGGGCATCACGATGGGGTGACAGGACTTGTGCAACTATACTAGCGCCTTCCTTATGACGAAGGACATGCTGAACCACTGCCAGGGTTTGTTCAGTTTTACCGCAGCAGAAAAAGGCCTGCCAAACACTGGTCCCCTCTCAATTTGGGAGAGAGAAAGAAAGGCCCAGGTGTTCTTGGGATGCAAATCTGGCTCTGGTAATTCTCTTAGCAAGAGCAAACGACTTAACTTTCTTAAACCCGTGTAGGGATTGGGACTCCTACCTCCAGGAGTTGTTGAAAGGATAAAATAAGAAAATGTACTGCGAAAAAGGTACTGAGCACTCAACAAAGGGCTGCTACATATATATATATATAACGACGTCTATTTATGGACAAACTACAGCCCCTGATTTATACCGGACTAGGGAGAAATGCCGGGGGCAGGCTAGTTCTTAACGTGGGGTCCCTGACTTGGAAGAATGTCCTTGAAGTTTGATGCAGAATTTCCTGCTCGACTGTGTTGATACTTTCCTCTGCGAAAAGGACTCATCAGGGTCTGAACCTAGTTCGTGAACCAAAACAGGCGCGGAAGCAGTGGTGCAGGGAAGGAAGATTTAGGGGCAGGGACGTGGGGGTGAGCTAAGGAAAGGCCTCGGGCACCAGAGGGGAAGTACGGATTACCAGCGCGGGTCGCGACCTGCTCCCCTTCCTCCGGGAGGTCTGAGTGGGCGTCAGGCCCGCCTTTGACTCCCTCCTCTCTGCTCCTTGGGCCTCGCGAGGCGTTCAGGTGTCCCTCCTTTTACTTTCAGAAGCCCGGGCCAGGAGCGGAAACACAGCAGTCCTCAGCAGCAGGCGGGACCAGTCTTCAAACCAAGCACGGGGGCGAGGCCAGAGCGCGGGAAGGGCGTGCCGACAGGAAGGGGCGCTCAGGCCTATGAGGGAGCGGCATGGGGAGGCGGGGGCGGGGAGAGGAATGAGCCGGACCTATGAGGGAGCGGCATGG